>NW_004955524.1:3271936-3279798 GCF_000276665.1 Chinchilla lanigera | reverse complement strand
CCACCCACCCATCCATCCACCCATCCATCCACCCATCCATCCATCCATCCACCCACCCATCCATCCATCCATCCATCCACCCATCCATCCACCCATCCATCCACCCATCCACCCATCCATCCACCCATCTATCCATCCACCCACCCACCCATCCATCTAACCATCCATCCACCCATCTATCCATCCATCCATCTAACCATCCATCCACCCATCCACCTATCCATCCACCCATCCATCCACCCACCCACCCACCCATCATCCCCCATCCTTCTGTTCATCCACTCACCCATTCACCCAGCACCCATCCAGTACTGATCCATCCAGTACCCACCATCCATCACCCTCCCATTCATTCCTCCGTCTACACATTCATCCACCCACTCACTCCTGGGGGTTGAGCAGAAATTGCACAGTGGCCCCTGAGACGCAGCGCTGGGGTCCCCCTGGGTGCCCAACAGGACAGAGCAGTAAGGGCAGGGGGCTGCAGACAGCTCCCGGGCCCAGTCCAGCGCGGTGGGGCGCACAGGCGGGGGCCCTGTACCAGACTAGGGACGGTCCTGAGGAGCTGGCGCCCTCCTTCTGCAGGGTCCCCGCCCTGCTCGGGACGCAGGTGCGGGACTGAGCAGAAGGCCATGGGTCCCTGAGACCTTGAGCGCAGTCCGGGTCCCTGGGGAAGTCTGGGGTGCCACCCGGGAAACGCCCATGCGGCTGGCCTTGAGGGCGGACGGCTCTGGCCGCTCTCACCCCTCTCGTCCGTGATGGCCCAGGCCCCGCCACAGCCTGCAGGCCGCCCCTTCGTCCCTGGGGATCCCGCCACGTGCCGCCAGCCAGCTGCCCTGCAGAGGGGTCAGGCCCACCGTCCCCGGAGGCCCGGGGCTCAGGCGCTAGGCGGCGCTGCCCGAGCACCTTGCACACATTCAGCACATCGAGCCAGAGGGAGGAGGCCGAACCCTGCAGGCCCCGCTACGGAGAGGGAAACCGAGGCCCAGAGAGGCAGGAATGCCGCAGAAAGGCACACAGCAGCCATAGCTGCGCAGGGGTGAGGGTCCAGACCCGGCATCACCACGGCCCAGCTCGCGCGACCCTGGAGACAGAGGGGGAGCCCCGCTCTGCCGCGCAGGAGCTGCGGCGAGCCACACGCTCCGCGGTCTGCTCCTCTCTGCCCACGCCTTCTTCCCATGAGCTCTGGGAGGTGAGGAACGCTTGCCCCATTTCACAGAAGGGAAAACAAAGACTAGGAAGGGGGTGACCAAGCCTGAGCCAGAAACACGGCCACCATCCATCCACTCAGCCTCCCGCCCACCCATCCATCTACACACCCACCCACCCATGTACTCAGCAAACCTGCCAGCCCACCCATCTGCCCATCCATCCAACACACCCATCCACCTACCCATTTATCTGCCACATTCGCCCACCCCTCTGTCCACGCACATGCATCCGCCCACCCCTTCCATCCACCCATTCATCGAACCATCTACCAATCCACACGCCCGTCTCTCTCTCCTTCCATTCATCCACCCACCCAACTGGCTATTCATCCGTACATCCATCCACCCACCCGTCCGTCCATCCACCCACCCATCTCTCTCTGCCACTCGCCCATCAGTCCATCCATCCTTCTCTCCATCCACCCATCGACCCACCCCATCTCTTATGGCTCGTGTCTAGATGTCCCCGAAAGCTCCTGCAGTCATAGGTGGGCTTTGCAGAGGTGGCTGGATCTAGAGTGTGTGACACACAGACTGATCCTTGGGCCGGTGCTAGGATGAAGGGAGTGCTAGCTGCCCTAAGGGCGGGTAGCGTAGATAAGATGCAAGGGACAGAAAGAGCCCTTGCTGCCTTGCCCGCCGTAAACTGTTTCTCCTCTGCCATGCCCCTCTGCCATGTGCCACCCTGCCTTGGAACCAACCAAGTACGGACTGAAACCTCTACAAACTGAGCTAAATAAACCTTTCCTCCTTTAACTTTGGGTGTCAGGTATTTTGTCTCAGTAATGAGAACAGTAACTGACACCCTCCACCCAGCCATCCTCCCATCCTCCCATCCTCCCATCCTCCCATCCACCCACCCATCCTCCCGTCCATCCCGGCTCTGTGACGTCACTCTGGCTGGAATCCTGGACCACCAAGAGGACAGAGAAGTCCCCCAAGGTCACTGTACGACTTCCCGAGAGGGTTCAGCATCCCCTCTGGCCTCCCCTAGAGCCCTGAGGCACTCTGGGAGTCCCAGCCTCCAGCCGGGCCCCAGCCTGCCGCACCGCAGCCAGCGCAGTGCGGGGCAGCGCGGGACTCACCACTCTGCCGGGACAGCAGGAGGAGGACGAGGAGGCACGGCCCGGCCACCCGCCGCCGCATCAGGTCCACGCGCAGCCGCGTCCCCGGCCGTCCTGTCCCCTCCCCGGAACACGTTGAAGCTGAGCAAGAAAAGAAACCAAGAAGAAAAAAAGTGTCACATCCCCTCGCTCCGGGGAGTCAAAGCGAAAGAGGAGCCAGGAAGCCAGCTGCCCGCAAAGCCGCCGCGGGGCGACCCCAGGGGCCGGGCTCCGGGCAGGGGCCGCTGCGGCCTGGGCGAGCGCAGGCCTGAGGTCACCTTGCTGCCCGGAGGGGCCGCTCCCTCCCGCTTTCGCCTTCAGCCCCACGGCTTCTGACACGCTGGCCCCAGGCTTCAGAAGGTTCCAGGAGAGCCAGCGACACACGAGGCAGCGCGGGCCAGTGTCAGCCCGGTGCTGAATGACAGCGCCAGGCGCCCGGTGCGCACACGAGGGAGAAGACACATCCAGCCCACAGCGGGGGTGCGAACCTGGCAGTCACCCCAGCACTTGGGAGGCTGAGGCAGGAGGATGGCAAGTTTGAGTGTTTGTTTGTTTGTTCGGTCTTTGTTCTTTCTTTTTAAATTTTTTTTTGTTTTTTTTTAGATGAGTTTTTTTTTAGTTTTTGTTTTTGGTGCTGAGGACCAGACCCAGGGCTTGCAGCTTGCTGGACAAGCGTGCTACCGCTGAGCGAAATCCCCAACCCCAAGGATGGCAAATTTGAACCCAGCATGGGCAATTTAGCAAGTAAGCGAGACCATGTCTCAAAATAAAAAGTTAAAAAATGGGGCTGGAGGGGTAGCTCAGTGCCCTGGGTTCCATCCCCAGTACATCAAAATTAATGAATAAAGTTTTGAAAAATGGTGAACATTCGAATGTGTGTTTCTCACAGAAGGAAAATGTTCAGAGTCCCAGGGCACTGAGGAGGGGTGAAGCTCCTTCCTGGGGAAGGGGATCAGGGGAAACAGGCCCAGGCAGGCGGGCGCAGGCTTGGGGGGCCCTTCCTCTGCAGAGCCTGGATGCAGGGGCAGCTGCACTGGCCAGGGCCAGGCGCCCCACGGCCCATGAGGTCAGCGCCTGCAGGACAAAGGGACAGTGTCCTGCTCCTGGCACAGCGGGTGCGGGGACCCCATGACCCCACACAGAGCAGCCTCCCGGGGGCTGGGAGAGATGGTGGGGACAATGGGAGGCGGGGAGGCCGGGAGGGAGAGAAGCAGGTAGACAGAAGCAGCCGAGCGCAGTGGTGCGTGCCTGTCATCCCATTTACCAGGAGGCTGAGGCATGAGGGTGGCGAGTTTGAGGCCGGCCTGGGCAACTTGGGGAGACGCTGTTTCAAAGTAACAAGATAGCTGGAAGAGAGAGTTGGGGCTCGTGCCAAACCCAGGCCCCTCTTTGTCCTCCTGAGGCCCTGCCCCGTTCCCAAGACACCTTCCCCGGGCCATTTCACAGATGGGGAAACTGAGTCCAGAGGTGCTGGCCAGGCCACCTGAGGCTCCAGCCGGAGGAGAAGAGATGCGTTCCAGAGCCCCAGGGGGGCTGAGCTTGGACCCTTCGGGATGCCGCCCAGAGCCCAGTGCGCCCTCCACACCCAGCCAGGATGACAGTCACTGCTGTGGGCGCCCCTCCCCGTGCCTTGTCCTTCCGTACTCCGAAGTCAGAGCAGCCCCGGATAAGGTGGAGCCAGGCCTGGTCACGGATGCCACAACCCTAGAGATCAGAGGGGCGGGGGCGGGCAGGCTGGAGGGCTCCCCGAGGACTTCCTGGAGGAGCACCCCCAGCTTACAGTTGCCTAGAGGGCATCTTTGGGGCAAACGGAGCTGGGCAGGTGAGCAAGTGCCCAAGCTACAGGCAGCAGGGCCTGCCTTGCCCCGGGGCGCTAGGGAGCCATGGCAGGTGTGCTCGGAATTCCCAGCTTGAGGGTCGCGGCCCACTCCCCTGCTACCCCCTAAGGGGCCCCTTCTTGGCCCTCTCGACTTAGTGGAAATAAACTCCCAGATATGCCCCACTTTCAGATGCCTCTGCAGGCTGGGGGGAGGGGCAAGCAGGAAGAAGCAAGTCACAGAGGACCGGAAACTCTGACAGGAGGAACTTCAGAACGTCCCCACCCGCCTGGCTTCTGCCTTCTCGGCGAGAGTGACCTAAAACTAAGTCTAAGGAAGGCTGAATTTCCCTCTATATGGCCAAAGGGCTATCTACAGAAGGTTTTGCAGGATAGATAGGAGTTGAAGACAAGATCACTTCCTTCCCTTCCTAAACATGCTCACAGGCATTCATCAGTAAGATTTTTCTTATTCCATCAGGACTTTCTAATGGCTGGGTCATTTGAGGGTTTTTAAACAATGCACAGAAAATTATCAGACAGTTTTTTGGGGTTTTTTTTTGTGTGTGTGTTTTTGTGTTGTTTTTTTTTTTTTTAGTACCTGGGAATCAACTCGGGATGTTGCACCTACCAGGTGGGCGCTTGTGCCGCTGAGCCACATCCCCGGCCCTTACAGGAAATTATCAAGAAAAGATTCCTTCATGGACCACACTTCCCCTCACAGAGACATGAGGAGAGTGTGGATGGCGAGCTCCCAGCCGGCAACACGACGTGGAGGTGCTGAGCCTTTAAGAGGCCGGGCCTGGTGGAAGTGAGGTCACTGGGGGCGTGGCCTCGGGGACCTGGGACCCCAGCTCTGTCCTCTTCCGACCCTGTGTCCGGAGCTCCCCACCTGGATGGACCAGAGTAGCCGGCCAGGCAGCCTTGGGCTGAAACTCCGGAAACCCTGGGCCCAAATAAGTCTTTTCCGGTTTTTAAGTGGATTATCTCTGGTATTTTGTCACAGGGAGGGAACGTTAACAGATGGGTGTGTAATTCACAGGGAAGCGTGTATTCCTTCATTCGGTCAGTGCCCTTGAAACCCAGAGAGAATCCAAGCTACAATTTGGAGGACATAGGTCTTCACCATGGAAAATTTTTAGCCAGTCAGTCAATCAGCAAACACTCCCTGCTGCCCACAGCGGCACTGGGGAGGGCGTGCTGGGCAGGCTTCCTCCAGGTGGAGCAGGGACGTTTGAGACCTCGCTGGTGGCGGTCCCTCCAGCAGTTCCCACCTGCCAGGCCCACCACCTGGGGTTCAGGGAATCCCCTTCTCCTCAAGATGCCAGGCAAGGGGCTGAGGATTTAGCTCAGCAGCACAGTGCCTGCCTGGCAAGTGCAAGGTCGTGAGTTCGATTCCCGGTACCGAAAAACAAAACAAAACAAAACAAAAAAAAAGATGCCGGCAAAAATCCCAACGAAGGCTCTGATTGGCTGAGAGCCTGGATCACATGTCTACCTTAAGCCAATCACAAGCGTCTGGCATAGTAAAAGACGCTGGGCCCCCTGTCCATTCTAAGCAAGATTAGCGGAGAGCTTGAGCACAGAACCTGCGTGAGTGGAAACATTGGTCATGGCTAGCCAGGAGCTCTCATCTCTTGAAGGAATCAAGCTACAACTGAGGTTCACTTATAGCAGGGTTGCTATGTAAAATGTAGGACAGCCAGTTGGGCTAGAATTTCAACACATCATGTTTTAGCGCAACTGCGCCCCAAGTATGGCGGGAGACATGCTTATACTGAGAAATTATTCATTGTTTGTTGAAATGTGGGTTTAACTGGGCGGCTGCTTTAGAAAACAATCTGGCAGCTTGTCACAAATTTAAAACGTAGAGGTAACATATGGCCCAGGAAATGCACTCCCAGGTACGTCCCCAAGAGAACTGAAACCTCATTCCACACAAAATCTTGTACTCCTCACAAGAGTCAGTCCCAGCAACTCTTCAGAGGAGCCGAGTGAAGGAAAACTCAAATGGCCAGCAACACAACAGGGGGCGGTCCACACAGTGGAATATTACTTGGCTGTGAACAGGAACGAAGCTCTGATATTTGCTACTATGCTGATAAATCTTAAAAACATGACCTGGAGTGAAAGAAGCTAGGCACAAAAGGCCACACGGCCACATAAAGTGTCCCAGAGGCTGAGGGTGAGACAGGGGCAGTGACAGCTTGTGGGAACAGCGTTTTTGGGGGAGATAATAAAAGTGTCCGGGAGTCACACACTGGCGACGGTTACCCAGGTCTGCAGCTATGCTAAACGTCACTGGGCTGTACATTTGTATACAGTGAATTTCATAGGATGTGAGTTGTGTTTGTTTATTTTTTCTTTACCTTTTTTCGAATGAGGTCTCACTTTGTATCCCAGGCTGGCCTCAAACTCGTGATGATTCTCCTGCCTCAGTGTCCCAAATGCCGGGATGACAGGCGTCTGCCACCATACCTGGGACAGTATTTTTTTTTCCCCTTTAGCAGCACTGGACATGGAGTCCAGGGCCTCCTGCGTGCCGGGCAAGCGCTCCCCCCGAGCCACACCCCGACCAAATTATGTCAATTTAAATGATTGTATGGGAAAGCTAAGTATTTGTGGGGCACCTTGCATTTTGATTCGTTCAATCTGCCCACAATAAATCGGTGGAATCTCATTCTCTTAAAACAGTTGGGGTTGGGCGTGGTGGCGCACACCTGTCATTCCAGCACTCAGGAGGCTGAGGCAGGAGGACAGTCGTGAGTTCGAGGCCACCCTGGGCTACATAGTGAGTTGAAAGCCAGCCTGAACTAGAGTGAGACCCTGTCTCAAAATCCCAAAAAGAATGCAATGTGTTGCCTGTCATGAATAACTTCATTATTTTATCTTCCATACTCTCTACTGGGAATACACCCGTGATCTCATAGAGCTACATTCTCGAACCCTTTTTGAAAATGTTTTATTTTGAGACAGAGTCTCATTAAGTCACTAAATTGCCCAGGCTGGGCTCCAATTTGAGATCCTCCTGCCTCATCCTCCCAGAGTGCTGGGATTACTGGTATTCACCACCTTTCCCGGAAGTATAAGAGCGAAATAAGACAGATAACAGGAAGTAGGGAGAGGCGTCTTTCTCAGAGGGGAGGCGACCAGCACCCGGAGGAAGAGGGAACGGGGAGAGGAATGACGACGTGTTCTACGCTTGCACCGGCTCGCAAAAGGAGCACATGCGTTAAGCAGTCTGGACAGGGACTGGCGGGAGAATGGCCTAAAACAATATTATTCCCCGTGATGGCTGAGTTTGGGGGCCCCTTAAATTTTGCCTCTGGGCGGGTGCTGTGCAATCAGGCTGTATGCTCCGGGCACCTTGATGAACCCTTGTGAGCCTCAGTTTCCTAAGCTGCAGAGAGGGGATAAGTAACGCGCCGGTACTTCCAGGAAGATTCACTGCAAAAATGTTTACTTCCACTGGGCGTGGTGGCACACGCCTGTGATGGCAGCACGAGGGAGGCTGAGGCTGAGGCAGGAGGATCGCTGTAAGTTGAAGGCCAGCCTGGGCTGCACAGTGAGTTCAAGGCCAGCCTCGACTATACAGCGAGACATTGTCTCATAAAAACAACAACAGAACATGTTTACTTCTGTAATCTGCGGGTGGACCGGGCTGGAGGGGCGGGGCCAGCTCGCCCTCACTGGGGGGGCGTGGCCTTCCTGCTGGGCCGGCGGGGAGGGGCG
>NW_004955524.1:3264396-3271399 GCF_000276665.1 Chinchilla lanigera | reverse complement strand
GGCTGCCAGGCGCGCCCTCGCCGTGCAGACCGGGAGACCGAGGCTCGCGGCCTCACCGGTGCCCCACCCGCTTCCTCCGCGGCCCCGGGGAGGCCAGGGGCCCGTCTCTCAGTTCCCCGGCCGCCGCAACCTCCGTTGCCAGCCTCTGCGTGCCCAGGGTCCGTGTGGCCGAGGCGGCCTCTTGGGGAGGACGCGGGTGTGGGGCAGCAGCGGCCTGGGCTGGGGCCGCCCGGGCTGGGTGACGCTCTTCGAGCCTCAGTTTCCCCATCTGTAGCAGCTCTGCAGTGGAACTGAGAACCGGCTGCTCTGCTCAGGCTTAGGCCAAACCCCAGGAAGCCGCCAGGATGTCGGGTCGGGAACCTGGCGCCCATCCTGACCCCGACCCACGCGCAGAGCGCTCCCTGGGGGCCCAGCTGGTGTCCGCAGCGCCCCGCAGCCGCAGCTGGTCCCAGGCAGCCGAGCCCGGCGTTGCGGGGCGCACAGGGTGTAAGCGCTGTTTGCGGCCGTGAGAAGGCAGAGAGGAGCGAGGCCTGGAGGACGGGGAGTGGCCGGTGCGGGCCGGACACCGAGGCTGGAGAGGCTCCAACCCCGGCCGCAGGGCTGAGAACTTGGGGGGCACGGAGGGCACGGCAGGGCTGCAGGTCGGATCCCCTCCCGGGGTAGGGTGAGGAGGGGTGTAGAATGGGGGCGCTCAGGCCAGAGGCAGGAGAAGGGGCCGCGCGGGGAGGAGGGGGGCAGCCTTGCCTGGAGCCCCAGATAGATGCAAACCCCGCCCTCAGCCTCTTAAAATAGAGAAGCCGCCTCCGGGTAGGAGAATGGGGGCGCTGCTGACGTCAGGAAGTGGGACCTGTTCCATGGGGGGGCGGACATTCCCAGATGACAGGTCCTTCGTGGCCAAAGGAGAAACTGAGGCTCAGAGACAAAACCACTGTCCAGGTCTCATCGCCTGGGGGAAAGGAGTCAAACTCAGGCAGGTCGGTACCCCTCCAGACCCACCCAGCACCTGCCGCATCCAGGGAGGTGGAGGGAGGCAAAGGGCTGCTGGGCAGGGATTCCGATGTGGCTATGGCACATGCAAAGGCCCAGAGGCACAAGCCATGCCGGGTACCCGGAGAGCAAACAGAAAGTGCTTACTAGTGCAAAACTAGGCAGGATGGCTGGCTGGTGGCAGTGCTGACCGCAAAGAGGTTAGACTTTCTCCCTAGGGTAATGGGGACCCATGGAAGGTGCTAGAGTAGGGGAAGACACACTCTTATCTGCAGCCTGCAAAGATGCCTGTAGAGCCACAAGGGGGCAAAAAACGAGGTCAGGAAGTCAAGAAGGAGCTAGGAATAAAGGCCAAAGTGCGGGAAGATTATAACAATTATAAAACAATAGTAAAGTGGTACTAAATGTTCCCATTAACAAATGCAGTGCTGCGTGTCTGTTTAGTTCTCCTTGCAGCCAGGGCGGGTGATGCTGTTCTTCGCTGTGTTTCTCAGAGGGGGAAAGTGAGGCTCAGAGAGGGAACCTCACAGAGAGCAGGAGTGCTATGCGGCCCGGCAGAAGGAGCTACACCGAGGTCAAGGCTGTCGGCTTAATCTGGAGGCCCAGCCTGGTTCCCCTGCTGGCCCACACCCCAGCTGGCTAAGGGAGGGCGGCCCTGCCACCTGAGAGGCTGCTGCCCATGACAGCCAGTCAGATTTCCTGGAGGTCAACCATTGGTGGAGTCCAAGAGTCAATCCATAAAATCTTGAGGACTCCAACAGGTGGTGATTGGCCAATCTGGATAATAGCTTGGGGGTACTATCCAATGAGACTGTGGCTAAGCAAGGCATGTGATTGGCTGCCCGCAGAAGAGGTGTTAGCCCTGACCCAAGCTGCCACAGTTTGCTTTAGCCGTGGGTCAGAGGTGCAGGGACTGCTCCTGCCTGCCTTGGGTTAAACTCAGTGTCCTGTGTAGCATTTCCAAGCACCAGTTAACAAGGGATCATCTGGGGCTGGGCGTGGTGGTACACACCTGTAATCCCAGCACTGAGGAGGCTGAGGCAGGACAATCACAGCAAAGTTGAGACCAGCCTGGCCTGGACTACATAGCAGGACCCTGACCAAAAACAAAGGAAACAAACCCATGAGATACTCTTATTATTATTTTCATCATTTTCCACTTGAACCTTTGCTTTACACATGAATTTCAAAACACCAGATCCCCAAACAGGAAATCTCCAGGACAGAGAAGGTGGCTGAGGCCCGTGTGGAGCTTGTGTCCCTGGCTGCTGGGAAGGATCCCCAGAAGGTCCACTCCTCGAAGCCACTCTGCCTCTCCATGGCCTGGTTCTACTTTGCCTCCTCCTCCAGGAAGCCCTCTAGAGGTAGTCCATGCTGATTTGCACCCTGACCCCAGCCAGCCTCCACCCTCTGCACCTGCCAGGCACTGCCAGCCGGGCTCCTCTGATGCTCTCTGCTCCAGGAAGCCTAGCAAGCCTCCCAGGGTCCACCCTAAGCCCACCAATGTGGGGCGCCTGTGTCCAGCTCTGTCTCCTCCAAACTGGAGGTTCTCAGGTGGGACTGGAGCTTGGGGGACAATCACTGAGCCCTGGGGTGGGCACCGCTCCCCAGGGAACAGACGGCCAGGAGGGGCTGCGCGAGGGCGGAGCAGATGGCTCGGGCGTGGGCAGCGGAGGGGACTGTTTTCCTCCCCGAACCTGGGCCCCGTGGAGGCCTCTCCCGCAGCCCCAGCCCAGCCCTGAGCTTCCCTTCCTTTCACGCCCGGTGTAACCGCTTTCCCAAGACACGGAGGCCGCGGCGGGTTGGGGGGCCGCACAAGGGCAGCTGGGCCGGGAACGCGATTGTCAGAGCCGTGTGAGGCCGGGCTGGGTGGGGGTGGCAGCCGCTGGGGCATCTGGGTTCGAATCTTTCCGTTTCTAGCCAGGTGGTGGGTGGGCCTGGGACGAGATCCCGCGGCGACGTTGGGGGCAGAAAGGAGATTCTGAGGCATTGGTGGCGGTGGTGATGGCTCAGGGTCCACGACCGCTTGTCCTGAATGGTAGTGAGCACCCTGTCCCCAGAGGAATTCAAGCAGATAAGGGACCGCAGGGCGGTGGATCATTCCTCTCCTGTCCTTTGAAAGGCTCAGTTTTTCGAGCACGGGGTGGCTGGGATTAGGCCTGAGGGTGGCGTCCCGACCCGCGCCAACTCTTCCCCTCCTCCCCTGGGGGGAGACCCTGCTACCCCCTCCCAGCCTGGTCGACCCGCCTGTGGCAGCTTCCGGCCCCCTCCAATTGGCTGCGGGGGCTGATGACGTCAGTGGTTGCCATGGCGAACACCCGCATCGCGACGTGGGCAGTCTGGAGCCCACCCAGGTAAAAATAGCCATATGTCCCCAGCGCTGGCCGCCCCAGTGTGTGTGCTGGGGGGGTCCCTGAGACTCAACTTCCCGGTGTGCCTCCGCGGAGATGTGGGCAGCGGCTTCTCTCAGAGCCTCGGTTTCCCAGTCTGTAACCCGCCAGTAGCGGGTGCCGAATAGTAGGTGCATTATTGTCTGGAACCCTCCTGATGTTAACCCCAAGTTACAGATGGAGAAACTGAGGCAGGCAATCCCCAGTCACTTGCAGGGTCAGGAGGAACGGATACTACAGCCGGAATGCAGGTTGGAGGGTCCCCACATTCGGAATTTGTGCTACACGGACTTTCAGAATTCCTCTCAGGCCGGCTGCGGCTGATCATGGACCCCAAGCCCAGGGCTCTCTGCCCTGTGTGTGCAAAGGCACCAGGGATCCGCACAGGCAGTGTGCTTGGCTCTACAAGGGCCTGCAAAAGGGAGGCCAGCCAGGCACAGTGGTGCAAGCCTGTACCCAGCACTCTGGAGGCTGAGGCAGGAGGATCACCATGAGTTCAAAGCCAGCCTGCGCTCCATGGTGAGTTGAAGGCAAGCTTGTACCTACACAGCGAGACCCTTTCTCAAGAAAGAAAGAAAGAAAGAAAGAAAGAAAGAAAGAAAGAAAGAAAGAAAGAAAGAAAAAGAAAGAAAGAAAGAAAAAGAAAGAAAGAAAGAAAGAAAGAAAGAAAGAAAGAAAGAAAGAAAGAAAGAAAGAAAGAAAGAAAAAAACTGCAGGAAACGCTTTTTTGCTTTCAAAAAAGAGAGCTGAGTGTGCCGGGGATATAGTTCGATTGCACAGCACCTGACTGGCAAGCAGTTCAGTTCCCGGTACCAAACAGAAACAAATACCAAAAAACAACAAAGGGAGCTGAGACGGGAGCCCCCAGCTCTTCCCAGTGAGGTACATGAGCGCATGGCTTTTAGGTCTTGCCCAGCAGGGATATCTGAGAGGGAGGACAGCGAGACAGCCTGGGGTAGCTATGTAGTTCTGGCTAGCCTTGAATTCCCAGGCTGGCCTTGAACTCACTATGATCCTCCTGCCTCAGCCTCCTGAGTGCTGGGATTACAGGTGTGTGCCACCACACCTGACCTGATATTCCTCTTGCTCAATAGAATTCGTTTTTCCAGGTGTGGTGGCACACACCTGTAATCCCAGCACTCGGGGGCTGAGGCAGGAGGATCCCTGTGAGTTTGAGATCAGCCTGGGTTACATAGTGAGTTCAAGGTCACGCTGAACTACATAGGGAGACCCTGTCTCAAAGAAAAAAACAATAGAATTGAGGGCTGGGGATATAACTTAGCAGCACAAGCAGGATAAGCACCTGCCTGGCAAGTGCAAGGTCCTGAGTTTGATTTGTGGTACAAAAAAAAAAAAAAAAAAAAACAGAATAAATTTCCTCTTATTTATTTATTTACTTATTTATTTTGTCCTTCTGAGACAATGTCTCACTATGCAGTTCAAGCTGGCCTTGAGCTCACTTTGTAGCCTGGGCTGGTCTTGAACTCGAAAAGATGCTCCTGCTTCAGCCTCCTCCCATCGCAGTACTAACCAGGCCCAACCCTGCTTAGCTTCTGAGACCAGACGAGATCGGGCACGTTCAGGGTGGTATGGCCATAGACTGCTTCAGCCTCCTGCGTGCTGGGAGTACAGGTGTGTGCCACCATGCCTGGCTATATTTATATTTTTTCTTGTGGTATTGGTGATTGAACCCATCCACAGCCCTTTTATGTTTTATTTTGAGACAGGGTCTTAGTCACTAAATCGCCCAGGGTGAACTCAAATTTTGCCTCAGCCTCCCGGAGTGCTGGGATTACAGGCCTGCACCACCACACCCAGCATGGATCCATTTATTTTAATAAAAATAAACCGGGTGTGGTGTCACATGCCTGTGATCCCAACACTCAGGAAGCTGAGGCAGGAGGATTGACGTGAGTTCAAGGCGAGCCCAGAATACATACAGAGATCCTGTCTCAGAAAACATACATATTAAGAAAGGAAGGAAGGAAGAGAGAGAGGGAGAGAAAGAAGGAAGGAAGAAAAAAAGAAAGAAAAGAGAGAGACAGAGAGAGAGAAAGAAAGTTAACTTGCTGGACAGGGGGAAAGACTGGAGTCCGGGAGAAGGGTGCAGAGGTGAGACGCGAGCTGTGAGCTGCCGTTCTCGGGCAGGAGGGGAGGACCAGCGGTGCAGAGGCCTGGGGAAGGGGGCCTCTGTGGGTTGATTGGGGGCGTGATGGGTCGAAGGTCAGGGCGCAGAGGGCCTGACTTCCGGGAATGATGCTAGTCTCCCTTCTGTTTCAGAAGGAGTTGAGCCTGCCGCGCCGGGGCCGAAGGTGAGTTCCCCAGGGGCTGAGGGCTTGCGGGGCTTCGGTGCTGGCTGCGGGTGGCGAACTTAATACTCTGTTTCTCACCTGATCCTCCCTGGTATTCGCCGAGCGCTTCACAAGCGTCTCCCTTGGGTGTCACCAACAGCCTGGGAAACCCCTGTCAGTATGCAAATATATGCAAATGAGGAACCCGAGACGTAGAGGCGTTGCTCCCAGGGTTTAAGGGCACCAGCGTGGAGTGAGAGATGATCCTTGCACCCGCAAGTCCCCTGGTTCCGGCTTGGATGCCTCCTGAGACAGGGGGCTCACTACTTTTCAGGGAACAGGAGGAGAAAATAGTCTTGCTCTGACTCATACGGGCATTCCTGCGGGCTGGCATTTTCCGGCCTCCGAGTAGCAGAGCATTCGTGCACTGTCTTCCCCGTTTGCAGGTGGGGGACACCAAAGCCCAGGCGGGGAGGGGTTCGTGTCCTGCCCTGCGCTGGCTGGTAGTCTGGAAGTATGTGCATGTGGACACCCCATGTTTGCGGGGTGCGTTTTCCTGAGGGCGGGGGGCTTGGGGTCCGCAAACACGGAGCACCGACTGTGTTCTGGGGCCTGTTTGAGGCGCGGGGGACCCAGAGTCAAGTCAGGGAGCTCGCACTCCAGGAGGAGGGGCAGGGGAGTGAGGGGGAAATTCAGCAGAGGGGGACAGAGGGGGCTGGGTGCTTCGCCAGGGATGTGGGGCCCTTGGGCGTGTGGGTCTGCAGGGGAGAGGCGCCGCGGCGGGGGGTGCGATGGCGGGCAGGGGCACGGCGCGAGCGCAAAGGTGCCGCTGTGGCAGCGGAGACCAGCGTGGATCTGGGGGCTCAGGGCCGCGGGCAAAGCAGGTGGACAGAAGGGCGGGGCTCCGAGCAGGAGGCCGAGTGGCCCCCACGCCCGGCCATCTGCTCCTGCTGGCCTGGGGCTGGCCAGCTGGTGAGGCGGGGCTCGGACATTACCCTGGCCTTTGCCCAGGCTGGGGGCAGGGTGGTGGCCAGCAGTCAACCTCATGGGACAAAGTCCGGGGCCCCAGGGCCGGATCAGCCGAGACTCCCTGAGGAGTCGCCCCTCCCTCCCGCGGCCCCCTCCCTCCCGGGCTGCCCGGCTGTCTGGCTGGGACCACCGTGCCTTCAAGGGGCCAGAGGGGGACGCAGACCCCCCCAGATCTGTGGCGGAGAAGGGGGGCAGGGGCTGGGGACCCGGGGACCCCGGGAGGCGGGGGTGGTGGGGCGGACTGGGACGTGGCACAGGGACACGTTCCTGCGGAGGCCCAGCGCGGCGGGGGCCTCGGGCCCGGGG
>NW_004955524.1:3260199-3263914 GCF_000276665.1 Chinchilla lanigera | reverse complement strand
GCCGACGCCGCCCGCTGATCGCGCCACGCTCCGGGGCCCGGGCCTCCCGCAGGGCGTCGGCAGCCAGCGGTGTAGACGCAGCGTAGCCTGGCCATGAAGTCCCGCAGGGATAAGCTGCACATCCCGGCCCTGACCCTCGAGTGAGTGCCCGCGGGCGTGGGGACCCGGGAGGACCCGACGTCGCCCTGCCCGCGTCAGCGCGCCGCCTCCGGGGAGCCCTCCCGGGCCCCCGCGGTCGGATCCGGATCGCGCCGCACGCGGGCGCCGCCAGGTCACGGCCGCCTCTCTCTTCGCAGTCTGTCCCCGAGCAGCCAGAGCCCGGCGCTGCTCAGCCCCAGCAGCCCCTGCAGCCCCTGCAGTCCCTCGCTGGGCCTGCACCTCTGGAGGTGAGTGATTCACGGCCTCAGTTTACCCCACCCGCGGCCCTGCTGCCCCTCGGGCGTGGTGCTACCTCGGCAGGGTGCTACCTCGACAGGTGGCTGGGCGAGGTGGAACTTGAGCTGTGGCCCAAGGACTCTCGGGCAGGTGCGGGGTTCCCAGGCTCCTGAGACCTGGGCGGGAGCAGAATGCTCAGCCAGGCCCAGAGACCAACCCCTGTCCCGGCTGTCCAAACTGAGGCTCAAAGGTTCTGGGGCCTATGGAAGGTTTGTGCCACCCTCCAGGACAGTGTTCACTTGTGTGCCCGAGGGAATATCGTGGCTTCCTTGTGTGTTTTGTTTGGCAATCATTTACACTTTAGTATGAATAAGCTGCTTAGCTGTTTCCATTGGCTTTTAATGAGAAGAGAGAGCAATATGGAGCCCACAGTCGGTGCCAGGCAACAGGCAGATACCCTCGTGCAAAGAGCAAGCACTTAGTAGGTGCCTATTGGTGCCAGATGCGGAGAGCATAGATGTGAGCAAGAAGAAAGCTGTCTCTGGGGGGGTTCTCAGTCCCCAGGGAGAGGTGACCCGTGAACACAGGGATGGATAAATGAGACATTTTCCAGTGGGGACCGGCCGGAAGGTGACATGTGGGCTGCGGAAGATTGGTGCCAGCCGGTGTGAACGTCCTGGGGCAGGTTTTTCCAGCCTCTTTGGCTGCCTGCACGGGGAGGTGTCTGGGGCAGGGGTGGGTTTGCTGAGACTGGGGGCAGGTGGAGCAGCACCCAGGCCGAGGGTGGGGGCGCTCGGGGACGTGGCCTGGGAGCCGCAGGAGAACACGCGGGCCCGGAGCCTCAGGGTGCGTCGCCCAGGGCTCCTGGCAGTGTCAGGCCACAGCCCGGAGTGCTTGGCCTCTGCCAGGCCTGGACAGCGAGAGCGGGAGAGACCTCGGGTTGCCAGCCGCTGAGTGGGTTTTATCAAGGGAAAAAGGAAGCAGAGTTTGGTGCTGGCGCAGAGGTCACCAGGCGCCCCCGTCGCCACCAGGGGGCAGCAGAGCCCCACGGCCAGGGTCAGGCAAGGAAGCAGGTCCCTGCCTCGGGGCTTGGCCCTGAACGGAGGAAGTAGCATGCACTTCTCACTTGGCTTGTGTTCCAGCCCTTTACACTTTAGTATGAATGAGGCTCTCAGATCCTAGCAGTAAACCCTGACTGACCCTCCAGGTGCAGGTGGGCCTGGCCTCAGACCCTTTGCACATGCTGCACCCTCAGCCTCACAGCTCCATCCCTTCTCTGTCTGCGGAGTCTGCACCAGGCCTGCAGAAGGGAGGACTCCCTGCTCTGCTACGTCCCAGATCCCACTCACATCCATGGCTGGTGTGTGTTTTCGGGGGCCCCCGGCCAGGGGTGTGGCCTCACATCTCAAATGATCGCCCGATTGTGTTAACATGCACACACTGGATGAATGCTGAGCAGCCGCAAGGCTCCATGGGCCAGGGGGCATCTCAGTGGTCGGAGGCGACGGCTCCTTCTGGGGCCTTGAACGCCACGGCAGGAGGAAGGCGGAATTGCGAGCTGAGCTACGGGGTGCGGGGCAGGAGAGGCACGGACAGCCTGGAGGCAGGCGGACGGTCTGGACTGACTTCAGGTAGCGTGGGGGTCGGTACACCGACCGAGGGCTTCGCCGTTACAGCCCCTAGCATGGCAGAGGGCAGCAGCCGCCAAGGTCACAGAGCGGCCTGGGGCTCCAGACCCGATCCAGGACATCCACGCAGCGGCGTGGGTTTGCAGAACCGGCCCTGGCGAGCCCTGGAGGGTGTGTGAGCGTGGGAGGGCACCCTCTAGTGGGCGCCCGAGACCAGCCTTCTAGGGCGAGTCTACCAGCAGCCCCTGAACCTCCTCAGCAGATGGGGAAACTGAGGCCAGGTGGGTGTGGGAGGTGCAGGTGCTGGGGATGCCAGCGCAGTGGCAGTGGCGTTGTCCGGGGGCCCCTGTGGCTGTGTTCTGCGCATGCGCAGAAGTGTCCCCGCCCAGATTCGGTGGTGTCGGCCTGCGGCGTGGGTGGCTTGCACCCTACCTGGGGCCCCAGGGCGGGGAGGCGCCGTCTCCTGTCCCTGTTCTTCACGTGTCCCCCGGGGCGCAAAGCAGATCCAAAGCCTGGCACTTCAAGCCTGTGATCCCAGCACTCTGGGAGGCTGAGGCAGGAGGGTTGCAAGTTGGAGCCCAGTCTGGGCAACTTTGTGGTTTAGCGAGATCCTGTCTCAAAATGAAAAGTTTACAGCGGGTGGGGATGTCGCTCAGAGCCAAGGCCCTGGGTTCACTTCCCAGTGTGGGCGGAGGAGTCCCGAATCCACACTTTCACCGTCCTGATCTAAGCCTCAGTGTCCTCCAGCACTGTCCATCCCCTCACTGGTCTCCTCCCACTCCGTCCTGCCCCCTGCTGTCCATGGCAGACACGGATGGAATCGCTCCCTCCCTGCGGCCCTCCGCCACCCTCCATGGCTCCCGACCCCCATGAACCCGTGGTCGGCTGGGCTGCGCCTCCCTGGGGCGCCGCCACCCCTTTTCTCCGCACTGCGTTTGACGTGTCTTGTGTTGCTGTTCCCGCGTCTTCTTTGACCCCAGACTGGGACCTTGAGGACAGAGTTTGTGTTGCCTGCACGTTGCCGGGTCACAGCGTTCAGCGCCCGGCCAGGCTCAGGCAGTGTCTGTTGAGTGAATAAATGAGCGGATGTGGATGTTCGCGCGCTGGGTCTGGGAAACCTGGGTAGGAGGATGGGGCTCCCTGGGTGGCCCTGGGCATGGAGGAGACCTAGCAGAGCCTGTGCCTTGCACAGGGATGGGTTAGGGGTACACACTGCGTGGAGACCCCCGTGCCTCGGTTTCCTCCATGTTAATCTCATGTTCGCTCACATGTAAGGACAGTGAACAGGTGCTTGTAGGCCTCATGCAGCCCTGACTCTGGCCTGTTCTCTGCCGTAACTGCCGGCCGAGGATACCGAGGCTGGAGAGGGCCCCGGGCTCCGTCACCACGCACAGGTGGGACGTCAGGGCTGGCGCCGCCCTCCGTGCCGGCCGGGTGCCCCAAGAGCCCCCGGGCTGGAGAGTGAGGCCAGGCAGACCCAAGCCAGGCTGCGCGGCCGGGGAGCTGGATTTTGCCACGCCGGATTCGGGGCGATGGAGCCAGACTGCTTGGGGGGAGCCAGAAGGGGCGTGGTGGCAGGAACAGGGGAGGGCGCTGGGCTGGGGTCCGTACGGAGTTGGGGGCGAGGGAGGGAAGGGCGGCGACGGGATTCACGGGGCCAAGGCCCCCCTGCCCGCGTCCCAAGCTGCCCTCGCTGCCCAGGCCCCGCCCCG
>NW_004955524.1:3246027-3259618 GCF_000276665.1 Chinchilla lanigera | reverse complement strand
CCTGGGCGCCGTCTCCGCCCCCGCCCCCGGAGTGGATGTCCGCCGACCCCCGGACTCGCAGCCCGGCGGGACCCAGCTGGGATTCGAACCCGGGTCTCCGGTCGCGAGGAGCTTGGAAAAACTGAGGCCGCTCTGCCCCGGGGCGCGCAACGGAAACGCTGGCTAGCGAGCAAACATCTGCGGAGGGGGGCAGGCTGTGGGTGGAGAGAGGCCCGGAGAGCTGGGGTTCAGCCCAGGCCCGGCCTCTGGGATCCTCGCTGGAAAGCTGAGAGGCCGAGGCAGAGCCGCGGACTCCACGGAACCAGCTTCGCACTGCAGCCCAGCCATGCAGGGCTGTGTGGCCTCAGGCAGCTGCCCAACCTCTCTGTGCCTGGTGTGTCGTCCGGGCCAAGGCCCGGAGGTGGAAGCACCGAAAGGGAAATCCAGCTTAGGCTCTGCCCGGGCGGGCACAGATGAGGGCGCAGGAAGTGGCCGCGGCCGTGCGCTGGCCTGTTCTGGCCCTCCGTGGGTTCCGCATCAGATGTTGGCTCCAAGGTCCCGGGGCTCCCTCGGCCAGGGAGGGCTGCGCAGGCAGTTGGCACTCAACAGATGCTCCAGAGGTGAATGGGTGAAGCCCCGCTGTCCTTGGAGACCCCAGCTGAGCTGTGTGTTCAAGGCCTGGCCTGCACCCAGCTCAAATGCGACAACAACGCGGTGGGGTGCGGGGAGGGGGTGAGGACCCAGGCGACGCCAGCCGAGAGGATGTGGCAACAGACGGTGTGCACATGTGCCGCGGGGAAGGGCGGCAGGAAGTCGCACGGGAACCTGCAGTTTTCACTTTGCTTCAGCACCTCGGGCCAGGGGAGGGCAGTTCCCCGCGGCTGGACATGCCTGTCATCCCAGCACTTGGGAGGCTGAGGCAGGAGGATTGCTGGGAGTTTGAGGCAGCCTGGGCTACACAGCAAGACCCCCGTCTCAAAAACAACAGCAATAATAAAGAAAAAACAGTCGCTGGGGCTGTCGGCGTTAGTGGCCTCAGTTTCCCAACTTGGAAATGGGTGTGGCTGGCCTCCCACCCCGTGGGGGCTTGTGGGGGTGTGTGGGTGCCACTGCAGAGGCATGGCCTGAGCCCCTTCCCCTCCCTCCCAGGGCACTGCCCTGTCTCTCCCCCATCCTTTCAGGCGCATGTGTAGGGAACCTGAGGTTCAGAGAGACCCCATGTGGAGCTGTGGACAGGCCGGCCGTCCCCTCCCTGCCGCAGTCTCCTGCGCTGTTTCCTGTTAGTGCCGTCCCCTCTCTGTCGCCCGAGGCCCAGGGCCGACTCCCTGCCTGCGCGTGCTCGGGAGCTGCGTTGGCGGCCGCGGGGGCTGCAGCGCCTGTCAGGCTGAGGCAGCCGTTGCCGAGCGACTGCTTGGGGGGACGTGTAGCTCCCGACGTCCCTCCGCCGCGGAGGGGGCTGGGCCGGGGCCCTGGTGGGTGGCGCAGGCTCACGAGGTGCAGAAGAGGCCAGGGGCCTGGAAGCCAGAAGGGAGGTGGGGGGTACAGGGCGAAAGTCAGGCAGGGACAGACCCGAGGCTGGCGGGAAACAGGTTGAAGGGGGGTTGGGGTGCAGATCCAGAAGGCAGGGGCAGTGCCTGGGGCAGTGGGCTTACAGAAGGATGTGGTTCTATTCAGCCTCTGTTGGTTTTTGGTTTTTCTTTTTGGTTTTGTTTTTTTGAGACAGGATATCGCTATGTAACCCAGGCTGGCCTCAAACTTGCTGTGACCCTCCTGCCTCAGCCTCCCCAGTGCTGGGATGACAGGCAGCACCAGCACACATGGCTTCTGCCTGTCTCTGGCGGGGGTTGCAGAGCTGTGAACATGAAGCCGGCCCAGGGGCTCCTGGCCACACGCAGCCGTCACCATGAGGCCGGAGGGGCTTCTGCCGTTAACAGTGGCAGCGGTATTCATAGCAAGTGACATTTGGCCAGTGGTCACTCCTTGCAGGGCCTGGATGCTGAGGGACTCGGGGTGGGGCCGTAGTGGGGGAAGCTCACCCACTCAGGCCGAGCACGGGACCTTTGGAGCTGCAGGCCCCGGCCACCCATCTGACCTTGCGTCCGCACCCCATCCACAGCTGCCGCAGCGGGAACCGCAAAAGCTTGGTGGTGGGGACGCCGTCCCCGACCCTCTCCCGGCCCCTGTCGCCGCTGTCCATCCCCACCGGTGAGTATGGGGGCAGCGGACAGGCGCGCGGGCCTTTCTCGGCCTCTGCTGACTCAGGGTCCCCGCCCGCCCTCAGCAGGCAGCAGCCCCTTGGACAGCCCGCGGAACTTCTCCGCTGCATCCGCTGTGAACTTCCCCTTCGCCCGCAGGTGAGTGGCTGCAGGAGGCTGGGGGGACAGGGCTGGGGCCCCTTGGCGGGACCGCCTCTCATCCGCCTCTGCCTCCCCTGCCCCGCCTGGTGGCGGCCTCCCCTCCGCGCCCCGCAGCCACGTCCCACGCAGCGACAGGTAATGGCCGAGCGTTCGTAACACTAACCGGTCACTAATTCCCTCGCCCAGAGCCGACTCGCCTTGCTAACTCAGCTGCATTTACTGAGCGCCTGCCGTGGGTGGGCCCCGTGCCGGGGGCTGTGAACCAGAGGCTGGGGAGCCCTCAGTCCGGCGGGGTGGCCGGTGTGTCCCCAACAGCTGCGAGTGGAGGTCACAGCTTGATGGGGCCGCGCTGCCTGCTGGGTAACAGTGGGCTTCCTGGAGGACGTGTCCAGAGGCCCTGGAGCACCGTTTCAGCGGGGCCAGAACCTGCCGGCCACGGCCTCTGGCCTGGTCCCCAGGGCCCCAGGGCCGGCCCTGCCACCCCCGCTCTGTCCCTATTGCAGGGCTGACGGCAGAAGATGGTCCCTCGCGTCCCTCCCGTCTTCCGGCTATGGAACCAACACGCCCAGCTCCACCGTCTCGGTACCCATGGCCCCACCTGGTCGGGCGTGGGGTGGCGAGGACACATCTTGGGGTGTTTCCCAGGGGTCGGATAGTTGTCCGGTTATCAGACATTCTGGCTACCAACTCCATGCCCCATACTCCATGGGCTGTCGGGTGCCGCTGGGAAGCTCAGCCTTGGCCCCAGGAATCAAATCCCCAGTCTGGAGGACACAGATGTCCCTAAACTGTGAGGTTGGGATCAGGCCAGAGGGACATGTGGGACTCCAGGCAGGGCTTGCTGGAGGAGGGGGCATTGGAGGTGGGGTTTTGAGGGCTGCCTAGGAGGTAGGCAGGAGAATAAGACGGACAGTCCTGCATCCTGGCTGTGGCCCTGACCCCCACCTCCCGCAGTCAAGCTCATCCTCCCGGGAGCGTCTCCATCAGCTTCCCTTCCAGCCGACGCCGGACGAGCTGCGCTTCCTGTCCAAGCATTTCCGCAGCTCCGAGAGCGTGGTGGACGAGGAGGGTGGCCGCTCGCCCCGCCTGCGCCCTCGTTCCCGCAGCCTCAGGTTGGCCCGGACCCCTGTCCTTTCCTGCGCTAGCGGTCTACCTGTCCGCCCCTGCACCACCTCTGGCCCCCAGCCTTAGCTGAGGGGCCGCCAGCCCCTGCCCCAGATCGGTTCTTGGACCCGTCTCACGCCGGCCGCCTGTCCCCTTGCAGCCCGGGCCGCGCCACCGGCAGCTTCGATAATGAGATTGTGATGATGAACCACGTGTACCGGGAGCGGTTCCCCAAGGTGCGCGCTGCTTCCCCGCCCTCGCGCCGTCCTCCCGGCCCAGGCCCGCGTCCCCGCTGTCCCCGGGGCCGTGCTCTGAGCTGCTGCCCCCTGTCACCGTCCAGGCTACCGCCCAGATGGAGGGCCGGCTGCAGGAATTCCTGGCCGCCTACGCGCCCGGCGCCCGGCTGGCTCTGGCCGACGGCGTCCTGGGCTTCATCCATCACCAGATCGTGGAGCTGGCCCGGGACTGCCTGGCCAAGTCCGGAGAGGCGCTGGTCACCTCCCGCTACTTCCTGGAGATGCAGGAGAAGCTGGAGCGGCTGCTGCACGACGTGGGTGGGGGCGGGGCTGGGTGGGCGGTGTGGAGGGGTCTTGGTGGGCGAGGCCAAGGGCTGGGGTGGACTGGCCCTGGCTAGGGCACGGCAGGAGGGCCCTGGCTGGTGTGGCTGGGGCGTGGCCAGACGTGGGAGGTAGGATGCTGCGTTAGGGTTGGGTGGGCCCAGCGGTGGGTGTGGCCAGAAGGTGTGCTTGGTGGGCGTGGCCTGATGCGTCACCACGCCCCCTGCCAGGCTCACGAGCGGTCGGACAGCGAGGAAGTTGGCTTCATCGTCCAGCTGGTCCGGAAGCTGCTGATCATCATCTCGCGGCCGGCTCGGCTCCTCGAGTGCCTGGTGAGCCCTGTGACTGGGCTTAGCTGGACCCGCTGCCCAGGAGGCGGTGGCCATCGGGCAGAGCCTTAGACGGGCACACAGCGGGGCACACGTAGCAGTAGGCCCTGTGTGACCGGCTGCCCCTGCGCCCCCAGGAGTTCGACCCTGAGGAGTTCTACCACCTGCTGGAGGCCGCCGAGGGCCAGGCGCGCGAGGGCCAGGGCATCAAGACCGACCTGCCGCAGTACATCATCGGGCAGCTGGGCCTGGCCAAGGACCCGCTGGAGGGTGAGCGGGAGGAGCCGGGTGGAAAACAGCAGGGGCAGCACGCGCAAACCCGGGCGGGCAGAGCAGAAGCAGTGACGGGGGGGGCCGGAGGGGGCGCAGGCTTTGTCCAGCGCGACGCAGTCGGGTGCTGGCAGTAGCAGGCCCACTGGGCACCCGTGCTATGTGAAGCTTCTGGAAATTGCTGGGCGGTGGAGGGACACGGCGTGAAGGCTGCAGTCAACACTCCTGCCTCACTCACAGAGATTGAGCCTCTGAGTGACATTGACGGAGGACAGCCCCCTGCACCTGAGTCACCAGAGGTGAGTCCCGAGGGTCAGGTCCTCTTCTGTCTTACGCTTCCCCTTGTAAGCCAGGCAACCCCGGCAAGAGCGGGGACACGGGTGACTTTGGGGGAAAGTAGCAGTAAGCAGGGCTGCCTTGATGTGGAGGTCCGGCGGAGCCAGGCTGGGAAGGGCACTGAAAAGGTGGGATGTGTTTTGAGGGATGTGTAGGAGTTTGTTAGGAGGCAAGCACAGCATGAAAAATACTCAGAGACCTGGAGGCTGATTTGAGGAGTCTGGGTACGGAGGAAGTGGTGGTGGGCACCAGGACAGGCAGCATGGACTTGGGGACAGGAGGCGGCATCTAGCTGGTTCTGCAATGCGGCAGAACCCTGAGCCCTTCCTGTCCCCAGAACCGTGCCCTGGGCGGCCCGTCACGGAGAAAGCCGTGTGAGAGCGACTTTGAGACAATCAAGCTCATCAGCAATGGGGCCTACGGGTGAGTTCCCAGGGCCCTTGGGGTGGCTGAGGCCCAGGAGCCCTGCCGTCAACCCAGACCTCGTAGCCGGGCATGGCAGCGTGGGCCTGCAGTCCCAGCGGCACTTAGGAGGGGAGGCTGAGGCGGGAGGATCATCACGAGTTCAAGGCCAGCCTGAACTACACAGTGAGACCCTGTCTCAAAAAGACAAAAAAAACCCTTGTACCTTGTCAGTGAGACTTGCACGGTGGCCCTTGAGGTACACACAGGGAAACTGGGGGCTACAGAAAGAAGCAGAGATGCAGCACAGCCAGATGCCTGCCTGGGGTGGGTGCTTCCCCCAACCCATGCTTGGAGAGCCACACATGGGGAGCACCTCCCTTGTTCAAGGCCTCTGGATACAGGTGCAGGAAGTCATGTGGAAAAGGGACAGGAGGCATGGGAACCCCCAATGGGGAGGGCAGTGAAGAAAGGGCTTAATCATCTGTGTAGGAGTCTCTGCGTCATAGCTGCCAAAGCAGCAGTGGTCTAGGGGCTTTATTTCTTCAGGGTTTAGTTTATCTCCAGCTAGAAGCAAATTCACAAAAGTGCAGAGTGTCAGAGGCCCAAACTCTGTTTGCCCAGGCCATTTTCCCCACTCAGATGTGTAAACATTCAAGCTGGTTCCCAGTAGGCGGTGAGCAGAGGGTCCCAGCCCGGTGTGCAAGAATAAATGAACGGGGCTGCACACAGTGGCGCACACCCGTCAGCCCAGCTGCTTGGGAGGCTGAGGCAGGAGGATCAGAGTCGAGCCTACAGGGCAATTTAGTGAGACCCTGCCTCACAATAAGCAATACAGGGCCAGAGGTGTAGCTCAGTGGCACAGCGCCGGCCTGGCGAGTGCGAGGTCCTGAGTTCGATTCCCAGTACCTGCCCCCCACGCAAAAAATAAGCAGTACAGAGAGCCGGGGTGTGGCCAACGGTGAGCCCTTGCGGAGCAGGTGGGAGGCCCCGGGTTCCGTCCCCAGCACTGGACAAAAGAGCGCAGCCCGGCAGGCTGGGTTCGGGTCGCGCCGGGTTCCGGACCTCAGCGGCACCGCGCTCCCCCAGGGCTGTGTACCTGGTGCGGCACCGCGACACGCGGCAGCGCTTCGCCATCAAGAAGATCAACAAGCAGAACCTGATGCTGCGCAACCAGATCCAGCAGGTGTTTGTGGAGCGCGACATCCTCACCTTCGCGGAGAACCCCTTCGTGGTCAGCATGTTCTGCTCCTTCGAGACCCGCCGCCACCTGTGCATGGTCATGGAGTATGTGGAAGGTACTTGCCCGCCTGCCGCGGCGGGAGCCCCCTGCGCAGGCAGCGGGGCTGTGTGCTGAAGGGACGGCGCCCTAGCAGCCCTGCCAGCGCGGAGAAGCAGAGGCCGGCTCTGGCCGCCCTGTCCCGGGTAGACTAGGGAGGGACCCTGCCTGCGGTGGGCACGAGCCCAGCGCCACCGTCCACCCTCCCCAGGCGGCGACTGCGCCACCCTGCTGAAGCACATGGGCCCGCTGCCGGTGGACATGGCGCGCATGTACTTCGCGGAGACGGTGCTAGCCCTTGAGTACCTGCACAACTACGGCATCGTGCACCGCGACCTCAAGCCTGACAAGTGAGGGGTGGCGGGGTCCTGGGCGGGAGGCAGGGGGTGGGGCCTACGTTGGGTGGGTGTGGCGAGGGCGGGGCCACAGGGTGGGTTCTGGTGGGCGGGGCCAAAGGGTGGGTCCTTGTGGGTGGGGCCACAGAGTGTGGGCCCGGTTTGTGGGGGCAGGGCTGGGCGTAGGGGTGGAGTACAAGGCCTGGACTTGGCGTGGGGGGCGGGGCCTGCAGGGGTGGAGTCTAGAGTGGCTGTGGGTGGGTCATGGGGGCAGGGCCTGTGGTGTGGCCCGGGATTGGCTCTGGAGCCCCGCCTATCTGAACTGCGCTGTCATCCTAAGCCCCTCCAGCAGGAAGGTAGAGAATGTACCTATTCCGGAGGCTGAGGCAGGAGGATCACAAGTTCAGGGCTGCGCAACTTAGCAAGATCCTGGGTCAAAATAAAATTTTTATAAAGGGCTGGGGTGTAGCTCAGCCCTTTGCTTAGCATGGGCAATGCCCTGGTTCCACCCCAGTACCAGGAAAATAAATAGTCACAATTCTTACGTATTATGGCGACTGGTGCCAGGGCCCCCGCGGATGCCCCAGTGTGTGGATCCTCAAGTACGTTCTACAAAGTGGTGGAGTGTTTGCATAGCTCCCCAGGCCAACCTCATACGTGGGATCCTCCTGCCTCAGCCTCCTGAGTCACTGGGGCAGCAGGCCTAGCTGGTATAGCCAGCTCAGGGGTAAAGCGGGTTACAGGCACCTCCCCCGCCCTGAGTGTCCGCTCTGCCCGCACTGCAGCCTGCTCATCACCTCGCTGGGCCACATCAAGCTGACCGACTTCGGGCTGTCCAAGATCGGGCTCATGAGCATGGCCACCAACCTGTACGAGGGCCACATCGAGAAGGACGCCCACGAGTTTGTGGACAAGCAGGTGGGCGGCGGGCGGCCTGGGCGTGAGGCCCAACCCCGGGTGCTGGAACACAGGGAAAGTGGGGAGACAGCCGCCAGCTCTGGTGGCACACCTGTTGTCCTAATGTCTGGGAGGCTGAGGCAGGAGGGTTGCAAGTTCCAGATCAGCCCGGGTAGCTTAGCAGCTTAGCCAGACCCTGTCTCAGAAAAAGCAAAGAATAGAAAAATAGCAAATCAGCTTCTTCGTGTGATTCTCCCCATCCGTTCCCACCCCTCTGCTTTTCTGTCTCCAGCGGGGGCTGCCTCAGTTTCTCGTTCTGCCCTGCCAGGTGTGCGGGACCCCCGAGTACATCGCCCCCGAGGTGATCTTCCGCCAGGGCTACGGGAAGCCGGTGGACTGGTGGGCCATGGGCGTCATCCTGTATGAGTTCCTGGTGGGCTGCGTGCCCTTCTTCGGGGACACGCCGGAGGAGCTGTTCGGGCAGGTGGTCAGCGGTGCGTGCCCCGAGCAGCCCCGGGTTCGAGTCCCAGCGCTGCCAGTGTGGGGAAGGGTCACCTGCACTGTGTCCTGGGGACACGTCCTGGGCTGAGGGGACGCCCACCTGCACCCCGCCTCATTTCAGATGAGATCATGTGGCCGGATGGGGACGAGGCGCTTCCCGCGGACGCCCAGGACCTCATCACCAGGCTGCTTAGGCAGAGCCCGATGGACCGACTGGGCACTGGTATGTAGGTGCCCTCACAGCCTAGGGCTCAGGGCATAAAGAGAGGGAGAGAACACAGGGTTAAAAAAAAAAAAAAAAAAAGCTGTTCTTCAGAAGGTGCGTGGAGGAGGGGGCTTGGAAGTCAGGTTTTAAAGGATGTATAGGAGTTTGGCAGAAACTAGAAACAGAGCTCAAAGGAACAGGAGGTACTTAGACCTGGGGTTCCCAGGGGACACCAAGGCTGTGTGAGTATGAGGACCTGTGAGGTCACCAGAGTTGTGTCCTGAGGCTTCAAAGGCCCAGTTCAGAGGACCCAACAGTCACTTCTTGCTCTAGGGCCAAAGAGGAAGCACTCTAGGTGCAGGGTCTGTGTCCTGCCAAGGGAAGGGCAGTGCACTGAGTTCGTGGCTCCCAGGGGCTTGCAGGGGCGGGACCGGAGCGCTCAGCCGGCCATGTCTGCAGGGGGCACCCACGAGGTCAAACAGCACCCTTTCTTCCTGGGCCTGGACTGGGCGGGGCTGCTGCGACACAAAGCCGAGTTCGTCCCGCAGCTGGAGGCCGAGGACGACACCAGCTACTTCGACAGTACGTGGGGGCCCTTGGGGCACCGTGTCCCACAGCCTGGGCCTCGCCAACCGGGCCTCACCCAGGCCTGGAGCTTCCCAGGGTGAGCCCAGCCAGGATCTCCCGAGGAGCCAGACTCAGAGGGAAATGAGGCACCGCCTCCTGGGTGTCAGCCTTGCCCTGGCGTGGCCCGTCTGTCCCACAGGGGCTGGGGTGCGGCCTGTGTGGAGGGAACCCCTTGAGGGTCAGACGCACCCCCGCTTCCGCCAAATGCAGAGTTCCCAGGCCACCCACTGCGTGGCAGGTCCTCCTGCGCGGCCATTACTGTGTACAGTGGACCCTGCTGTGTGCAGCAGCAAGATACGCAGTGCCACCACAAGTGCTGTTTCAAGGGCAAGGAAGCCCCTCGGGAGGCTGAGGCAGGAGGATACTGTGAGTTTGAGGCCAGCCTGAACCGCAGAGTGAGGCTCTGTCTCAGGAAAACAAAAAACAAAACAAAACAACAACAACAGAGATCAAGGGCATGGAATCCAAAGTTCACACACAGAACCCCCGTCCCTGGTGTCTGGAACTCTAGCGGTAGGGACGTGCCCGGAGCTATTCGCAGAAGCCTGCCTAGACGCCCAGCCTAGAGCTTCCATGGTCCCTAGGCACAAGCCGGGCGTGCTTCGGCCCCAGGGCTTCTGCCCGGCCACGCCCAGCCCCCACGCCCTCCCTCTGTCGCCCCACGGCCCATGGGGCTGCCCAGTGACCCTGGCTCACTGCCGCCCGCCCACAGCGCGCTCAGAACGGTACCGCCACCTGGGCTCTGAGGACGAGGAGACCAACGACGAGGAGTCCTCCGCCGAGATTCCTCAGTTCTCCTCCTGCTCCCACCGCTTCAGCAAGGTGCGCGGGCCGGCCGGGCGGGGCGCTGGGTGCAGGGGATGCCACACACCCCCCTCCGCCTTTCCACTCTGTGTGTGAAACACACACAGAACAGACCCTTTCAGCTGCGTTCTGGATTTTTCCTTTCTCTTGAGACAGGGTCTCACTATGGAGCCCAGGCTGGCCTGGAACTCATGGCAACCCTCCTGCCTCAGCCTCCCAAGTGCTGAGATGACAGGTGTGTGCCCCCAGCCCGGCCCTGTTACTTTATCATCACGCTGCAGGTCTACAGCAGCTCTGAGTTCCTGGCCGTGCAGCCCACTCCCACCTTTGCCGAGAGGAGCTTCAGTGTGGACCGGGACGAGGGGTGGGAACGTGGTGGTGAAGGGGACAGTGGCCACCGGCAGAGCACCGAGGTCCGGTAGGTGCCCGGGTGTGAAGGCCCATCAAGCTCCCTAGTCTCCTGGGAGGTGGACTCCACAATCCGATGTTGCTGTACCAGTGGCCCGCTAGAAAAGGGCCAGACTGGTCAGACTGTCAGCCCCGGGAGCTCACTGCCTCGGCTTTGCATTCGTGACAGGGGCATTCGTGACAGGGGCACACATAAAGCAGCTGCACCTTATCAGTGTTTGGCTAATACAACTTCTGTTCATCCTTCAAAACCCACAACCATCAATGTCCCCTAGAGGATGTTAGTTGGAAGGTGTGTTTTGAAGGTTGAATAGGAGTTCTCTGGAACTCTGCCTCTATTGGCCCCCTGGTGACTGAGCATGTGACAAGGCTCCTCCTCCCTGCAGGCTGAGGTCCTGGACATCCTCTGGGTCCTCCGGTCACTCACCGTCACCTCAACCTGAGCGGGGCCCCAGTCCGTTGCTCCCAAGCAACATCAGCCTGGACATGATGCCCAAATTCGCCTTCTCATCTGAGGATGAGGGAGCAGGCCTAGCCCCTCTGGACCCCAAAAAGCCTGTCTTCATCCTGGGGGAGCCTGACCCCCCACCGCCGACCACCCCAGTAACACCCAAACCCTCAAACCTTTCTGGTAGGTGGGGCCCAAGGTGAGAAGAGTTTCCCAGAGGAGGGATTATTTGAGAAGGGTTTTTAAGGATGAGTAGGAGTTGTCCAGAGCTAACAAAGACTTTTAAGTGGCTGCTGAGAGACCTTAAGCTCCTGAGGAGCCTCAGTCAAGGGGTAACACCTCCAGGAGAAGGTTGGGGTCTGGTTAGCCCCCATAAGGGGACCCAGAGGTCCAGTGGGGGCATAGGAGGCAGCCTCTCAAAGGAGGGGACTTGAACAGCTTGGGAAGGGTGTGTGGGGCGAGGGCTTTGTGAATGAAGGCTGGGAGTCCAGGTGTGTGCAGAGCCCAAGGAGGCGACCAGGGGCGGCAGGGGCAGGTGGTGGGAGAGCGTGCCCGCTGACCACGCTCCCCACAGCTGACACGGCAGCCCTCAGCCACGCACGGCTTCGGAGCAACAGCACGGGCGCCCGGCACTCCACAGCCCGGGCCCTGGACGCCGGCCGGGGCCGCCGACTCGCGGCCACCAGAGATCCCACCAGTGACAAGCCCAAGGCCGCGCCAGGCGGGGGCGGCAGCAGCGGGGGCCGTGTGCCCAAGTCGGCATCCGTGTCGGCCCTGTCCCTCATCATCACCGCAGGTACCGCGCAGGGGCGGCCCGGGCAGGGCGCAGGGGCGTGGGACCGCGTCCCCAGGGGGCCACAGCACGTGCACGGGTGCCGGGACCACGTGCGCCTGAGATGCACCGGGACCAGAGCGCTGCCGTGGAGGGAGCGGCGGAAGGTGACCGCCAGCACACCGCTGACGGCCCCTCCCCGCCCCCTGCAGACGACGGCGGCAGCGGCGGTCCCCTCATGAGCCCCCTGTCCCCGCGCTCGCTGTCCTCCAACCCGTCCTCCCGCGACTCCTCGCCCAGCCGGGACCCCTCGCCTGTGTGCGGGAGCCTGCGGCCCCCCGTGGTCATCCACAGCTCGGGCAAGAAGTACGGCTTCAGCCTGCGCGCGATCCGCGTCTACATGGGCGACAGCAACGTCTACACCGTGCACCACGTCGTCTGGGTGCGCGGGCAGGGCTTCCGGGCCGGGTGGGGCGCGTCCCTCTCAGCGTGCGTCCGGGCGGGCGCCTGGCTGCGGGGAACGTGGCCATCCAGGGCCACCGGGCTTTTCTCCGGCCTTGTCGCTTTGGGGACGCTCTCCCCACCGCTCACCCTCAGACCCGCCCCCAGGTTTAGGGAGACTGAGGCACGGCTTGCTGGAAGCCCGCAGTGGACCCCGCCCGGGTGGGTGTTCTGGCTTCGGGACTCAGGCCCCTGACCCGCTGTGTCCCCCAGAGCGTGGAGGAGGGGAGCCCCGCGCAGGAGGCTGGGCTGCGCGCCGGGGACCTCGTCACGCACATCAACGGCGAGTCGGTGCTGGGCCTGGTGCACAGGGACGTCGTGGAGCTGCTGCTGAAGGTCTGGCGCGGGCGGGGCGCGGGACCCTCCCCGGCCACGCCCATGGGGCCACGCTCCAGGGCAGGCCACGCCCCCAGTGGAGCCGAGGACCCCCGGGGAAACCGTCTTTCCCTCCTCTGTACCAGGGCTCGGAGCCGTGGGTGCCGTGGGTGGGGCGCTGAGGGCCCGCTCAGTGAAAAGATGGGTCAGTGGTGGTCCAGTGTCTGCCCCCTCAGTGTGCGTCCAGGTGGAGGAGCCCGGGCGTGGACGAGGCAGGGGCAGACGGGGGCGGGGAGGGCTGGGGTGTGGCTCTGAGCAGATGCAGGCCCTAGTGCCGTTCCTGCAACCCCCAACCAAAACAAGGCTGGCAGGGCAGCGCACGCCTGTGTCCCAGCACTCAGGAGGCTGAGGCAGGAGGATCACCGCGAGTTTGAGGCCAGCCTGGGCCAAATAGTGAGTTCAAGGCCAGCCTGAACTGCACAGGGAGGCCATCTCAATAAATAAAAAATAAAAGGGCTGGGTGTGCGGCTCAGTGTGGCAAAGGCGTGGAGTTAGCAGCTCTGAGGCAGGCAGCGGGTGGGGACACCGCCGACCCACCCTCCCTCGCAGAGCGGGAATAAGATCTCCCTGCGGACCACGGCGCTGGAGAACACGTCCATTAGGGTGGGCCCGGCGCGCAAGGACGCGGCGAAGGGGCGCATGGCGCGACGCAGCAAGCGCAGCCGGCGACGGGAGACGCAGGACCGGTGAGCGGCCCTCGGGACCGGGTGGCCAGGATCACAGGGAGTCGGGCGGCGCTCACTGTGCCCCTGCCTCCGCAGGCGGAAGTCTCTCTTCAAGAAGATCTCCAAGCAGTCCTCAGTCCTGCACACGAGCCGCAGCTTCTCCTCGGGCCTCCACCACTCGCTGTCCTCCAGCGAGAGCCTGCCGGGGTCCCCCACCCACAGCCTGTCGCCCAGCCCCACCACACCCTGCCGCAGCCCCGCGCCGGAGGGCAGCACCAACACAGGTGCCCAGATTAGGGGGTGTAGGATGGTGAGGATGGGGAACAGAGGGAGAAGGGCATGAAAGAAGTGGGGCGGGGCTGGGGATTTAGCTCAGCGGCAAAAGCGCCTGCCTGGCAAGCGCAAGGTCGTGAGTTCGGTTCCCGGTACCGGAGAAAAAC
>NW_004955524.1:3242887-3245282 GCF_000276665.1 Chinchilla lanigera | reverse complement strand
GCCCGCGGCCACCGGCTCCCGGTGCGGAGTGCGGGGCTGCGGCACCAGGAGGACAGAGGCCCCTGGCGCAGCGGGCTGGGGGCGGGCGGCGTTGTAAATAGCGAATTCCGCCACTAATTTATTACTTTTTCTAAGCAATAGCCGGGCTGAGCCGCCCTGCCGGTGGCCACTAGGTCCCTGGCCTTGCAGACCCGCCCGGGCTGAGAAGCAAGCACTTTGGACCGGTCGTCTGTGTGCGTGTGTTCTAGTCTCCCTGTCTTTCTAAAGTTATGGCGTGCACTCGGCACCCGATCCCATTCCTGACCCAAGACCGAGCTTTTGCGTCCGGGCCTAGTTTGGCTGTGACTTACTTGCAAAGTCCGCAGACGATGTCCCTCCCCTCCAAACCGTAAGAGACTGGAATCTAAGACAACATCCCACTATCCCAGCTGCTGTCCTTGCTACAGTCTGACACCAGTGCTTCAGGCTTCAGCCTGGGGAAAAGGCATAGGAACTGGGGTTTTGATGGAAGAGTAGGAGTTCACCAACCTACACGTTGAGGCACAGATGCCCTGGGTGGGGAGAGGAGAGTGTCCCACCCATAACGTGTCCAGGGAGATCCCCCTGTGTCCAGCCTCCCTGAGACGAGTGTGCAGTGAGGAAGCCCAGCTGCACAGGCAAGGAGGCCCGGGTTTGAATTTCAGCTTCACTGTGTGGCTCTGGGAAAGTGGCTTTCCCACTCTGTGCCTCAGTGTCCTCGTGTTTACAAGACTAATCCCAGCGATTATGTATTAAGCGCCTGTTGTGTGTGCTCAGCGCTTCGCTCGGGGCTCCTCCCTCTGCCAGCAGTGAGAAAGCCGGAGCCGGCGTCCTTGTCGCCTCTGCGGCCCAAGCAGCTGAGGCCCGGCGAGGGGCAGGAGCGCAGGTCCCACCACCGCCCAGCAAGAGATGTGCGGCGGGGAGCCTTTGGCCCCGCCCACTGTGGGCGTGGACCTGGCCCCACCCAATGGGGTGTTGTTGTGCACACCTTGGCCCCGCCTCTTCCCCGTGATGTTCCGCCCACCGCGGTGAGGGAGCTCTCCAGACCCTGCGTCCCTCCCAGAGCCCCCGGCCATCCCCGCCTGGGCTTGCAGGGTGACACGAGGCTGTGCATGGCTTGCCCCTCCTTCCATCCTGGAGCTGGCAGTGAATAAAAGCCCACATTTACAAAGAGGACTATTGTCTGGATTTGTGAGACGGGTAGTGGGAGTGGGATGAAAAGTCTCGGCGCTCAAGGGCATTGGATGTGGATTTTGAAGGCTGCATACGAGTTCGCCGTTGCTGATTCTCCCGACAACTCTAGCTTGGAAGCTGCCTTTGCCCTATCAGTACCCATCTCGAGTTCTGCCTATCATAGTTTTATTCAAACCAGGCGCGCCCGTAGTCCCAGCTATCCAGGAGGCTGGAGCTCAGGAGTTAGAAACCAGCCTAAACCACTGCAAGACGCTGTCTCAAGAAAAAAAAAAAAAGAAAAACTTCATCTAGTCACCAGTCTGGAGCCCTGAGCTACGTTAATAAACAAAGGACACCACGTTTGCGTCCTTTTGCTCACGGTTTGGGCTGGGGCTTTGCCTTGCAATTTGTGCCTCCACAGGCGCTCAGCCCCAGCGCCCTCGGCTACTTCCGGAGCTCGCCGCCGTCCGAACACCCGTGGCCACGCCCCCACCCGGAGCGTCTCGCTCTGTCCGGCAACAAAAGTGCCTCTGGGTTCCAATGGGCCACGTTCTCGAACTGGCGGCGCCCAATCTCTCGGCTGTTTCGGGACGCTCGGGGTTGCCACGGAAACACGTTTAACTCCGCCCTCACCACTGCTGTTTCGGCTGTTTCCTAAAAAGCGCAGATTTCCATGGCAGGCGCCTTCCTTTTCTGTTCCCTCCTGTTCCCTGCGTCTAAGGTAGCCTCAATCCACGTATCTGGAACCGTCTATGGTCCGGCAATTTCCGGAACCTTCGGCGAGCTCTGGGTCTAAACGCGCCCAGGGGCTCCATTTATGGTAGAGCTCTTTCGGATCCTTTCAGCAGCCCTCGGCTCTCCCGCCAGTCCTTGTAGAGCATATTCGGCCATTTCCGGAATCATTCGGTCGTCTCTTGAGTCCCGCTGGGTCCAACTTCGGTTCGTTCACCCGAACCGATTGCGCTCGGCTCTTTCCGGGAATGCTCGGCTGTCTCGTGGCAACCTGCAGCCGGTCAGTCCCGCGGGAGTACGTTCGGTTCTTTCCGGAAACTCTCGGCGTTCTCCCCCTCCCACCCGCCTCCAGACTCTTTATCTCGGCCTCGTTTCACCCGCCCGGCCCGAATGCGTTCGGCTATTTCCGCCGGGGGCGGGCCCGGCCGCTCGGAACCGCGGCGGCGGCGACTGACGCGGGGATCCCGCGGCT
>NW_004955524.1:3237929-3242467 GCF_000276665.1 Chinchilla lanigera | reverse complement strand
GCGGCCCCCGCCCAGACCCCCGCGCCTGGAGCGGGGCGCACTGGCTTCCCGACATGTGCGGACCTGCGCGGGCGGGGGCGGGCGGGGCCTGGGCGCTCTCCCAAGTGTCGCCGTTCCCAGCCTCAGTTTCCCCACCTGTAGAATGTGCGAGACCAGGGCCGGGGGCGAGCACGTCTGGGCCCCCGAGAGTGGTGCTCCCGCGCCCGGCCGGACACCTCCGCTGCTGGCGCCTCTCCCGGGGCCCCCGCTGCAGCCTCCCTCCCGATCCCCGCCCTGGGCCGGGACGCGGCCCCCACCCGCCGAGCCTCGGGGGACACAGAAGCTGCAGGGCTGGCCCCGGGAGTGTGGGCGCCTTTCCCTCACCAGGTGCGGGCCCTGGGGGCCTCACCTGCCTCTGTGCCCTGTCTTGTCCTGGCGGGGTCCCCTCGGGCTCTTCCCACACCTCTCCTCAACTTCTGCACGGAACGTGGGCCCCAAGTGAGCTAGGCAGGGACACCCAAGCTGTCCTGAGGTCCCTTTGCCTGAAGCCACCTCCAGGCCTCCAAGGTGCGTGTCCACTTGGTCCTCCTTCCCTGCCTCTTCATTCCCTTAGTGTCCCTCCCTGCAGAGGTGACCCCCAAGTCCTCAGAGTGTCCACGTTTCACCCCACCACTCTGAGTTTAATTGGCCAAGCCTCTGCTATCCCCTGACACCCTGCTGGGCCTTGGAGCTGGATGGATCTGGGTTCCAGTCTTGGCCTCTTCCTGCCCCCGTGGGTGCTCCCTGCTCCATCAGGCCGGTGGACAGCTGGTTTGCCCAACCCTGCAGTGTGTTCAGGACAGGTTCTTGCAGCTCCCCTTCCAACAGCCCAGGGAAGGCTGATGTACCCAATATACAGCTGGGGAAACTGAGACCCAGAGAGTGGCCGGCACTGGCCCGGAGGTCACGTAGCTACTCGGGTCTGTGGCCAGGGACCCGCGCTGTCTCCGTGCTGAGAGCGAGAGGGGCCAGCCTGGCTGACGCTGTCCTGCCCTCCCCTGTAGGTTGGCATCCCCAGCGGAGCATGGTGGCAGCCCTCACTCTCTGCTCCCTCGTGTGGCGCAGCTGGAAGAGCTGGCAGCCCAGGGTGCCGATGGCCCTGTATCACCGTCGGATGGCAAACCCAGTGGCCAAGTGAGCTGGCATCAAATACCAACCCCCTTCCACAGCTTGTGAATGGTAGACAAGTGACAGCCCACAGTCGTCACCATGGCGGAATAATGGTGGGAAGCCAGGCATGAGCGGCCCCCGTGGTCACCTGTGACTTCTCCTACAGAGAGGTCTGACCCCCGGCCCACAGCCAAGCCTCCCACCCGCACCCCCGCCCATGGGGCCCAGGGGGCCCCGAGCCAGCGCCTGATCCCGACGAGCAGCCCCTGGCAGCGGCATGGCGGGCGCGGAGGGCTTCCAGTACCGCGCGCTGTACCCGTTCCGGCGCGAGCGGCCGGAGGACCTGGAGCTGCTGCCCGGCGACGTGCTGGTGGTGAGCCGCGCGGCCCTGCAGGCGCTGGGCGTGGCGGAGGGCGGCGAGCGCTGCCCGCAGAGTGTGGGCTGGATGCCCGGCTTCAATGAGCGCACGCGGCAGCGGGGCGACTTCCCAGGCACCTATGTGGAGTTCCTGGGGCCTGTGGCCCTGGCCCGGCCCGGCCCGCGGCCCCGCGGCCCCCGCCCACTGCCCGCCAGGCCCCGAGATGAGCCCCCAGAGCCAGGTAAGCGGGCAGGGTCCTCCCGCCTCCGGCCCCCCTTCCCTGCAGCGACACCCCATCCGGCGTCAGGTGTCCGCTGGGGACGCTGCCGTCATTGGCGGAGCTGGGCATGGACCCCTGGCCTGGCCCTGCCCTCGGGGTGCTCACACCCAGAAGTGACAAGATCCCGACGACGCGGTGACGATGCAGTGAGGACGGTGCTGCACGGGCACAGGCTGCACGTGGCCTCTGGCTGGAGCAGGGACGTGGCGAGCGCAGAGGCAGGCGGGGTGGCCGTGCGGGGACAGTGTGGTGTCGGTGGGATCCAGAGCTCCGTCTGCAGAGGGGCTCCCCGTAGGACCCCCTTGGTGCCCTGATTGCCCTCCAAAAAGAGGGTGCGGCCTGGGGACCCCCGTGGCCTCCTCAGAGACCTGAGGCGGGCACTGTGTCCCCGGGCTGTGCTGGCAGAAGAGACGCGGGGTGCCGGCATCAGGTGAGATGGCTGCGTGCTGGTTAAGGGGTGGGTTCGGTCAGGGACACTGAGGCTCCGGCTGTAGGGAAGGCCTGCCCAGTCGGACGAGGCAGGAGACTAAGGGCATTGCTGGAGATGCCAGGCCCACTTGGTGCCCAAGGCACAGGGCCAGAGGTGCAGCCAGTGTCACGGCTGGGGGCACCAGGGGGGCTGGCCGGGCCTCGCAGCAACTGGTGTCTCCCAGGCCTTCGTCCTGTGGGGCTGCAGGAGCAGGAGGCGGCCCCGGCCGGGCTCCCATCCAGACTCTGCCGCTGCGTGGTGCCAGCTCCGCCCTCCCTGCCTGGCCCGTCCCCATCCCCGGCGCCGCTGAGCTCCACCTGCAGCTCCCAGGCCTGTGACCTCGGCTGCAGGAGGCCCGCTTCCCTGTCCAGATGGCCCCAGGGCCCCTGCATGGCCTCAGGCCCCACTGCTCTTGAGTGCTGCCCCTCCCCCAAGGCGGCCAGGCCCCAGTCAAGGAGCGCTGGCTCTCGGGGCTCGCGCTGGCTGTGTGCCGGGCTCCTGTCTGTGGCATTCCTCCCCATTTGTGCCCCCTCAGTTTACAGCTGGATCCCCAGCCACAGCAGGGACCCTGTGGCCAGAACGGCACCCACCTCCTCCTCCGTGCTCTGAGCTCCCACAGCTGCGTGCACCTGGCCCGTCACTCAGGGAGGCGCAGGCCTCAGCTTGTCCCCGCCAGGTGCCAGGGCGTCCCTGCCGGCAGCCAGGCCCGCAGATGGGCTGAGGGGACACAAAGGCCCGAGGCTGGGCCCGTGCGGGGCCTGGCGCCTGCTCCAAGGGCTTGCAGCGTCTTAAAAGGGAGAAGTCATTTTGAGAAGGAAAATTACAAAATGGGGGAAGGGTCCCGAAGGAAGCCCTTAAGGCTCAGACCAGGATGTGTCTCCTTTCATTCCATTTCAACCCTTCTCAGTTTGCCTCAGGCATGGTGGTGCACTCTGGGAGGCTGAGGCAGGAGGAATCCAAGTTCAAACCTAGCCTGGGCGATTTAGCAAGACCCTGTCTCTAAAGAAAAGGGCTGGGCGTGGAGCCCAGTACATCAGTCCTCAGGACTGGAGTGCTGGCACACTGGGGTCACGGGGCTTCGTCCCCTCCCCAGCAGTCCCAAACAGGGTGGGAGGACTACACCATTTTAGGATTTTTCCCCTGAAGAAACTATGGCCCAGAGAGGGCGGGTCCTCTACCCAAGGCTGCACAGCAGCTCTGCCAGGGGCTGGAACCTGTTGTGTGAGTTTTAGTGCTACCCTAAGGAAGCCCCACGAATCAGGTGATCTCAAACAGTAAAAATGCAGTGTCGCCTTTCTGAGGTCAGGGTTCAGGAGGCCCCCCCCCGCCCCCCGCAGGGGGGGGCACTCCTTGCTTCTGCAGGCTCCTGGGGTCTCCAGGCGGGGGCAGCAACTTTACCTGGTCTCTACTGGCCGCTGGTCACTGGACTAGCAGCGCCTGAGGCCAGGATGATCTCTTGTGAAGCCTTTGCCTTAATCCTACCTGCAGAGGCCCAGTTTCCAAATAAGATCAGAGCCAGCAGTCAGGACGGGGCCTGTCCCTGGGGCAGCTTCCGTCCAGCCCCACAACACCCGGGCCTCGAAGTGTGAATCCCTGGTGTTTCACCCCAGAAATTGTCTCCCGTGAATTCAGGCCTCTCGCTCCCTGACCTGCCCGAGCAGTTCGCCCCTCCCGACGTGGCGCCCCCTATCCTGGTGAAGCTGGTGGAGGCCATAGAGCTTACAGGTGAACTCGGGCTGCCTTGACCGCGATAGGGCGGTGCTTGCTTGGCTCTGGTGACAGGCAGCTCATCCCCACCCAGGCCTGGCCGCTGCCTGTGCCCGGTAGCCCCCTAGCGGAGGCGGAGCTGGGCGCCTCCGTGTTGAACAGGGACCGAGGGGCCCCCGGGGACAGCAGGGAGGGCTGCAGGCCTTGCAAGGGGTGGCCCACTCTAGGTTGACGCGCCTGTCCGTCCCCAGGGCTGGACGCAGAGTCCCACTGCAAGCCCGAGCTGCCCGCGCCGCGCTCAGGTGAGGAGGACGCTGGGTGGGGCCGGGCCGGTGGGGCACTGCGAGCCGCTGTCACATGTGCCCATCCTGCGCAGATTGGTCGCTAAGCGACCTGGACCAATGGGACGCCGGCGCCCTGTCCGACGCCATCAAGGGCTTCCTGCTGGCCTTGCCCGCGCCGCTTGTGATCCCCGAGGCCGCTGCCGAGGCGCACCGGGCCCTGAGGGGTGAGCCGAGGACCTGGGCCGCTGGGGGGGGTACCTCGTGGGCGCCAGGCCTCACCGCCCGCCTTGTCCGCAGACGCCCGTGGGCCCG
>NW_004955524.1:3234110-3237804 GCF_000276665.1 Chinchilla lanigera | reverse complement strand
GCCCCTGCCTCGGGTCCCGCCGTCCGCGCCCTGGCCGCAGCCTTCGGGCCGCTGCTGCTGCGCGCACCGCCAGCTTCGAAGCCGCCAGGGGGCGCCCTGCCCGAAGGGTGAGTGGGCGGGGCCTTGGTGGGCGGGGCTTTCCCGGGGTTATCCCGGGCCGGAGGGGCTGGTCTGGGGTGGAAGCTGAGCTGCCCTCGCCCGACGCCGGGACTGGAGAGGTGAGGGCCAGGCTGCGGGTCTTGGGGCGCAGGCTGAGGGGCTCAGCGAAGGGCCGGCCTGTGGTTGGGCCGGCCTTCGGTCTGCTCGCCCTCCGCCCCGGTGTTGGCGGCCTTCGCTTGTGTGCTCAGGCGGCGCCTCCTGCGCTCACCTGCTCTGCGCGTCCACCTGTCCCCCGGCGCCTCCCCGCACGCACGCATGCGCACCCCCTGCCCAGCGGTCACCGCCCTCCTCCCGCAGGACCGAAGCCAGCCCGGACTTCCCGGCGCTGCTGCTGGAGAAGCTACTGCAGGAACATCTGGAGGAGCAGGAGGCCGCGCCCCCAGGTGACCCCGTGCTGTGCCCAGTCTCTCGAGCCGGGGCCTTGAATGCCGACTCCCGGGCTGTGCCGAGGCCGCAGCCCTGCTGCACTGGCAGGCAGCCGCGGTATACAGCCGGTGCCTGACACAGGCCGTGTCCCTCCCCCCAGCCCTGCCGCCGAAGCCCTCCAAGGCGAAGCCGGCGGCCCCAGTCCTGGCCAACGGGGGCAGCCCGCCCTCCCTGCAGGACGCTGAGTGGTATTGGGGTGACATCTCCAGGTAAGGACGGCACGGGCGAGTGGGCGTGGACCCGGCCGTGGAGTGGCGACTCAGCGCTGTCCCCACAGGGAGGAGGTGAACGAGAAACTCCGAGACACGCCCGATGGCACCTTCCTGGTCCGCGATGCGTCCAGCAAGATCCAGGGGGAGTATACGCTCACCCTCAGGTGGGCCTGCGGGCGGGGCGGGCCCGGGGTGGGGCTGGCCGGCTTGGACGGCGCCCACACTGCACTCCCTCCAGGAAGGGCGGCAACAACAAGCTGATCAAGGTGTTCCACCGCGACGGCCACTACGGCTTCTCGGAGCCGCTGACCTTCCGCTCCGTGGTGGACCTCATCACGCACTACCGCCACGAGTCGCTGGCCCAGTACAATGCCAAGCTGGACACGCGGCTACTCTACCCCGTGTCGCGGCTGCAGCAGGACCAGGTGGTCAAGGAGGACAGCGTGGAGGCCGTGGGCGCCCAGCTCAAGGTCTACCACCAGCAGTACCAGGACAAGAGCCGCGAGTACGACCAGCTTTACGAGGAGTACACGCGCACCTCGCAGGTGGGGGCCGCCAGGGCAACTGAGGCACGGGCCCGCGTGCCCAGGGGCGCGGGTGTGCTTTGTTCCCTTGGTGCTCCCGGTCCTGGGGGTGGAACCCAGAGCCTTCCCGCTGAGCTGCATCCCAGCGCTCTTTAATGTTAGGCGGGTTCTGACCTCTAAAGCTCCTGCCCGCGGAGTAGTGGGGAGCTCAGGTGTGCACCGCTCTGCTCAGCCTGGACCTCGTTTTAAAAGCTACGAAGCCAAAGCCGGGCGCAGTGCTCCAACCTGTGATACCAGCACTCAGCAGGCTGAAACAGGAGGATCACCTCGAGTTGAAGGCCAGCCTGGGTGACATAGGGAGACCCAGTCTTAGAAAATAAAAGCTGGGTACAGAGATGCACTCCTATAGTCACAGAATCACAGCCGTTGAGGAGGCTGAGGCAGGAGGATCAGAAGTGTGCACCAAGGCAGGCCATTTAGCGAGTTAGCAAGGCCCTATCTCACATTCAAAACCTGGGCTGGGGATGTAGCTCAGTGCAAAGGCCCTGGGTTCAGTTCTCAGTCCTGCAAAAACAAAAATTCCCAGAGGAACATTGTGACCTCAGAAGTGACTTAGACAGTTCTACTCCCCAGAAGTTCTGGGGAAACCCCATGAGGTAATGCATGGGGAGTGTTGGGTGCAGCGTCTGCCCCGAGAGGCAGCCCCATGAGCTGTAGCGGAGAGACTCGCCATCATTCTCCCGCATGGTCACAAGGGGAGTAAAGGGAGGGAAGGGGCCGGGGTGGGGTTTTGAAGTCTGTGTAGGAGTTCATGCCCCACAGCAGGCAGTAAAGGAGTAATGTCCCTGGCTGTGAGATGGCTTTGCCTCCCCTCTTCCCCCAGGAGCTGCAGATGAAGCGCACAGCAATCGAGGCGTTCAACGAGACAATTAAGATCTTCGAGGAGCAGGGCCAGACCCAGGAGCGGTGCAGCAAGGAATATCTGGAGCGCTTCCGGCGCGAGGGCAACGAGAAGGAGATGCAGCGGTGAGTCTGCCCTGGGCGGGCGCAGCGCCCCTCAGGAAGGTAGGAGGGTGGCGGCTGGCGTTCTCCTTGGCGCGGAAAGACGGCCCGCAGAAACAGGCTTTGAAGGCTGCCCAGGAGTTTGCCAGAGAGATGTCGGGCAGCAGTGTCTCTTGAGGCTTCTCTCTGAGCTGGCCCTTCCCCAGGATCCTGCTCAACTCCGAACGGCTCAAGTCCCGCATCGCCGAGATCCACGAGAGCCGCACGAAGCTGGAGCAGGACCTGCGGGCTCAGGCCTTGGACAACCGCGAGATCGACAAGCGCATGAACAGCCTCAAGCCTGACCTCCTGCAGCTGCGCAAGATCCGCGACCAGTATCTCCTGTGAGTGCCGCGCTCTCCCGCCAGGGGGCGCCCGAGCCGCCCTGCTCCGCCGCTCCTGTCAATCAGGCCCCAGCCAGCTGCCCAGTTGCGTAGGAGGCCGAGGCAGGCAGTTCACCACTTGGAGCCTGTGGCAAAATAAAAACTGCTGGGGTGTGGCCTCGCTCCTGCCTCTGCCGCCCTTGGGAGGCATACCCTGCGGGGGGTCTGGGGGTTCCGGGCTGTGACATCCAGGACTGTGCTCTGGCCCTGCGGCCCTCTGCTTTTCTGCACGAGATGAAGAGCCACAGGTCACCCTTCCTCTTCCTCCCAGGTGGCTCACCCAGAAAGGTACCCGGCAGAAGAAGATCAATGAATGGCTGGGGATCAAAAATGAGACTGAGGAGTGAGTGGCCCCCTAGGGCGCAGGCAGTGCTGCTTGGCAGGGGGGGTCATTTGGGGCGGATTTTGAAGGATGACTAGGAGTTCTCCGGGTAGTGCTGCTAGCCGAGGGGTGAGCAGGCCCCTGTGCACCTTCCCCGCAGCCACTATGCACTGATGGACGACGAGGATGACCTCCCCCACCACGAGGAGCGCACGTGGTATGTGGGCAAGATCAACCGCACGCAGGCCGAGGGCATGCTGAGCGGCAAGAGGGACGGCACGTTCCTCATCCGGGAGAGCAGCCAGCGGGGCTGCTACGCCTGCTCCGTGGTGTGAGTGCACTCGTTCGGCGCCGGCCGCGCGCGGCCTCCCTGCGCTGGGGCGCGGAGCCCGGGCTGGGAGGAGGCGCCGCTGAGCCCCGCCGTGTCTCCTGCCCACAGGGTGGACGGGGACACCAAGCACTGCGTCATCTACCGCACGGCGACCGGCTTCGGCTTCGCGGAGCCCTACAACCTGTACGGGTCGCTGAAGGAGCTGGTGCTGCACTACCAGCACGCGTCCCTGGTGCAGCACAACGACGCGCTCGCCGTCACGCTGGCGCACCCCGTGCGCGCGCCCGGCCCGCCGC
>NW_004955524.1:3232130-3233360 GCF_000276665.1 Chinchilla lanigera | reverse complement strand
AGGAACCAGACCTCACGCATCCCCGGCGTGTGTGTGTGTGTGTGTGTGTATGTGTGTGTAGGGGTACCAGGAACCAGACCTCACGCATCCCCGGCCCATCCCTTCTGTTTCTTTATTGAGACAGTGTCCTGCCAAAATACCCAGGTGGGGCTCCAACTTGCCATCCTCCTGCCTCAGCCTCCCGGAGTGCTGAGAACACAGGCACGTGCCACCACACCCGACGCCCTCCCCTGAACCCTGGGATCCCCTCCCCCCTCCCATCCGCGGCTTCATGGCCGAATGTCAGCAACCACAGGCCACCCGTGCCCTCCGTGTCCCCAGAGTGCCAGCCCCGCCAGCTGCCCTGAGGCCCTGTCTAACTCTGGTCCCGAGGGACACTCAGTAGGACCCCACAGGTCTTGGACCTGAGCTCCCACATCGCCCCTGGGTCACGGTTGCCTAGCACGCCCTACCCCGGCTGGGGCCAGCTGTCCTGTGGCACCCTGGGTAATCACCGTGGTCCCGCGTATCGGGGCACCTTAGAGCTGACAATCGAACGGCTCCTACGACACGTCCCCTCCCAGCCCGAGGACTTCTGAGTCCACGATCACCCCGGCACGCTGGGAGGCTGAGGCAGGAGGATCACAAGTCCAGCGTAGCGTGGGCAGCTTAGTGAAACCTTGTCTCAAACAACACAGCAGAGCGCGGAGAGGAGCTCAGTGCGAAGGCCCCGGGCCGCCCCGCGGTCGGCACCCCGGGAGGACAGGCGCTGGGGAGCGGAGGAGGAGCCGGATGGGGTGTGGCCCCAGTGGCTCTGTTCCCGTGAGAGACCCGGCCGCCGCCCCAGCCCCGCAGCGAGGCAATGCAGCACGGGGCTCCGGGCACACGGCGCAGCTGGGCGCCGACCCCTGTCCCCGCCAGGAGTGGCCCACGGCCCCTGCCCACGCCCCGCGTCGGTTTCCCCTGAAAAGTCTGGGCCGCCGTGGGGTCCGGACCGCGCTCCCCGCCCGGCTGCTGTGCGACCCGGGCGAAAGTACGGCGGCCGCCCTCGGTGGCGGGGAGTGGCCACGCCAGCGGCCACCTGCAGGTCCCCGCCCGGCCCGCTTCTGCTTTCTGGTCCCTCTAGCCAAAAAGGGGTCGTGGGGCGCAGGGTGGGGTGCGGAGGGGGCCTCTCCGTCCCCTCCCGCCTGGCACGCAGGCTGCGCCCCGGGGCTGGGGACCCCGGCCCGCGTCCCGTCCCGGGCTCTGGCC
>NW_004955524.1:3220650-3231825 GCF_000276665.1 Chinchilla lanigera | reverse complement strand
CGCCCCGCCGGTGCCACCGCCCGCCCGGGGCTCCCGAGCGCCTGCGGTGTGCCTGTCCCCCCGTGGGGTGGGGATAGGGCTAGGGCCGCCCGCCCGCGTGCCGGCGGGGACAGCAGGCGCGGGGGCAGCCGGAAGTGTGTGCCCGGGGGAAGAGTCATGGGGCGCGTGGGAGCCGGGCCGAGGCTGAGGGGACATGCCGCGCATGCATTAGGCGCCTGCGGTATGCGCAGCCCCACAGGTTGAGTGGAATGCGCAGGCTTGAGCCCTTCTGGCGGGACGCCCCTGCGCCCGGGGTTTTCCATGGTGGGTGCGCATTAAGCGCCCGTTGTTTAGGAGGCTGTCAAGTCCGTTTTTGCAGCCAAATTGAGATCACTTCAGGACACAGTCAAAAGCTGCGTTTTGGTGGGCATGGTGGCACATGCCTGTCATCCCAGCACTCAGGAGGCTGAGGTAGGAGGATCTCGACAAGTTTGAGGCCAGCCTGGGCTATACAGCGAGACCTTGCCTCAAAAACACAAAAGAAAGCTAGGTGGCGCCTGCCTGGCAAGCGCAAGGTCGTGAGTTCGGTTCCCGGTACCGGAGAAAAACCAAAAAAAAAAAAAAAAAAAAAAAAAAGAAAGCTAGGTGGGCTTGGTGGCGGACACCTGTGATCCCAGCGCTCCGGAGGCTGAGGCAGGAGGATCACTAAGCTACATAGTGAATTCAAAGCCAGTCTGTGCTACACAGTGTAAACCCCCCTCCCCCATCACACACACAAAAAATTAAAAATGCAAAAGGAGAAGGTGTAGAGCATAGGCCTGCACCTGGCAGGCTCAAAGGCCTGCGGGGTGCAGCCCGGACTAGGAGGATGACAGAGTGTGCCCTCCCCAGGCGCACGACCTGTGTCTGAGGGGGACCCCAAGGTTGACTCCCGCGGCCCGGGTCGACGTCACCTTGTACTACGAGGCGCTGTGCACGGGCTGCCGCATATTCCTGGTGCGCGATCTCTTTCCTACCTGGCTGCTGGTGCTGGAGATCCTCAACGTCACGCTGGTGCCCTACGGGAACGCCGTGGTGCGCATGCCGGGGAAACAGGCTGGGGCGGGGGGGGGGGGGGGGCGCTGTCACGCGCTCACCGGCTCGGTGTCCCGCAGGAGCAGAGTGTCAACGGGACATGGGTGTTCAAGTGCCAGCACGGCGAGCGGGAGTGCATGCTCAACAAGGTGGAGGTGAGTGCTGCGGGCGCCTGGGGGCCGCGCGGGTCTGCGCTCGGTCTCACCCTGTCCCCCACCCAGGCCTGCGTGCTGGACCAGCTGGAGCAAAACGCTGGCTTCCTGACGGTCGTCTGCCTGGAGGAGATGGATGACATGGAGAAGAACCTGACACCGGTGAGAGGCCCCGTCCTTACTCCAGAGAGGGGACAGAAGGGCCGGTGAAGCTCAGCATTCCCAGCATGAGGGAGGCTGAGGCGGGAAGATCTCAGCACAGGCTTCATCACAAAACTTCCATCTCTAAAGCAGGGGATAGAGGTCTCGGGAAGACCTCCTGGAGGAGCAATCTCTAGCTTTGTTTGCGGGTGGGGGGCGTGCAAGAATATGCATGTGACAGGATACCGTGGAAAATAGCTGCCCAAGGGCTGATTCACCTGCCCTGCTCATTTATTCACTCATCAAACATCCAGGCCACCCAAGGGCCCTTGCCCCAGATACTCCCAGCTTGGCAGGGCCACCGTGGGGCTCCGGGTGTGGAGAGGAGGAAGGGTGTTCCTGGCAGAGGGAACAGAATGCACGGCAGCTCAGAGGGTAGGGAGGTGCCATGGGGGAGAGAAGGTACAGAGCTGAGCTCGGCAGCGCGGATCGGGCGCCTCCTGTTTTCGCGAGCTGCTGCTGGGCGGTGGGGCCAACCGCCCCCCACCGGCGGTGAGGAAGCTGGGGACAGTTGCAGAGATAACGGGGAGGAAGGTGAGGCAAGGCCGTGTGTTTCCCAGTGTCTGCAGCTGTACGGGCCGAACGTGACGGCGGACAGCATCATGGCGTGCGCCTCCGGGGAGCGCGGGACGCAGCTCCTGCACCGCAACGCGCAGCTCACGGACGCCCTGCAGCCGCCGCACAAATACGTGCCCTGGGTCCTCGTCAACGGGGTAAGGACCGGGGAGGTGCGCGCCTGGCGTCCCAGCGCTCCAGCAGGCTGAGGCAGGAGCATCTCCAGTTGGTGCCCAGCACGGACGACTTGGTGATTTAAGGAGACTGTTTCCAAAACCGGGCATGCGGCTCAGCGCCAAGCTTGCTGAGCAAAGGCGCCTGGGCTCCACCCCCACACCGCGCAGGAAGGGGCAAACGGAGATGCGGGGCCTTCTCTTATTTCATGCAGAAACCTTTGGAAGACCCGAGCCAGCTCCTGAGTCTGGTCTGCCAGCTGTACCAGGTAAGCTGGGCACGGAGCCTGGGGCGGCCCTGCAGCTGGGGGCAGAGGTGGGGTGGTCCTGTGGGGATGCTTGCGCTCCAAGGCACCCTCCTCTCTCCAGGGCCAGGACAAGCCGGACATCTGCTCCTCCTTGGGCAGCACCCACAGGGAAGTCTGCTCCAGATGAGGGCCAGGAGCCTGCGGGAGCCCACGGAGAAAGAACAAGAGCCCCACTGCCCCCTTCCCTCCTTTCCATCTCCAAGCTCAGCAGAAACACCCCCTCATGAAGAACTCCTACACATCCCACAGAGCCCATACCCAAAATCCCCTCCTGTGTTCAAGAATCTTGCCTCGATGACAGTGGTGCTAAATCAAAATTCATTTGATAAATAATAAACCATTTTGGCTGTTGTGATTCATTCTTTCTGGGTTTTGTTTTTGTTCTTTTCTTTGTGTTGTTTTTTGAGACAGGGTCTCACTGTGTATTCCAGATGGTCTTCAGACTCAAACTTGACCAGCCTCCTGCCTCAGCCTCCTCAGTGCTGAGATGAGAGGACCCCTTTATCCCCCAGGCCACTAGCATCTGCCCCTGGTGCACGGGGTACCTTGCCCTGGTATTCCAGGGGCCAGATTGTACTGCATCTTGGAGGAAAAATTCCAAAATGGCAAAGGGAAAATTTTAAAATTAAAAAAAAGCACACAAAAAACCTGAAGTTGTGGCTTATCTGAGGGATCCGAGACCTTCATCAGCAGAGGCCCCTCACGCAGCAGCTGCAGCTGCAGTGACTCAGACACAGACCCAGTTTGCCCAAGAAACCCTTCCTCCTGCACCCACGGAGCTCGCAGCAAAGGGGGAAGTCCGCGGCGCTTTCTTGGAAATGAGAGGGCTCGCCGACTGTCTGTCGAGGTGTGCGGCTCCGGTTCCCAGCGGATCATCGGCGCTGCGGTCTGGAAAGGGCGGGCTTCAAAGGAAAAGCGTTCAGCAGGAAAGTGCTCGCCTGGCCGCCGGGCTCCTGGCCTGGGCAAAGTCCATGTCAGAGGAGACGGCAGCGCTGAGGCCGCGCTGACTCTCCCGCCCGCTGCTCAGCACCCCGCTCGCCTGGCCTCCCGACCTTTCTGGGCCTCGGCCTCCGCCGCCCGGCCTGAGCGTGTCGTCCCTCGACCCAGGCCCGGGCTGCCGACCCGCCCAGCGCAGCCTGAGTGGACCTGCCGTTTCTCGAGCTACTTCTGCTTTCTTTAATTCTGTGCTTTGTTCCACTGCCATCCTGGACGGGACACTGGCAGTTTGGCTCTCTCGTGGGGTCATGTGGTAATCTATAAATGGATTACTGGTTGCTGGCTAGCAGACAACTGGAAGATGAATTGAGCATCTATGCCAGGAGTGGGGGTGCAATCCGCGCACCCAGGAGGCTGAGGCAGGAGGACGCAGGAGGATCTACAGGAGGTTGAGGCCAGCCTGGATCAGACAGACCCTATCTCAAAAACCCCAAACTAAAACAGACACACCTTTATTGTGAAGCCAGGCTCCGTGGCACACGCCTGTAACCCCAGCACACCCGGAAAGCCACAGCAAGAGGATGCCCTGAGGCCAAGAGTTTGACACCAGCCTGGGCAACACAGTAAGACCCTGTCTCCAAAATAATGAACGAGAGGGGCTGGGGACTTAGCTCAGCGGCAAAGCTCCTGCCTGGCAAGCGCAAGGTCGTGAGTTCGGTTCCCGGTACCAGAGAAAAACCAAAAAAAAAAAAAAAAAAATGAATGCACTTAGTGTGGATGTAGAGTGTCTGCTTTTTCCTTGCGACATACTGTGTGAGAAACATTTTAGCTGAGGGGCCATGCAAAACCAGAGGGCAACAGGATCAGGCCTGCCGACAGTACCGTGAAGCGTAGAGAACAGATATAGATTTCCACTGAAACACATGGTTTCCCACAAGTACACAGAGGGTCAAAAAGAGGATCCCTGGCTTGCGCAGCCGCGCTAAGTTGCTGAGACATCAATTATTGCAGGACACAAGCTGCCAAAGTGTCTCCAATGTTTTGATTTTTATTCCTTATTCCTCTTTGTGGTGCTGGGGAGGGAACCCAGCATCTCGAGAACGTTGGCAAGCATTTTCCGGATGAGCTACACCTCCAGGGCCTTTTCAGGATTTATTTGGAAACGGGGTTTAGCTCAACTGCCCAGAGTAATCTTGAATTTGCTATCCTCCTGCCTCAGCGTCCAGAGAAGCTCAGATTCCGAACCTGTAGCACCTCTTCCGGTCGTTTCATTTTATTTTTATTTGGTTTTTGAAACAAGGTCTCACGGGGCTGGGGATTTAGCTCAGCTGCACCGCGCCTGCCTGGCAAGCACGACGTCGTGAGTTCGATTCCCGGCACTGGAAAAAAAAGAAAGAAAGAAAGAAAGGATGTCTCACTATGTAGCTGAGGCTGTCTTGAACGCTCTATGTAGCCCAGGCTGGCCTCAAACTCAGGGAGATCCTCTTGTCTCAGCCTCCTTAGTGTTGGGTTTACAGGCGTGCACAACATCCGGCTGTTTTTACTATTCTTCTCCTTCTTCTTATTATTATTCAAGAGATTCAGCTCCCTCTCCTCCCACTGGCGGAAGGCTCAGGATAGACTTTTGCCACCTGCGCAGGTCACAAGACCGACCATCGAGTAACTCCAGGAGAAACTGAAATCTGCATGGCAACTAGACCCGAAAGCGTGGTACCTGTCTCAGATTGGCCATCTTCGATTTAGGAGGCGGGGCTACAGCCCCTGATTTGCTAGCGCAGTCCCGGTCTGCGGTTGGCTGTTACTTTAAGTAGGGATGTAGCTACAGGCGTTCTTCTGCCAGTGTATAAATGAGCAGGGAAACAAAGGTGCAACGTCACCACTTGGCTGCATGACGCTTGTCTGCGATTGGTCCATCAGCTGGGGAGGCGGTGCACATTCGCGTTCGCGATCTACCGACCTTGGAAAAGCACGACTACTTTTTATTGGCCAATACTTCTCGGGGAAGGATAAGTGTGGCCCGAGACGATCAGCGATTGGTTAGTGCCATTTGGGGCGGGCACGCGGAGCGCGAAGAGAGTGGATCGGTGACCTCCGGCGTGGGTGGGCACTAGGAGCGCGGTAGGGACTCACGATTGGCCAAGGCAACTGGGGCGGGGCGAAGCGCAGCCGCGCGCCGGTTCCGGTCCGGGCGGCGATGGCGCCGGGTTCCTGGCGGTGGGTGCGCGGTGTCTGGGCGGCGGGGCAGCCGCTGTTCCAGGGCCGCGCGCTGCTCGTCACCAACACGCTGGGCTGCGGCGTGCTCATGGCGGCCGGGGACGGCGCGCGCCAGGCCTGGGAGATCCGTGCGCGGCCCGGTCAGACGTTCAGCCCGCGGCGCTCAGGTGAGGCCCGGGCTACTGCTCCGCCCTCCGCCCTCCGCGCAGATCCGGGGCCCCCAGGCCGGACGGGCGGGCGTGGCCCCGACCCCTGGCCTCGGCCCCCCTCCGCCCCCTGCGCCCCGGGTCTTGCCCTCCGAGCCCCGGCGCAGCCGTGCCTAGCGCGGGGCTGGGGCATCGCGTCCCGGGAGGGCGCGGGCGGTGTTGTGCCTGACGCTGCCGCCCGCAGCCCGCATGCTCGCCGTGGGCTGCAGCATGGGCCCGTTCCTGCACTACTGGTACCTGTGGCTGGACCGCGTCCTCCCCGCCGCCGGCCTGCGCGGCCTCCCGAACGTCGTCAGGAAGGTGCTCGTGGACCAGCTGGTGGCCTCCCCGCTGCTGGGCGCCTGGTACTTCCTGGGTACGGACGGGAGCGGACCCCGGGGGCGGCGAGGCGGCGGCAGTGCTGACCCGACGGGCCCGGGCCGACAGGGCGCGCGACGCCGGGTGGGTGGGACGCGCTCTGCGGAGCGGACAACGCAGGGACCCCAGCCCGCGCCCGGCCTGCGAGCTCGGCTTCCCCGTCGGGAAGGGGCCTTGGGAGACGGGCTTCCCACCCCGGCTGCTCTCCGCGTGCGTGCGTGTGCGTGTGTCACTGCCCCCTGTCCCGCCCATCACGCCTGCCCGTCATCCCGCCATCGCAAGAGCCGGCGGCCTGACCTTCGCTTTCCTTCCCAGGCTTGGGCTGTCTGGAGGGCCAGACGCTGAGCCAGAGCTGCCAGGAGCTGCAAGAAAAGTTCTGGGAATTCTACAAGGTGGGAGGGGCCCGCGCAGGCCCCGCCCCTCGCCGGCCCAGGCCCCGCCCCTCGCCCCTATCTAGCCCACCTCCCAAAGCCCTGCCCCCGCCCCAATGCCCCGCCCCTTGTCGACAGGCCCCGCCCCTAGCCCCTATCCAGCCCACCTCCCAGAGCAGGCTGACTGGTGCGTGTGGCCGGCGGCGCAGCTGGTGAACTTTCTCTTCGTGCCCCCCCAGTTCCGGGTCACCTACGTGAACAGCCTGACGCTGGGCTGGGACACGTACCTGTCCTACCTGAAGTATCGGGTGAGCTCGGTGGGCATGGGTGGCCCAGGCGCCCGGGGGACTGCTGGGGGGCACTTGTGTCGGCCCCACAAGGCACTGCAGCTGCAGCAGGAGAGGGTGACCTGTGCCATGGCCGTCGTACCCACAGTGGGCGGTCTGGTGCCGGACCCGGTGCCACTGTGACCACGTGTCCCTGTGCGACTCGAGTGCAGGGACTGGCAGGGCGTGGAGGGGGCACCCGGCAGTGACTGAGCCTCTGTGTGACAGATCCCGGGGGCCCTGGCGCCCCAGGCTGGGGATTGAGCCGCCGTGCCCAGGACTGGATGCCGGACAGGGCGGGCCGCCTCGGAGCGACCCACTTCCGCCAGAAGAGGACGGATTCCTCCAGCTTCGGATCCTGCGCCCCAGACGGGCCTCCGCTCCCCGGCTGATCAGCTCGAGCTCGCCACACAGCCCAGCCAGCCCGGAGCCCCAGGCCCGCATCCCTGCCGCGGCCTGGCTCCTGCCATGAGCAGGCGGCCATCCCAGGGCACCCCGCCAGAGCGGCCTGCGGTCTCCGGCTCGCACTGAGAACCCCATTAAATTGCGATCCCGGGCTCCCGGTGCCCCAGGGCGGCCACGCACAGGGACACCGCGTGGTCCATTCGCTTTATTGGAGTGAGTGGTGTCGAGACATTTCCTAGGGGTCTGGGGGCACATTTGACACATGACGTCAGAACAGGTCTGGGGGGCCCGTGGCACCCCACCCACCCAGGAAGCTGGGACTGTGGGAGCATGGAGCCGCAGCCTTGCCAGACGCTGACCCCCTGGTCCACAGGGTCCCCAGAGCGTGGCCTGGACCCCCAGAGCCCAGGGCAGGCAGGCAGCCACCTCCTGTCACCTTTTAGCCTGCTCCAGGTGTCACCTGGCCCCCTCTTCACATCCAGCGACTGTGATGGGGGATTAGAAAAACCAACGGGGAGACGGGAGCCGGAGGAGCAGGGCAGGGCATCGTCAATAAATAAATAAATAGCTACGATAATAAATAGGGGCGGGGCAGCTGGGGGGGCGGCCGCCCCTGGAGGGGGGGCGGGGCCCTCAGCAGGCGCAGTCCTGGTGCGGCGGCGCCTGCTGGTCGCTGAGCTGCGGGCCCTGCTTGGCGCCCGTGACCGCGGGGTCGGCCGTGTCCAAGGACTCGGACATCTTCTCGCAGATGACGTCCACCAGGCGCTCGAAGGTCTGCTTCACGTTGATGTTGTCCTTGGCGCTCGCCTCAAAGAACTCAAACCCTAGGGTAGGCAGAGCGGGACGCCACATGGCATGCATGAGTCTGCTGCCCTCCTGGCCCGCCGGCACCCTCGGCCTGGCCCAGAGTCCTGGCAGTCGGGGTACCCGCACCCCACACTCGCCACAGCTCCTGCTGCGCTCACAGTCCCTGCCCCAGGTTTTTTTTGGTCTTTTTGGGGTGTTTTTTTTTTTTCTTCCTGTACCAGGAATCGAACTCACGACCTTGCCCTTGCCAAGCAGGTACTGTGCCGCTGAGCTAAATCCCCAGCCCCTTTTTTGGTCTTTTTGAGACAGGGTCTGGCTATGCAGTTCAGGCTGGCCTTGAGCTCACTTTGTAGCTCAGGCTGGTCTCAGCTTGCAACGATCCTCCTGCCTCAGCCTCCCAAGTGCAGGGATTACAGACGTGGGCCACCACACCCAGCCCCTGCCCCAGTTCTGATCAAGGCCTGTGACTGACATTTCCCCCAATGGGGCCCCCTCTTCCAGCCATGTAGAGTGTGGCACAGAGGACCTCTCTCCCTCTCTCTGGCCTTTGTTTGCTCTGTAACCTACCTACACCACAGCCTTGTTCTGCCGTGGACTACCCCCGTCCAAGTCATGCCTTTCAGTCACAAAGCAAGACACTCCTTTCAGGTGCCTAGCACCTCCCAACATGAAGCCAGACAGTGAGGTCATCAGGAAGAATCACTTTCTCTACAGTGAACTCCTATATATCCATTAAAACCCATCTCCACAGCTCCTGGACCTGCCCATTTGCAGAAAGTGTAAACTTCTGGGATTCAGATCTGTGCCCTGTCCTGGCTCACTGTACACCTTAGGTGCATCTCTCCCCCTTGGTGGCCTGCGTGGCACTCACCGAGGTGGTCAGCCAGCTGCCGGCCACGCTCTGAGGACACCACCCGCTCGTCTTCCATGTCACACTTGTTGCCCACCAGCAGCACCTGGGCGTTGTCCCATGAGTAGGTCTTGATCTGAGTAGACCTGCAGGAGTCAGCCATGGTGTTTACACAGGCAGACAACCAGCCCTGGCCTGAGGACTCAGGCTCTGACCACCGAGCCACACCCCCAGCTCCATTTAATTTATGTCTGAGACAGGGTCTCACTATATAGCTCAGACTGGCCTTGAACTCATTATGTCGCCTAGGCTGCCCTCAGACCCACAGAGATCCTCCTGCCTCAGCCTCCCACGGGCAGAGATTCCCGACTTGCACATCAGACCCATAGGGCCTGGCAGGTCCCATGGCTTCTGTCCTCCCCCTCAAGATTTCCAGTTCCCCTCCATGTTCACAGCTCTTCCCTCTGGACCCTCCTCCCTGAGCCGGGCCGAGCCGGCCAAGGCCTCACCAGTCCTGCACGGCGTTGAAGGACTCCTCGTTGGTAATGTCGTACATGAGGATGAAGCCCATGGCGCCGCGGTAGTAGGCGGTGGTGATGGTACGGTAGCGCTCCTGCCCTGCTGTGTCCTGCAGGGAAGGAACTGGGGCTCAGGACCCAGGGCACAGTGTGGCTGAGCCTGTGCAGCCCGGCTGGGACAGAGACAGGGACCGCAGGCAGGTTCCCTGGAGCACTCTGCGGAGTCGACTTGCCTCCACACGCCCTCAGTCACTCAACAAACACAATTGTGCTGGGCCCCATGTGGGTACAGGGGGCGCAGTGTTAACCAGGGGACGTCAATCTCTGCCCTCCTGGGACAGTAACAGCCACACAAGTGCAGCCTGATGGGGCACAGCAAGGGCGAGAAAAAAGAGGGAAGGAGGAAAAGGAGATGGGGAGCAGGTGTAAGACCGGAAGAGCCAGGCATGGTGGTGCACTGGGGAGGCTGAGGCAGGAGGATCACAAGTTCAAACCCCGCCAGGGAAAGTTGGTGACTTATTGAGGCCTTGTATCAAAACAAAAATCAAACACCTGAAGGGTAGGTGAGGCATTCTACGCACTATGGAGGGACCGTCCTGTGGGGGCTACCCTCAGCCCTCTGCGGGGCACCGTACCAGGGGAGGAGACCCAGCTGACCCTCATGCCAGGCAAGGCTGAGGATGTTGAAGGTGTGAGCTGGGATCAGGTGCTATGGCACACCCGGTCCAGGCCAGGGTGGGAATGAACGCAAAGCAAAGGGGGCGAGCCAGACTGCTTTTCGGGGTGAGGCCCCCACCCACCCAGATCTGCAGCTTGATCCTCTTGTCGTTGCGGTAGATGGTCTTGACCTTGAAGTCGATGCCCACGGTGCTGACGAAGGCGGGCGTGAAGGAGTCGTCCGCGTAGCGGAAGAGGAAGGACGTCTTCCCCACGCTGCTGTTGCCGATGATCAGGATCTTGAACATGTAGTCAAAGTTCTGGTCCGAGGACTCCTTCTGCCCATAGCGAGAGTCTGTGGCAGACGCCATCTGCGGATGCGAGGGGACGGTGTGAGGGGCTCCCCGAGTTCCCCCTGCCAGGCTGGAGAAGGCTGCGGGGTGCAGCTTCCCCTGAGCCCGTAGGGAGCCCCAATATTCATGGGGTCCCCAGCAGTCTCGCTGTGACCTTGAAAGGTTTCTAAACAAGGGTTCAAGGAGATGTGAGTAGCGACACCCCTGTACCCCAGGTGAGGCTGTGACCCTAAACCCTGTACCAGGGCATGGGGGCGTGGGACTGGGACTAGCCACCCCCATTAACTGTTCCTGGCGCTGGGGACAGGGCACTCCCGAGGCTGCAGCCAGCCTGCCTCAAGCCCCTGGGCTGAGACCTCCATTGAGGCCGCTGCGCAGCACCACGTGACAGAGGCGGGGCATGCACCACTCACGTGCACCTCGCACCCGCACACGCCCTGCAGACGCGAGTGTGCAAGCCCCCAAGGCCACAAAGGGGGAGGCGCCACCCCTGTCCACACCTTAACCTGCGCATGGGAACGTGCAGACCCACCCGGCGCCCGGCTCCCTGCACCCACGCAGGCCTGCGCGTCTTTGTCACCCACCCGGACACGGGGCTCTGCGCACACACAGGCACGTCCACGCGCTTCCCTGCACACGATGCGGCTGGCGCACACCTGGGCACTGACCCCGACCACATCACGCGGACAGACCTAGATCCACGCGCAAGTGTGCACAACCCGCGGCACAGGGG
>NW_004955524.1:3187133-3220335 GCF_000276665.1 Chinchilla lanigera | reverse complement strand
TACGCGGGCCCGGGCGGGGGCGCGCGGCCGCCGGAGCTCACCTCGCCCTGCACCCAGACGGCAGCAACCGAGCGGCGGCGACTTCTCCGGCAGTGGCGGCAACGGGGCCCCGAGCTGGCGTGGGGCTGCGCGACAGCAGCGGTGGCGGTGCGGCGACGGCTCGGCCCCTGCAGTCCGCGGTGACGTCCTGCAAAGAGCGGGGCGGGGCCGCACCTGCAGACGCGGCGTGACGCCACTGAGGCGGGGCCTAGCACGCAAATGAGATGTGACGCTAGGGGCGGGGCCTCGTCCATAACCAAGGCCAGAGCAGGCTTGCAGCGGAAGGGGCTGGGCTTCCGCGCAGATTGACGAGCGGGGGGGCGGGGCCAGACCTGAGAAGGCCCAAGAGTGGGGGAGGTGCCAGCCTTCGCTCCGCCTCTGTCCCCCTCAGGAGGTGGAGCTACGTTGAGGCTTTTCATTGGTTCAAGTACTCGAGCGACTGGCCAAGTAGCCAATCAGACGCCGTCAACTCCCTCCTCCTGTCCCAGGGTCTCAGCCCTTTGAAGGGCCGAGCGCCTGAGGCCTCGCCTGAGCCCAGGTCTTTGGGAACGGCACCCCTCCCCACCAGTGGGGACCCCAGGTCCGCCTCTTCTACAGCCCCGGCTTCGTCCAAGGTGCTGCCCCCTAACCCTAATTTCAGAAACGGGGAACCGGAGCCGGCGCGATGATCGATCCATGCCCTACCCCAATATTTAGAGCTCGAAATCCAAAAAAAAGAGGAAAGAGGGGTCCCCAGGGCCCCATCCGGCTCTTGAAGTGTAAGAGCCCAACATGGGGGCCGACAGAGGCCCCACCCTCCCCGTGTCTGAAGCTGTAAGAAGCAAAAATGCAGCGGGGATCAGGGCAGCCCCCTCCCCGCCGCTCCCCAGAAAGGAGGGGGGAAGGGGCGCCCCAGAACCTCCTTCCCTGCCCCGCCCGTTAACGAGGAGAACAAGACGAAGTCGAGGCAGAGAAGCGTCCTGTGTCCTAAACCCCCAAAGAGCCGGGAAAGAGGGGGTGCAGGAGAGACCCCCCCAGCCCCAGCCCGCACTGCTGGCGGGGAGACTCGGGGATGACGATGCTCCGCGCGTGGTCCCTGAAGCTTCGAGGCGAACGACAGACTCTGGGAGCGGAGACCCCGGGCCGGCAGCCCGCGGGGGTCCTGATGGCCCCCCACCCATTTGCAGCACTGCAGGGGACACCGGAGCCCCGCCCCCCCCGCCCCGCCCCCAGCAGCAGCCCAAGCCAGGTCTGTTTGTAGACAGCTGCGGGCTGCGGGGGCGCCGCGCCCGGAATAGCTGCGCCTGGGCCGGGTGAGTTGCCCGCCACTCCCCGCCCCGCGCGTGGGGAGCTGTATCTTTTCTCAGGGTGATCTCCCTCCCCCACCCCACAGAGGAGGACTGGGCAAATTCAGAAAAACAAAACATAAATAGCAGTTATATTCTCGCTCGGGGTGGGGTTGGGGGTGGGGGTTAGCCCGCCCCGAGGAGGCGGGGAGGCTGAGTCAGGTGACTGCAGAAACACCCGCGGGCAGGATGGGCAACCGCTTCTGCTTTGTTTAAAAATAAAAGTAATAACCTGCGCGTGACTACTTGGGAGGCGTCGGGCTACTTGGGAGGCTGAGGCAGGAAGATTGCAGTTGGAGGCCACCCCTGCGTAACATCGTGAGACCATCTGAGAGTAAAAACATGAAAAGGGCTGGGGATGTAGTTCAGTGCGAAGGCCCTGGGTTCAAACCTCAGTGCCACCCCACCCCAAATTTTCTTTTGTTTTTGTAGGAAAATTTTATTGGAGAAAAGGAATGGGGAATAGGAATAGCTCCTGAGACAGGGGTCCTGAATGGGTTGCCCCGCAATTTTTTTTATTGATCATGTTGACTAATTTACCCGCTAGCCCCCTCTCCCCCCGTGGGCTGTGCCCGGCAGGGCTTGGACCCAGGGCACCGGGGCCGTGACACTGTGCCGCCATGGGTGAATGAATGCTGACTTCGGTCATGGGCGTGAGGGAGGAGCTCCAGGAAGAGGAAGTATTACTTCTGGGGTTGGTTGGTTGGATTTTGAGACAGGGTCTCACCGTGTAGTTCAGGCTGGCCTTGAACTGGCGGCGATCTTCCTGCCTCAGCCTCCCCAGGGTCAGCTGGGATGACAGGTGTGCACCAGGCCCGGCTGGTTTATTCATGTATTGGCAGGGCTGGGAGTGGAATGCGGGCCTCACACATAGTGCGCCGCAGGCCAGGACCTGGCGATCAGTGTTCTCATAAACAGGTGAAGTGAGACGCCGCGGGAAGCGAGCTCCAGCACGGGCTCGTGTCCGTGTTTTATTTCCTTCTTTATGTACCTCCATCCTTTGAGAATTCTCTGCTGCAAGCACGGATCTCCTCGCAGAACAGAGGAGGGGACGCACCCCCCCCCGCCCCCGCGCCAGGTCTTGTCTTTTAAACACCCGCGCGGAACTGACCCAAGTTCGGGCCCGGGGAGGCCGCTGGTTTTTCCGGGCGGAACCTCAGCGTCAGTGGTGACGAGGACGAGCAGCCGCGGTTATCATAATATTTATGATCGAGGCCAGCTGTTACCCGAGCGGGGCCGCAAGATGACGCGGATCGAGCGTGCATTTCCGGGCCACAGAGCACTGAATGCCGCCCAAGAGGGGCTGGACGCGGGTCTGGAACCCCAGACATGGACACGGCTCGCATCCAGCCCAGCGCCAGGACTCTGAGCTCCGCGCTACTGCGCTCCCCGCTCCCACCGCCAGGGGGAGATGCTGACCAACATTGGCTTCCGGATGTCTTTTTTTCGGCGGATAAACCACGCTTCTGTGCGTTTCCCCACTCATCAAACAGGTCTTTTGGGGAGGGCGGTGTATGTGAGGCCAGGGCTCACCACTGAGGCGCACCTAGGCATTTTTATTTTTTACATTGTGCCACTGTGTTACTAAGTAGCCCAGGCTGGCCTTGAAATTGCCACCGTCCTGCCTCAGCCTCCTGAGTGGCTGGGACACTCATTAGGCAGCAGGGTGTCTTCAGGCCTGAAGGGTTTATTGAGCTCCAGAGAAACGTCCAACAGCCTCACACTTCTAAGATATTTCTGTCAGGCCACAGGCCCCATCGCCTCAACCAAAGTCCAGCGAGACCTGGCAAACTCAGGCCCGGACGCAGCTGATCAGGGGCCAGCCAGACGCAGCAGCTGCGGGGTGGGTGAGAACTCCGCGGCTCTGTCACTTGTTAGGGAGGGAGCCCCGTGCAGGACGCGGCACGCAGCCCTGGCCAGAGACGGCGGCACCGATCCAAGTCACCGCGGGCCAGGCCGAGGTGGCCAGCGATAAGCATTTGCGTAGCAGGGCTGGGAGCGCCCCCGGGGCTGCCAAAGGGAAGGGAGCAGAGAGAGACACACAGGAGGAGCCGAGGCGCTGCATATCTGTGATTGCAGCACCCGGAAGGCTGAGACAGGAGGATCCCAAGTGTAAATCCAGCCTGGCAAGTGAGAGGTTTAGTGAGACACTGTCTCAAAAAAATGAACAATGGGCCAGTGGAAAGAAGAAAAGAAGGTAAAGGCAACTCCGGGCGACTGCGGAGGAGAGGGCCCGGCCCAGTCACCTCTCCATCCCGAGCCAGGGCCGACAGGAGGCCGAGGCCGTGGGCCTCACAGGCCGTCCTGCACTGCGTTCACCTCCCAGAACCTGCTTGTGGCTGGCAGGGGGCCCAGGTCCTCGCTGGCTGGGGGACAGGAGCTAAGTGCACGGGGACCCTGCGGCCGCCACCTCCTCCTCCTCTGCTTCCTCCAGTGTCAGCTCAAACTGGAACCTGTCGGGGGCGCCCCGCTCGGAGCCGACGGGGTCCAAGGGGCTCCGAGGGACCCTGCTGTGGTACCACGACCTGTTGTCCTCCAGCGTGTCCAGCAGGTCCTGCGCGTCGGGGTGGACCAGGTCAGCCCACGTCTCCCACAGAGGGTGGGCAATGTAGTCAATAAAGCCCACCTGGAAAGCGGCACAGGGAGGGCGGCAGACAGGCAGTGAGCCACGGGCACCTGGAACCCGGTGCATCTTCTAGGCACTTGGCCATATTGTTTCCACTGCTTGGAATTCCATTTCCCAACTCCTATTTAACCTGCAAAACCCTATTCATGTAACTCTTTGTACAAATTTGGATGGAGCTCAGGGACACAGCACCTGCGTGGCATGTATGAGGTCCCGGGTTCTGTCGCCAGCACCCAGGAGGACGAGGATTAAGCTGGGGCCCTCGGGGTGGCCGGCACCTCCTCTCCCTCCCCTCTTCCAGGCCACCACGGTGTGGTCACCACGCACCTGGGACTTCTCCACTGAGGCCGTGTGCTTGTCGCACATGGGGCTGATGTCCAGGCCGGACTCGCGCTCTTGGTCGCCCTGCTGGAAGAACTCGGCCATGATACGGTCTGTCCACTGGCGGTAGAGGGGCAGCGGCTTGGTGGGGTTGCTGAGATCGGCGCAGTGGACCAAGTTCTGCAGGACCTGCGGGGACCGAGGCTCATGACGCAGCCTGGGCCGGGCCAGCCCACACGTTACCCGAGCGGAGACTGGGGCACCAGCCGGAGTCTCCCGCACCTGGATGCGGTCGGCGTACGTGTCCAGCAGCAGGACGCCCAGACTTGTCACCTTCTTGGTCTCCACCATGGTCTTGAGGTCAGCCAGCAGGTTCATGTGCTTGGACATGTCAGTGGCCAGCACCTGGGGATGCCAGGGACAGGTGTGAGGGCCCTGCCCCCACCTCCAGGTCCCCACCTGCAAAATGGGTGACTCGTGGCTTAGGACACAACCTGTGCAAAGGCCCTGGGGCTGCCAGAGGTGGGTGGAGCGCAGGTGGGATGACACCGAGGCCCTGCCCCGCCTCACCATGTCAATCACCATCCTGCGCAGACTCAGCCACTGCTTGGCACTGAGGTTCCGGAAAATGTCACAGTTCTCGGCTTGCAGCAGTTTGAAGCCCACCGCCAGATGGTGGTTCTCCAGCACAGAGATGTCATTGTACATCAGCGCCAGCTCTGACTCTGTGGGAAGCCGGGCGCCTAAAACCCACCCGCCCAGCCCGCTCTACCCAAAGGCAGCTTTTCCCACCCCTTGGAGAACTCCTACACATACTTGGAAGGCCCAACTCTAAATGCCCACTCCTTCCAAAAGTCACCCAGGACCCTTGCTGTGATCTGACTGTGCAGAGGTGGGGGTGTCTTGTTCAGCTCTGTGCACCAAGTTGTGTGTGAACAGGGAGGCCCAGGCCCGGACCAGCCCCAGTGCCAACTCACTGGTGTTGATGAGAAACTGGTTGGAGACCCCAGGGTGGTCCACGTCGTGGATGGCACTGGCAAAGATGGCGGCCAGGACCTCCAGGTCTGTGAACACCGCCTGCGCAGGCACTGCCGTGAGAGCGGGGCCGGCACTCCGACCCCGCCCACCTGCCCACATGGAGGGGCGGTACCTGGAGTGCGGGCGTGGCCAGCAACACATGCGCAGACTGCGCCACGTCGGCAGCATGCAGGCTGTTGTGATAGGCCACGTTGGAGTGGTAGTGACCTTCCAGCGTCAGCAGGTAGGTGGCCAGCGTGTCTGCCGGGATCTGGAATGTCTTGAGCAGGTCCCGCTCCTGGTCCATCACAGGCCCTGAGTCCTTGAGGCTCCAGCACATGGTGCTTCTATTTGTTGCCTCTTCTTGAACTCCTACACAACCTTCAAAATCCTCTCCCACAGGATGCCCTCCCTTGCGCTCTCCTGAACTCCTTCAGTCTCTGGCCTCCTCTAGTCCACTGCCCCCCCCCCAGGACTGTTCTCTCCAGAGGACAGGGCTCTTTTCAGAGCCAGGCTCAGGACTGAAGCTTGTAGGCAATGTACTATTCAACCTAGTGGACTCCTATTCATCCTTCAATACCCAACTCAAAATATCCCATTCAAGAGCATCAGAGAAACTTGGAAGAAAGCGTGTCCCTGAGGTGTTGGTAGGAAGAGCAGAAGGAAACCCTGGGGTATTAGAAGCCAAATGCACAGGCAGTACCTGGAAGATGCTGAATAGGATGGCCGTCAGGGGCCGGTTCCCGCTTAGCTCGGCCACCCTGAACACGTCAAGACCCCACTTGTTCGTGTCCTCCAGCTCCTGGAATGTTACAATCAGCAGCTCCAGCAGTGCTGCAAAGCCGACTCGGAGCCCCACCCTAGCGTTCGCAGGCCCACCTTTGCCAGCTGGCCCTCCCGGTCCGTCTCCACCCCGAAGCGAGGGACGGTGGCCAAGGACCGGCCGGGCCGGGGGAGCCCACCGAGGCCAGGGATCTCGGACAGGGGCCGCGTGGGCAGCTCCACATCGGCGTGCTGGTCTGCAGGAGGAGGCGGCTCAGCGGGGTCTCAGCCCTGGAGCCAGCCCAGCGCCCACCACGCTGAGTTGGCGCCGAAGCCCCGCGCCCGCCCTCTCCTCCGGCGTGGCTGGTTTCAGTGACCCCTTCTGCTAGGTGCGGCTCTTGGACCGCAGTGCCCTTTCCATCTCCCAGGCTGGAGACCCAAGCTTCTAGTGCCCTCCAACGGCAAACTTCTACTCATGCTTTACAGCCCTAGCTGTCAAGCCCTGTCCACCCAGAAGTTGCCCCGTTCCTCCCTAGCTCACCCAGGAAGGTCTGGGAGATATACTCGGACACCTGGTTCCCCGAGCGGCTGGTTTCCGACAGGTGGGTCAGCTCCCGGTTCAGCATGCGTTTGAACTGCGGGCGAGGGGGCGGCGGTGAGGGCCGGGCGCTGCGGCGGGGCCGGGGGGCCGGCCAGCCCGCTCACCTTGGTGGAGGCCATGTCGCCCACCGAGTGCCGCGTGTGCAGCGCCTCCAGCTGGTCGAGGCACCAGTCCAGCTCCGCCAGCGTCTCCAGCGCCAGCGGCGGCCCCGCGTCCTCTGGGGGCCGAGGGGGTCAGCGCCCGGCCCGCCCCGCCGCCCCCAGTGCCTGTCCCCGGCTAACCCGCCGCCGAGGTGCGGTGCGGGCGCGCTCTGGGCCGGGAATGGGGTCTGGCGGCAAAGCCAGGGGACTTGGGAGGAGGGGGACAGTGGTCCGCAGTCCTGGGGCCCCGGAGGTCACGGGGCGCTGGGCTCGCGGCCCTGGGGAGGCTGGGGACAGGGCTTTACCTGCAGCTGCAGGGGACTGGCTGCCGACTGGAGGGCTCCCGACAGACGCCGGCCTGCGGCAACAGGGGGGGACATCAGGGACCGGGACCCAGGCCCAGGCCCCGCCCCGGGGCGGCCAGACCACGCCCGCAAACAAAAGGCCCGCCCACAAGGCGGTCAGGCCCCGCCCCGAAGAGCAAAGGCCCCGCCCCCGGCCATTCAAACTCCGCCCCCAAGTCGCCAGCCTCTCCCCCTGCCTCTTGCAAACCCTACCTAGAACCGCCAGAGCCCCGCTGCCTGCCCAACCCCCTTTTCTCTTTTTCCTCTCCCTCTCCCTCTTTCCCGGGACTTCTGGTGTACTGGGGATGGAACCCAGGGCCTTCACACTGAGTTACATCCCCAGCCCGTATTTTTATTTATTTATTTATTTTTGGTTTTTTTTTTTCCGGTACCGGGAATCAAACTCACGACCTTGCGCTTGCCAGGCAGGTGCTGTGCCGCTGAGCTAAATCCCCAGCCACCAGAACATATTTTTATTTTTTATTTTGAGACAGGGTCTCCTCGGTCACTACATTGCCCAGGTTGGAGTATGTATGTATTTATTTTTGGGGACAGGGCCCCGGCTATGTAGTACAGGCTGGGCTTGAACTCACTCTGTAGTCCAGCTTGGCCTCAAACTCAGTGATCTTCCTGCCTCGGCTTCCGGAGTGCTAGGATTACAGTCCTGCGCCACTACGCGGCCCTCTAGGTGGCGCATCTTTTTTTTTTTTTTTTTTTGGTTTTTTTTCTCCGGTACCGGGAACCGAACTCACGAGCTTGCGCTTGCCAGGCAGGCGCTTTGCCGCTGAGCTAAATCCCCAGCCCCTAGGTGGCGCATCTTGTGGGAAGTCCCCAGAGGCGCCCCAGTGAGCCCCACCCCGCCCCCACCACCCGCTCCACCCCGCGTACCGGGCTGCCCCGCAGGGTCCCTGGGCGAGCGCCGCCACGTTGCTGCGCACGGTCCGCAGACTGGCCAGCACCTGGGGGAGGCAGGATCAGAGGGGAAGGGGCAGCCCCACCCGCGGCTCCCCGTGGGGCTCGAGGTGACACAAACCTGGGCAAAGGGCGTCACGATCAGGTCTTCTCCGTGTCTGCGGGGAGAGGGCTGTTAGGGAGAGTGCGGGGCCTCTCAGCCGACTCACCTAGAAACCCTAAGGCACGCCTAATCAGTCACTCCTTCTGTGTCTCAGAAAAGGGGAAACTGCGTCCCAAGGGCCGAGAGGGTCTTCGCAGCATCAGGACAGAAATGATTATTTCTGTTTTCATTACGGCTGTCAGGGGGCTTAAATCCGTGTGCTGCTTTCCTTACTGCTAATCGGCCGTAATACATCTGGGTTACCACTCCCACCCCAAACCAGGCCGAGACCAAGCAGATAACATTGAGGGATATAGTGGGCTGCACACTCAACTGAGTAAGTTAGCTGCCTGGCAAACTCCTACTTAAACTAGAAAACCTATTTCAGAAGGTGCCTTGAAGGAGCTTCCTGAATGGCGGAGTAAGGAAAGAAGAGTGCGAAGGAAAGGGCAGGAGGAGCGTCCCGGGAGCAGCCCCACTCACAGGTCGCTGCCCGCGGAGGAGTTCCGAGACATGGCCTTCGGCGACAGCTCATAGTCGCTGTCCGAGCGATACAGGAAGGACTCCCGCCGCTGGCTGTGCGAGCCCGGGGCCTGCGTGCCCCTGCCACACGAAGGCCCATTGTCCAGGTCAAAGCTGGGGGCAGAAGGGACAGCAGTCAGGGCCCAGGGCCCCCGCAGCTGGGTGCCCGGTGGCATCTTCACTCCTGCGAGGGTGGCTTCGGGTGTGTGTCTGGACCCGGGGCCCAGTGCAGACGTCACCAGGCGGGGCTCTCTGGACCCACACTGCCTCGTGTCTAACTGGGCCTGTCGAACTCCATCCCCAAGGGCTTTTAGGGGGCGAAAGCCGGGCAACCCGGGCAACCCGGGCTGGTTAGGTCTGCGGGCTGCAAAGGGCAGGGAGCGCTGGACCAGTCCGACCAAGCCCCGGGCGGTCTGGCCTCGCCCACGCAGGGACCACGCCCATTCCCTGGGCCACGCCCCCACTTCGCGGGTCCCGATGGATATCACCAGCAGCTTGAACACTCGGCCTGCCTCCTCCCATCCCGGGCCTTTGCACACACTGAGCCGCTGCCCAGGCACGGTCAGGCTGCCCCACACCTGCTCCGTTCCGCCCGCAAGCCTCGCCTCCCCAGCCACAGCCGGGCTGGTAGGCAGGAACCCATCCCTCCTTTTAGGGCCAGAAAAAGGATGTGGGGCAAGGAGTGGGGCATGGGAGTGGGGTTGGCGACCTTGGAAAGTCACGGATTGGGTGGGTCTCAAGCTTTTTTTTCTTTTTTAAGGACAAGGTCTTGCTATGTAGTTCAGCTGGTCTCGAACTGGAGTCGATCCTCCTGCCTCAGCCTCCTGAGTGCTGGGATCACAGGTGTGCACCACCACGCCCTGCTGGCTCCCTGGCTTTTGAGAAGGTGTGGACCGAACCAGCAGCGACAGGAATCGGGACCGTCCACGACTCGGGACTGCTGGCCAAGAGCTAGTGTTCACTTGGCCCCCGTCGTAACCTTTCCAAAGATCACAAAGAGGCCGGGTCGAGAGGCTCCGGGCAAGGGCAGCCCGACTCGGCTCAGGCAGGAGTGAGGCCGCGTCTCCCTGAGTGCGGCCCGGTCACGCTGAGCTGCACTGGTCCTGGTGCGTTGGCTGGGGCCAGTTCGGCCAGTTTCAGCTGCACCGGGTGGGTTCGGGCAAGTTCGTGCTCCTTCGGCTACGTCCGTCCAGGCTTGGCCGGCTTTGCCGGTCGGGTGTACTCGGCTTCTTCCGGTCTTGCTCGGGCAGGCTCGGCTCCCCTCGGTCTGTACAGCCTAGCTGCTTCGGGTTCCCGGACCTCTAGCAGGGCGGGGCTTATTAACCCTTCCCTGCCGGGGCCGCGGCGCAGGACGCTTGGGTGTGCCCTCTAGAGGGCGGAAGAACCCCAAACTCCGCAGAAGTGGCCTGCGGGTCGACCCCTAACGCTCTCTCACCTCTTCCCAAAGGTCAAAGGAAAACCCATGTAGTCCCAAGTAGAGAAACAGGCTAGGAGCCGCCGCAGGGTGCTGGGTTCGAATCCAATCCCAGGCAGTAAGGGATTTTTTTGTTGTTGTTGTTTTTTCCCTGTACCGGGAATCGAACTCACGACCTCGGGCTTGCCAGGCAGTCGCTGTGCCGCTGAGCTAAATCCCCAGCCCCTGGGCAGTAAGGGTTAAGGGTAGGCCTGGATTTTCCAGGGCGCAGGGGCCCTGTTTTTCTTTCTGTTCTAAACTTAGCCGGGCCGGCGGGGTCAGGGCTGGTTCCATGACGCGGACAGCGGCGGTGGGGCCGCCCTGGCTGTGAGAACGCGCGGCTGCTCACTGGCCAGGCGGGTAAACTGAGGCAGGAGACCCGGTAGCCTCGGGCCTTGCAGCTGGGCTTGGGTCCCGCTGCGCCAGACCCGCCCTCCCTCACCCTAAGGTGCGGGTTCCGCGGGTGCCTCCGGGGCACCCCGCGCCAGCGCAGAGCCCTCCGGGACCCCACGTCAGGGGGCGGTCATGTCCGCCCCTCCCCCGCCATCCCCAGAGAAGGGATCTCCTGTGCCTCAGTTTCCCCTTGGGCCCCGCAGGGTGCGGACAGCCCCGGGAGATGGGTCGAATGCGGCACAGTGTCAGCGCCGCTGTCAGCTGCACCTGCCGCCAAGGAGGGGACCGAGGCCAGGGTCACCCGCCGCGGCCGGAGTGTAAGTCCGACTCCGAGTGGGCGCCGTGCCAGCCCGGGCCAGCGCCCTCCCCCGAGGCCGTGGCTGCGGCCCGCGGGGCGGGACTTGAACCCAGGGCGGCGGCCCCATCCTTCCACCAGGGCAGGCTCTGGTCTGTGCGGCCCGTGCTCAGCCTCGATGTCCCTGTGACGTGGGGACACGGAGGGGGCAGGCGCAGCCCCGCCGGGCAGAGGCACGGGGTGAGGGCGCGAGGGAGGCCCGCCCGCCCGGCCCCGCGTCCCGCCCGGGACGGCGCGCCCCTGTCGGCCCTCACCAGAGCGGATGCGCCACCGTGAAGCGGCGCTGTAGGCGGATGCTCTGGTTCACCAGCAGCTTCCTGAAGAGCCCGGGGGAGCCGCGCGGGGACCCCCGGGGGGACCCTGGGGCCGCGGCCGGCGCAGCAGGACCCTGCATGGCCAGGCCGTGAAGGCGAAGGGCTGGGCGCAGCGGGGACGCGGGGACTTTTGTGGTCAGCCAGGGGGCGGGGCTGGGGACAGCGGAGGGGCCGCCCCGCCTCCGCGCAGCGCCCCCCGAGGAAACTGAGGCACCGGGCCAGCCGCCACTCATCGCAGCCCCTCATCAGGGCGCAGAGCCCGCTCTGACGTCAGTCGCCTCCCTCTGCGGCCCGCTCTCCCCGGTCGTGCGGGGTGGACCCCTCACCTGGAGTCTCCGACGCCCTGCGCGTTTCCAGGGTGGAGGAACCCCCACGCCCACCCCAGAATCTACCAACCGTCTGCCCTTTGCCAGGTGGGGAAACTGAGGCCCGGGGCCAGCGGGACAGGCCCAAGCCTTCTTGCAGGGCAGCGGGGCTCAGATCCAGTTCCCCTCTCCCACGCCCAAATCCCCGGCGGCCCCCACCTGTGCTGACATTCCCCAGGCCCGGTCCTGCACAAACATCCGCCGTCCGCCCTGCCAAGCCGCGGCGGGCTGCCGCTCCGCCTGCCGCTCCCCCCGGACCTCGGGAGGGGGTCTCTGGAGGCAGGGTCCTGGGAGGCCAGGGCCCGCCCGCACCGTCCCACTGCACACCAAAGCAAAGCGGGTCCCAGGGCGCCCTAGACACAGAAAGCCCACACCAGGGTCCCCAGGCACAGGGCTCCCACGTTTCCTGGGACTCTGCGACAAGGGCCACCGCCAGGGCCACCAGGCCACACTGGGAACAGGACTGCACCCGCCGAGCTGACGGGACACGGTACGTGGCGCAGGAGCGGGCATTTGCAGCCCGGCCAGGAGCCCCCCTGCCCAGCCAGGAAGCTCTGAAGCCAGACACCTGGTGGGACCCCAGCCTCGCTGTCCCTAAGACAGAAATACCATCTGTCGCTCCCAGGCCGGACCTAATTATAGCCTCTCTCCGGGGACCGCGGCCGCCAGGATCTGCCTGGTGAGACACTGGTCCAGGGAGGTCAGTGGGAGGGGCTCCCCATGGTCCCCTGCTCCCAAGGGGAAACTGAGGCCCCAGGCAACTCCTCAGATCGGAGGTGAACACAAGTGTGCTCGGCTCTTCGTGGCGCCTGGCTGAGGCAGGGGGCGGTGGCCACCAGCCCAGGGTCCCACGGCCATGCGTGGCAGGAGAGCTCACCCCAGCCTGGCCGCTCACCTCAGCTGTGTGCCGGCTTTCTGCCCTCTGCGGTCCCGAGCCTGCGCCGCAGTGGTGCTTTGTCACTTGTTGTACGCTTACAGTTTCCTTAGGAGGCCGCATTTTAAATATTTCACTAGCAGTCTTAACTGCACTGATTAATAGCTTTGGTGATAGAGAAACGGCCGCAGAGAGGGGAGAACAGGGCCAGGACGCAGTGCTCGCAGCCTGGCGGCCTGCACTCGGGAGGCACAGCCAGGCTGGGAGAGCAGCAGGCTGAAAGCGGGCAGAGGCCCGGCCCGCCCCTGTCCTTGTGTTGCTGCACCGCCTGAGAAGGTCTTAGTGCACCGCCGTCCCGATGTCCCCGTTCTGACTGCTTCTTCTCTGGGTGGGCCCTTTTCTCCTCTGCTACCAGGAGGCTCCAGAGAGAAGGGAGACGGGCACTGTTGCGTCCCTTTCTTTCTTTTTGGGGAGGAGGGTGTTGGGGTTGGAACCCACCATCCTTGAATTTGAATGACGCCTCCCAGAGGCCCCCGGCAGCCGGTCTCCATCCTTTTGTCTAGCTCCGGAACGTGAGCTGCACATGGCCCCGTCCCCCTGCAGCACGAGTACACCCATCCTCTGGAGCTGTGCACGTTCTGTTCCTGCTCCTTGGGACACCCTTCCCTGCACTCCCCGGCCCACCTCTTCCGTCCTCCAGGCTGAGCCTCACACCGGGTCTTGAACTTGGCTTCCCCGGGGTTCCCCTGGGGGTCGTACGCCCCTTAAACACGCATGCGTGCCTACGCGAGGGCCTCAGCACTTGCCAGACACACGCAGCCCAACCACGCCTGCCTTCCTGAGCGCGCTCGGCCCCCCATCCGGCTTGCCGAGTCTGTTTGTTCTTTCTTGAAAACGGAAAATCCTGAGTCACCAGAAGGGAGGAGAGGGGCCGGGGCCCTGCCGCACCTCGGGACAGCTCCCTAGCTCCCTCTGGGCTCCACATGTTTCCCGCGCCTGGCGGGGCAAAAAGCCAGGTTTGGCGGAGTGAGAGCCACTAGTCCCACCCAGGTGGGAGGAAAGGGCGCTGAGGGAGGGAAGCCGTTCACCTGAGGTCACCCTGCCTGGCGGGAGGCTGGGGCTTGGTCTGGCCTGAGCGCCGCTCTTCCAGCCCAAAGGCCTGGGGTCGCTGGAGCCGCCTCCTTGGGCTCCGAGCCCCGCCCAGCAGCAGGGGCGCTACTGCCCATCTCTGGTTTTGGTGTCTCAGGGGTTTGTTTGTATTTGAGACAGTCTTGCTATGTAGCCCAGGCTGGCTTCGAACTCGCAGTGACCCTCCTGCCTCAGCCTCCTGAGTGCAGGAATGACAGGCGTGCCCCACCACGCCCGGCTAGGAGCAGTTTTCACCTAAAGAGAGTCCCTGTGCCGGGTAGCCAGCACCTCTGCCCTCTAGGCACCGCCCACTTCCTGCCCACCCGCCACTGGCTCCGCCCACTAACGAGACTCCGCCCGGTCCCGCCTCCTCTGGAAAGCTCCGCCCATCGCAACCATCCCCCACCGGGCCACGCCTCTTTCTATCAGGCCCCGCCCTGCTACCTAGCCGCCCACCTCCCGCCCAGCCCCCGCCCACTTGAAGCAGGCCCCACCCACCACCGGGCCCCTTGCCCGCCAGTCACGAGGCCCCGCCCACCACGAGCTTCCGCCCCGCCCACCTACCGCTGCCGGAAGGAGATGGGCCAGGAGCGCCGCGTGGTCCCGAGCCCCGGTCGCGCCCTCCCGGCAGGGTGGCGGCAGGCCGCGGGGTTGTCGGGGTCGGAGTGGCAGCGCTGCTGGATGCGGATGGGGCACCGGGGCTGCCGCCACAGGTGCTCCGGGGGCCTGGGCGAGCCCTGGCGGCCGCGGGCCTGGCCCAGCCTGCTGCAGGCCTCTGCGCCGTCGGCGAACCCCGGGGCGGCCATGGCCGGGCTGTCCCGAGCTGTCCCGAGCTGTCCCCGCAGCCAGCGCCCGGGCGGGGAGGAGACATGGGTGGGCGCCCCGGGGATCGGCCCCGAGCTGCAGAGCAATGGGACATGAGGGCGAGGGCCGAGGGCTCGAGGCCAGGTGGGGTCAGGCAGGGGCAGGGGCTGGGGCGCAGTGTCCCCGGGCGCTGTCCCCCTGGCGGTGCTGAAAGCAGGTGGAGGACCGGCCGGGGTGGCCCGAGGCGAGGAGCTGTCCGCACCCCGTGGTGCTGACACCGGGGGTCCGCACGGGGCGCCCCCAAATCCTTTCTTTTTTTGTTCTTTTTTTTTCCAGTACCGGGACTCGAACTCACGACCTCACGCTTGCCAGGCAGGCGCTGTGCCGCTGAGCTAAATCCCCGGCCCCTGACCCCAAATCCTCGCCTGTAACAGCGACCAGGAGAGGTCGGGTCACGCAGGCCCGGACAGATGGCGGTGTCCCCGCCCAGCTCAGGAAGGCCCTAAACGCCCGTCGACAGGAGGCACGGGTCCCAGAGGACAGAGAACTTGGGGGGCCATGGAGGCTGGGGACCAGGGGCCCACCCCTGGGGATGGCGGAGAGGAGGATGATTTTCCCCTAACAAAGACCCCAGGGACCTTTCTTGGAGCCCACCCCCACCCCAAAGCCAGCGCGCGAGGAGGGGCGCGCTGTCGGAAACCCACCTTTCTCTCGGAGCCCGGGGAGGTGGCCGCAGCACCCGGAAACCCCGAGATTTATAGCCGCCCCCCCCCCCGAGGCTCAGACGGTCCACGGAAGAGGCAGGAGCGCATTGGCCCCGCAACCCAGGCTGCACCCCCCCCCGCTGTAAGAGCCAGGCTCCGCCCACGGCCCGTGTCTCAGGGGGCTCCCGGGAAGCGAGAACATTTTCCACCGCCGGAGCAGCAGCGCAGCAGCGGACGCGGGCTGCAGGCTGGGGTGTGGGTGTGGGGCGGGAAGAGCTGGGACTTGCTGTCCCCGAGGCTCTGGGTGGGGCAGGAGGCTTGAGGGGCTGCCACAAGGTGCGTGGCAGGTTTGGGCAGGGATTTTCCCCGGTCGGCTCAAAGCTGACCAGTGGGGTATTTCGTGTGGAGCCTGTGTTCCCCCGTCCACCGTGTCCCCAGGTTGGAAGTAGTCAGTCTAAGTTCAAGCCCCAGAAGCACCCCGGCCCGCTGTGGGATGCATAAGAAGGGGCTCCCCAAGATGGGCGTGTTATGCCTGTCATCCCAGCACTCTGGGAGGCTGAGGCAGGAGGATCCCACGTGATGGTAGTGAAACAATGGTGTTCGTAGGACCTCGGATCTGTGCACATCCAGCCCCCGTCTGTCCCCCCTGCTGGCAGCCCCACGACAGAAGTGTCCCCTGGTCAGTTCCTGCGTTATCAGAACCTGGTCCCAGTCCTGGGCTCCCAGCTGGTCCAGGACCCAGGGTGGCCTACGTGGACCCAGACTCAGGGTCCCAGGTCCTTGGTGTCCCCTTTGGCCTAGAATAGCCCACTCTCCCGCACCAGCCCCTGTGCCCTGCCTGGTGCCCTGCCCGGTGCCCTGCCCAGCCTTCAGCCACAGGGACAGTTGCAGCCTTTTGGCTGCCAGGGCCTCTGGACTCTGCAGCTTTGCAGCTCCGTTCCACCTGCGGGGCACACCCTTCCCTGTGCTTGGCCCACTGACCGCCTGCAGCCTTTGCTTTGAAGCCGCGGCTGCCAAGCAGCCCGCCTGGCCCTCACACCCCTCCTCCTCACCTGCCCGGCGCCGACGCCTGGCTCCTCTCCGTGCCTCGGGCTCCGATGGTGAACACCACCCGGGCGCTGGGCTCTGCCTCTCCAGGAGGCCCCGGGCGACTCCACAGCGGGGGCAGCAAGAGGCTCCCTGAGAACTGCCTCCGAACGACACCGCCGCCATGGGGACTCACGGGGGCCGAGCCGGAGTCCAGGGGCTCCTGGACACGCTGGGGAGACAGCGGGAAGAAGGCGCGGCAGGTTGCAGGGCCAGGCCGCTCCTGTCCCCGTCGTACTTGCTCCCCAGAGCCCAGCTACCACTCAGAACCCCACTTCCTCCTCGGGGGGGAGGGGTGCAGATCCCAGCCTCGGATTTAGGGTCTCCCTGTGTAGTCCAGGCTGGCCTCAACTCACAGCGAGCCTCCTGCCTCAGCCTCCTGAGTGCTGGGATGGCAGGTGTGGGCCACTGCGCCCAGGGGATATGCAGTGCCACGTGCCAGCTGGGGCTGAGGGAATATTTGCCTCTTACTTCCTCGTTCATGGCCGATAACACCCCCATGCTGTATGAGGCTGGTATTGTAACAACGTGTCCTGCAAATGCAACTCCTGCAACCTCAGCTGCCTTAAGAGACAGAGCCCAAAGGAGCGCCCCGCCCCCAGCTGGGTACATTTAGTGAGACTTTGTCTCAAAATAAAAATTAAGCCAGCTGTGGTGGTACACACCTCTCATCCCAGCACTCGGGAGGCTGAGTCAGGAGTATCACCATGAGTTTGTTCAAGGCCAGCCTGGACTACACAGTGAGAACCTGTCTCAAAAACACAAAAAGCCAGCCAGGGGAGCTTGTGCATGCCTGTGATCCTAGTAATAAGGAGGCTGAGGCAGCAGGATCACCGTGAGTTTGAGGCCAGCCTGGGCTAGCAAGACCCTGACTCAGAATCAAACAAAAAAGCTAAAACAAAACAAAACAAAACTGTAGAACACATGGGGCGTGGCTCAGTGGCAGGGCACCTGCTTACATGGGGGGCTGGGTTTCACTACCAGCACGGCAAAAAAAAAAAGCACTGTAATGATAGTTTATCTCATTACAATATATTATTAAAATATATAAATTCTGGATACAGTGGTGTACCCCTGCAATCTCAGGTACAGAAGCTGAGCCAGAGGATCTCTTAAACCCAAGAGTTTGACACCAGGCTGGGCAACATAGTCAGACTCCATCTCAAAAAGAAAAGAGACAACAGTAGATACCCATCTCTCAGGCTGCTGATAATAAAATGAAGGGACCCACAAGCCGGGCATGATGGCGCATGCCTGTCATCCCAGCTCTCAGGAGGCTGAGGCAGAACGATCTTTTTGAGTGCCAGACCAGCCTGGACTACACAGTGAAGACAAGGAGCAGGCCTGTCTGCAGTGCTGACCCCACTTTGGGGTAGAAAATTGGAACTCACAACCCTGGGGGCACAGTGTGCCGGGGTCTGCAGGGCAGACACGGGCACGGGAGAGAGGGAGTCAGAGGGGGCCGGCTGGGCCCCGCACGTCAGTCTGCCTCCCTCAGACTGAACTTCCAGACGGGGAGACTGAGGCCTAAGGCCGCACCTGCAGGGCAGAGCCAGGCCGGGGTGTGCGGGCGCGGAGGGAGGAGAACCGGCACCCAGGAGCCCGGCCACGCGCCTGCGCGCAGCACAGCGCAGCTCCCGGGCGGTGACCGCGGCTCCTCGCACCGTGGGGGAGACGCTGGCCTCGGGCCGGGAGTGGCCGCTTGGGCCCAGCACGGCATGGGGCAGCACCCACCCGGCTGTCCAAGAGGCCGTCCTTCCGCGCCCAGCTCTTTGACACTGTCCCCATGAGAGCACGACTCTCCCTACCCTGTCGCAGGGCTCCTGAGCGCTCAGGCAGGAACCTCATCTGCAGCCTGCGGCTCCCCGGGGAGCGTTCCCGGCAGGCGCCAGGGCGTGGGCGGCAGCGGGCGCTGCGTGCAGACAGACGCCCCTCCCAAGGTCCTGCCCCTCTGCTACCTGGGGAGACGCCACCCACGGCAGAGCTCCTTGCCCACATGCATGTAGTCATTCGACAAATGCCAAAAGAGCCGGGAGTGGGGCCATATGCCTGTGATCTCAGCACTCCGGAGGCTGAAGCAGGAGGAGCCCTCGCATTCAAGGCCAGCCTGGGCTACATAGTGAGTTCAAGGCCAGCCTGGGCAAGATAGCAAGACCCTGTCTCAGAAAGAAAACAAGCCACACATGGCAAAAGAGAGTTCACATCATCTAGGAAGAAAAGAAAACTTGGAGGGCTTGGACAGCGGCAGCAGGGGCGTCGGGGAGCTCCCTGAGGTCACTTGGCCGCGAGGGGGAGGCGCCCGGGGAGAGCGCTGGGGACGGGCGTGTGCCGCCCCGCCCAGCTGGGTCCTGGGTCCCCGCATCTTACGTTTTTTCTCCCTCCGTCTCTTCTTCCCCCCTTCTTCCTGGTGCAGGGACTCAACCCGGGGCCCTCGCACTGCACCGCACCCCAGCCCTTCTTATTGGGGCCAGCGCTGCACCTGGAGGTCTCCCAGAGCGCAGGCAGGTGTGCGGGCCGCTTTTCAGAGGTGGCCGGAGCTAGAGTGGGATGCTGGCATCAGTCTGCTGATCGGCTGGGCTGAGGGTGTGAGTGCCCCGCCGCCCTCGGGCGGGTGGGCCGTGTCCTGTGGGGGACAGTGGGGCCCCGTCGGCCTCCCCTGCTCCCCTGCTGCCTGAGCTGCCATGTGGCACCAGGACCTGTTCCCCGTTCTCTGTTCTCCAGCCAGCTATGGACTGAAACCTCTCCAAACTGCGAGACAAATAAACCGTTTTCCCTTTAATTTCGAGTGTCAGACATTTTTGTCTCAGCAACAAGAGGAGTAACTAAGACACGGTCTCTCACTAAGTCATTAAGTTGCCCAAGCTGGGCTCAAACTTTCCATCCTCCTGCCTCAGCCTCCCAGAGTGCTGGGATCACAGGTGTGAACCACTGCGCCAGGCTCCATTTCGCACGTTTTCCACGGGAGCAGACACCGCATCTCAGAGACGTTACCAGCCACGCAGGCGTCATGACCACCTTTCTGAGTCCTCTGCTTGCTACTGTCATTTCCTCCTGCCTCAGCTTCCCAGCTGGAGCTGCAGGCCCTGCCCTGAGGAATCAGCCTGGTGGCCTCCGTGCCCAGGGCTGCGCCAGGCGGGCGACCTGTCCGGGTCAGAACCCTGATGCAGCCCTCCTCCCACATGCCGTGGCCACAGCCCTGGAAGTACCCCGCCTCTGTGGACCTCGGTTCCCCCTGAGCCGGGCTGCAGGCAGCGGAGGGGGTTCGGGGACGCTCACCTCACTGAGCAGGAAGGACAGCGCCGTCCCGCTGCGTCTCATCCTGGCGGGGCTCCTGGGGGCGAGGCCGGCCGTGACCTGGACCGGGCGGGGACGGGCACCCCGAGCCAAGCTCCTTCCCATCCCGGTCGGTTCCTAGGAGGGGCCCCCAGCTCCAGGCCCCAGGGGACCCACAAAGCCCCCACCTGGGACCCCCAAACTCTCACCAGCTCTCAAGTTGGGGCGGGCAGGCCTGGCCTCACCTGCCGGTCGTCCCCTGGCGCGCCCTGTGAGCTCCCTGGGGCGGGAGGGGGGCCGGGCCGGGCCAAGAGATCCGCCGGGGTCCCCCTCCCGCAGGGCACTCCCTTCTGCCGAGAGCCAGGCCAGGCGGTGTTAATGACGACACGGGGGAGGGGCGGGGGAGGGAGGGAGAGGCCGCCCGCCGACCGGGCCTGGGCCTGGGGTTCCAAGCAGAGCTTGGGACAAACCTCAGGAATGGGGGCGGCCCCTGGGGCTCCCGGAAAGCCAGCCTCCGGGCTGTGCCAGCTAGGCAGGTCCACGATCCTCTCTGGTCCAACCTTGTCCCCAAGTCAGAGGCAGGGGCCGCAGCCAGAGCCTGGACCCCGGGACGGGTGGGGGCAGGGACGCGGTGCCAGGGCAGAGGGGCCTCTGAGCTGCCGCTAGTTAATGTGTCACCCGCGCGCTGCCTGCCCGCGAGATCGGCAGAGCGAGACCTGGCCGTGGGGCCTTCGCCACCTCGCAAGCAGGGAGGGCGGGGGGGGCAGGACGGGGACAGCGACCGCCTCTGTGTCCCCCCCAGTGGACTCCCGGGGCAGTGAGGGTCCCTCCTGTGCTGGGGGGCAGGGGACGCCGCTCCCGGCCTGCTGACCTGCACACCGGCGCTGCCTCCCTCCGGGAACAGACGGCTCCCTCTCTCTGGCCCTGGGCCATCTTGCCAAAGTCTCCAGTTCTGATAGTGACGGCAGGCAACGCCCTCATGGAGTCCCCACCTCAGACAGAATCCGCACTGCAGCCCTGAGACTGCTCCGCGTGGCTCTGTCAGGGTGCAGCTCCCACCCCAGGACCTTTGCACGCACGGCGCCTGCTTCCTGGAACACCCTGCCCTCCCCGTCCCCTCAGGTCCCCGCAGGATGATGGTGAGCACCTGGGGCCTCCCCTTCCACCCGGCAAACCTCGACACGCCGGCCCTGGGGCTGTTGGGGCTCCCGGCTTGGCCTCATGACCCTAGTGCATCTGAACCACCTCCCTGCACCCCGTCTCCAGACTCTTTCTCCTGACCACGCTGGCCACAGGGACACAGACTCGGTCCCCACTGTGCCGGAGACAGAGAACAGGCACACAGTAGTTGCTCAGTGAAGGCTGCTCACAGGCATCCAGGCACAGGAGGCCTCGGTGAGCACCTGGGATTTTATTTATTTGGTAGTTCATTCTCTTATTGTTGGAGAGAGTCTCGATATGTTGCCCAGGCTGGTCTTGAACTCCTAGGCTCAAACAATCCTCCTGCCTCAGCCTCCTGAGCAGAGGAGCCAGGACGCAGGTGCCTGCCAGCTTCGCCACGCTGGCCCGGTGGCAGCTGTGGGCCTTGGCTGAGCCCTCCCGGGTGCCCAGCTGCAAAGCCCACATCTCTCCCAGCCCAGCCACAGTCACTCGGGGGGCGGCAGGGTGATGGACGGCCGACGGTTCACACTGTCCTGAAGAAGAGACATGGGGGCACTCAGGCCCGGGGGACAGGCGGCAGCCCCGCCCCGCCAGCCTGCCTCACCAGGCACACCTCGTCCAGCACAAGGAACTCGGATGTGTCCCGGTGGCGTCCTCTCACGACCAGCAACACGGACCCGATGATCACCACCGACACCAGCACACACACGGCCACCACCACGCCCGGGTTCCTGTGTGAGGTGCGGGTCTGAGTGGCCCCTGGGGGTGGGGAAGACGCCCGGAGTCAGCCCTGCGACACAGACATCCAGCAGGACCCAAAGCAATCCTCCTGCCTCAGCCTCACAACCGCCGGGATTTCGGGCGTGCAGCACCCCGCCCGGTTCGAAATACGTAATTTACAACCTCTGCGCGCGGCGTCATCGCCTCTGCCTCTGCTCCGCGCAGCCGGCTGGCCCTGACACACATTAGGCACCTGCAGGCCCCAGCCGAGCGGGCCGGCGCAGGCCTGCGAACCGAGCACACGGGAGTCTGAGGCAGGAGAACCGCTGCGAGCTCAGGGCCCGCCTGAACTATATGAGACCCTGTCTCAAAACCACCAAACAAAATGAATAAATAAAAGTAAAAATAAGTACATCTCCCCGGACCAAAGGCTGGAGCCGCTCGGGCCTTGGGTAGGGCGGGGCACCGACAGCGCGCTCCCGGGAGGTGCCGCCCCCTGGTGGCCTCGACCAGAACTGCAGGCAAGCATCGCAGCCACCCTTCCGCCCACCGCAGACCTCTTCCCTCTTACCCTGGACGGGCATGGAGGAGGAGGGGGTCCGGGGCGGGATCGGGGGTGCGGAGTCGGACGCTGGAGTGAGCTCTGAACTGGGGGACTCCGAGCCGGCGTGGGTGACTGTCGTGGGGTGCGGTTCCGGGGAGCCAGAGGCCGTCCCAGAACCTGCTGGGGCCGGACTGGACTGGGCTGTGCTGACTTCCTCGGTACTTGGGGAGCCGGACTGGGGGATGGAGGTCCCCCCAGGACTTGAGGAGCCGGGGTCGGAGGAAGAAGAGATTTCAGGGGTAGCGGATAAGGCTTTTGTTTCCGTCTGCACTGATGAAACGGCTAGAAAGAAAGAAAAGGAGAGGGCGGGCAAGTACAGGGAGCTGTGGTCCAGACCCGCTGTGTGGGCACCGCGTGGGGCGTGCCGCTCAGAGCCACGAGCAGTGCGCATGCGCCTGGCTCTGGGTGCCATCCCAGCTCCCCTGACCCCCCGGGTGGAGGCGCAGCCTGTCATCCCAACACTGGAGAGGCCGAGGCAGGAGGATCGCCACGAGTTCGAGGCCAGCCTGGGCTAGATTGTGAGTTCGAGGCTAGCCTGAACTGCATAGCGAGACCCTGTCTCAAAAAGACAAAACAAAAACAAAAACAAGCAATTCTAAGAGAGGGACCAAAAACATGGCCAGGTCTTAGGGAGACCAAGACAAGTCAGGGCAACATAGGCGTGCTCGGTGGGAGACCCAGGCTCCCCCAGGAGGTCAGGCCTCTTGTCGGGGTCCGTGTGCCTGTCTGGGTTCTTCCCAGCCCCTGCCCGTGTGCCCGAGCCTGGCAGCCCTCAGGATGGGGGGCACAGCCCAGGCAGCAAGCTGAGCAACACTTAACCTTCTGGAGACTCAGTTTCCTTTCACGCCCAGCTTGGTAATTTTTTCTTTTTAAATTTTGAGACAGGGTTTCAGTAAGTCAACTCGGTTGCCCAGGCTGGGCTTGCGCTCCTGCCTCAGCTTCCCAGACGGCTGGGATGACAGGCGTGTGTCGGCTTCTCCGCTTTTGTTTTGCTTCACTTTTGCAGTGCTGGGGCGGTGCTGGGGCGGCACAGGCTCAGGCCCGGCTGGCGTTCACCCCGCGCCGTGCCCAGCCCTAAACTCAGAGCCCTGGGAGGAGCAGCGCCCGTGCCCCAGGCACCCCTGCCTTTCCACACCACTGAGCACTCCTGGCTCCCACCCACCCCGGGGCAGGGCAGCCCGGGGCTGTGCCCACCACGACTTCCTGCAGGTTCTGGGTGGCTGGGCAGGGCGGGCACGGGGAGTTCATTCATCAGCTGCTCCGGCCCCACCCGCTCCGCCCCCTGGGCACAATTTAGCACCTCTTCCTGCCTCACCCGAGCTGGGCACAGAAATGCGGAAATAACCTTTGCACTGGCCCTGTGGTCGCTGCCCCCACCCCCGCGGCCCTCACCTGGCCTCTGGGGGTGCCAAGTGCGCCCCCATTGTACACGGGTAGAACCAAGGCAGCGTTTGGCCCCAGATGACCAGGAAGGTGATACAAGAGTCCAGGAGGGGGGCTGGGGATTTAGCTCAGCGGCAAAAGCGCCTGCCTGGCAAGCGCAAGGTCGTGAGTTCGGTTCCCGGTACCGGAGAAAAACCAAAAAAAAAAAAAAAAAAAACAAGAGTCCAGGAGGAACCAAGCCAGGCAGGCGCTCCAGGGCGCGGGCCGGCAGCGACACTTAGGCCGAGGAGCGGGCCTTGGCAGGGGACCGGGAGGGTAACAGAGCAAGGCGGCCCGTTTCCAGGCAGGGCCCCTCCCCAGCTCCCAAACGCAGGCCCTGTGAGCCAGGGCCCGGCACAGGGGCTGCGAGCCTCCGTCTCCCGGCTATCACCCGGGGTGGACATGGCCACCTCGGAATGAATTCAGCCCCTGCCCATGGTGTCCCTTGCTCTGTCACTGCGAATTCCGGCCTGGGACTCTGGACAAGGAACCACGCACTGGGGGGCAGTGGGGAGTCGGGCAGGGCGTCCAGAAGCCCCTCCCCCCAGGCTGAGGACAAGCGGAAGGGGTAGCGGGAGAGAAAACTTCCCGCGGGGTCCCCACCGCTGTGCGCCGGGGCTGAGCTAAGGGGAGCTGAGAACGCAGAGCCCGGAGCAGGGAGTCGCCCCGGGGCTCGCGGGCCCCGGCCATCACACCCCATCCGGCTCTGGGGAAATAATGGCCTCCTCTGGGGACGGAGGGGGCCAGCGTGGCCTGAGAGGGGTCCCAGGGCCCCGGCCCCCCGTCTCCTCCAGCTTCCTGGAAACTTGGGCTCCCTCTCACCTGTGCTTACCTGCAGTGCTTGGAGAGTCTTCGCTTCCAGAGGATTTCAGCAGCAGGGCCAGGGCTATGATCAGCAGCGGCAGCCGCCGGGACCCCGCCATTTCTGTGCAGGGAGGGCCCAGGGCGCCGCTGCCACGACGGCCAGGTGTGCGGCCAGGTGTGCGGCCAGGTGTGCGGCCAGGTGTGCCGACAGGTGTCCGGCCAGGTGATTGCGCGATGCACCTGCGCGCGCCCCCTGCTGGTGGCCCGTAGGACCGCGCAGCGCAGGCGGGCCTCGGAACCCGCACTTGACCCTAACACCCCGCGTGCGCCAGGGCGCCCCACCTTGAGCCCGTGAGCCCAGCGCTCAGGACCCCCGGCCTCTTCTCTTACAGCCCCAACCACCGGGGCCGCCTCCAGGGATGCTCCAAACCCACTCTGTCCACTCTGGGGACCCCCAGCCCTCAGCCCTTCCCCCTCTCCCACATGCCCGACCTGAGGAAGGTTGGGAATACCTTTGCGCCCTTGAGCCCTGTACCCGCCACCAGGAAGGGGCAGGGATGGCTCTAGGACAGGTCCCCAAAAGTGAGGTTTTTTGGGTTTTGGTTTTATGGAACCCAGGGCCTCGCAGGAGCTCGGCAAGGGCTCACCACGCCATACAGCCCCAGCCCTTTTTGAATTTTGAGACAGGGTCTCACTCTGCTGTCCAGGGTGAACTTGAACTCATGATCCTCCTGCCTCAGCCTCCTGAGTAGCTGGGATCATCAGCATGTACTGCCATGCCAGGCCAGATGAGGACTTCGGGGTGCACGGGAAGTGACAGTTAGCCATGGGAGGAAACTGGCACATGGAATGCCCCGCTGGCAGCCCCTGCCCTCCTGAGAACACCGGGGTCCCTGTGTGAGCCACAGACCAGGGGTGCAAACAGCACGGTTGGGGTCCTCCCCGGGATGCTCGAGACTCCCTCACCCCCCACGCCCCCCACGGCCATTAATTCAGAGCACAGGACTCCAGACTCAGGCTGGGTGACTTTATTCACGGGACCCAGAGACCCAGCAGCCCTTGCTCCAGTGTCCCCTGCCTGCAGCCAGAGTCCTACACGCCAGACCGGCGTGCGAGCTGCCGCGGGTCGTGGCTCGGGGCCCCAGGCGCGCTGTCCCAGGGGCTTCCTGTCCCCAAGAGCGCTTCGGGAGTGAGGCAGCTCCGCGTGTAGTGGCCCCTCCAGGTGGCCTGCACCATCCTGGCCGCCAGCTGCTGTTCCCTCAGCTGGCGGCGAGCCTTGAAGCCCCTCCAGGCCGACTGGATGGTGGTGGCTGCTGCGTCCCACTGCTGCTGGGAATGCCAGAGCTGCTGGAGGGCCGGCCGGGACGCGTGGGCCTGAAGGGCGCCCGCTCGGCCTGTGCCGTGCACCACCCGCGTGGGCAGCGTGTGGCCACAGGTGTGGCAGGTGCGCGGACTGGCGCCCACGAGCATCACCACGCTGGGCGGGCTGCCCAGCCTGGGGCTCAGGGACGTGCACAGGCTGCAGGCGCGCGGCTGGCAGGACTGGAAGCAGCGGTGCTCGGCAACCGCCCGGGCCTCGCTCGGCGTGGTCCACGCCGGCGGGAGCTGCATGTGCTGGGCGCGTGCCCGGCGGACGCAGTGGCCTCGCCACGCAGCCTGGATGACCGTGGCGGCTTTGTAGAGCTGTGCCAGGTTGCGTCGCACACGGTGGCCGCGCCACGTGGCCTGGATGGCGGTGGCCCTCTGGTGCCACGCCCTGATGGCCCGGCGCACCAGGTAGCCGCGGGCGCAGGCCTGGATGACCGTCGCGGCGTGGACGACGATCTTCTCCATGTACTGTACCGACAGGCTCAGGTCCCCCGGCGGCCTGGGCGTGGCCGCCGCTGTGCAGCCCACGCGGTCCCATGGCCCCGGGCTCCTGGCCGGCTGCAATGGAGTGTGGGGGGCCACGGCGCAGTCCAGGGGCCGGACCGCCACACTGGGCAGAGTGGAGGTCCACGGCTGGCCACCACGTGTGCTGGTGTCCACGGGGCCCTGGGGGACACCCGGGGTCAGGGCCAGCTTGTGATGGCTCACGATGGGACCCATGAAGTGAGGAGGGAGCCAGCCCTGGGGGACCCCCGGGGTCAGGGCCAGCTTGTGATGCCGGGCTGTGGGGCTCATACAATAAGCTGAGGTCTGGTCGGACAGGGGCCACTGGGACACTAGGGAGGACTCATACCCCAGAGACATCTCACAAACTCCCGGGCACGGTCGAGCGACACCTCTGCCCTGTGCCACACCCGTGGGCAGCAGGCCTGCAGCGAGGCTGGGGCTGCGGGGTGAGGACCCGGGTGCGGGCGTCTGTACCCACTGTGGGTGCCGGAGCCTGACTGCAGAGCCTTCTAGCAGTTCTGGGACCAGGCTGCCCCAGCGGGACTGGCAGGATTTTCTTGCGCTGGGGGATGGAGGGGTGCTGCTCTGGGTCCGGTCCTGGGAGGCTGGTTTCCGGGGTGCTCGGGGGGCAGCTTCCCCCTGGCGGGGAGTACGGTTGGCTGATTTGGCCCAGGACCAACCTGGCTGCCCGAGGGAGATCATGCTGCCGGCCGCCAACCACTGGGGAGGGCTGGGGCTTCCCATCCTGGCTACAGACTCCAGGTGCGGACTGCCCGGGGCCAGCTGCGACAATGGTGAGACTGGACTGGCCGCCGCTGTCCCCGGGGAATAGCATCCGACTCCAGTGAGGGCCATGGACTCCTGCTGAAACGCTAAGGGGCCCTTGGTTGCCCCAGCAGCCAGGGGCTGTTGCGTGGCCCTGTCTACTCCAGAACCTGCCCGCACACCAGGGACCCAGCTGACAGCTTCAAGGCAGGCCCCAGGGGGCCCCCTGCTGCTCACTGAGTTTGGCCGGGGAATAGGGGTGGTGTCACTGGCTGCGAGGCTCCCGGCTGACCTCAGGGCCTGGCCAGGGGCTGGGGCCACGCCGCTGGCTTGGCCGGGAGCCACTTTCTTAAGTGGTGGCTTTTGGTCTTTGGGAAGCGTCCCCTCTACAAAAAGGGGCCCGCGGTCACAAGTCACACCCGTCCCCAGGGTGCTGTCGTGCATCCATGCTGCGGCCTTAGGGAAGCTGGGCGGACTGGGCTCCCTGCTAGACCCTGATGCCTGAGGCAGACTCTCCCGCACCGCGCCTGGCCTCAACGTGGCCTGGTCACCCAGGGCCCCAGGCGTCCTCCTCCCAGGGTCCTGGCCAACCCGGGGTGCCTTCGACAGGGCTGTAGGCACCTGGAACCCCCTGGTGGTGTGCCTTGCGGCCTGGGCACCAGTGCCGTCTCCAGCCAGGGTGCGGTGGAAGGGGCGGGGGGAGAGCCCCACAAGCAGCGAGCCCGGGGAGGGTTTGCAGCCCACACACATCGGCATGGAACCCAGGGGTACCTGTGGCTCCAGCAAACTTGCTTCTGGACCTGGGGGCAGCCTGGGGGCCACGAATCCAGCCAGGGGACCTACGGAGAGGCAGGGCTTCCTCCTGCCAGGGCCGCAGGCTGCCACCTGCCTGGGGGCTACCCCACCTGCCACCATAGACCCTGGGGGAAAGCCCTGGATCATACCGTCCATCACGCACCCAGGGGGAAGGCCCTGGACCACGCCACCCATCACAGATCTTGGGGGAAAGCCCTGCGCCACTCCAGCCATCATAGACCCTGGGTAGAGGCCTTGGACCACATTACCCACCACTGACCCTGGGGGAAGGCCCTGGACCATACCATCCATCAAACACCCTGGGGGGAGGCCCTGGACCATACCATCCATCAAATACCCTGGGGGGAGGCCCTGGGCCACTCCAGCCATCACAGAGCCTGGGGGGAGGCCCTGGCCCATGTCTCTGAGGACAGACCCTTGAGGAAGACAGAAAGGCAGGCCACTCGCATCGGGGACCACAGCGTCGGTGGCCACCCCGTCTTCACAGTCCAGCACAAGACCCATACCGGCTGCGCCCATCCCAGAGGCCTGCGCAACACCTGGGTAATGGTAGCTGGACGGGAGCACGGGGGCCATGCTAGGGAGCTGGTGGTGCAGGGTCATTGGAAGAGGGACGCTGGCCTGATAGACACTGGGCTCCAGGTCACCCAGCGACAGCTGGGCCTGGCTTGTCCTATGCTTCTTGAGTACCATAGCTGGAGGGAGGCCCTGGGCCAGCCCTGAGGTCCCCAAAGGTCCCTGGGGCATCAAAGGAGCACCCGTCTCCATGACCTGGGCTGCCAGGGGAGCTGTGCCATCAGCCACCGGACCTTGGCTCTGGCCCATAGAAGCATCTGCACACGGCCAAGAGGTGCCCCCAGCCAGGCCACCTCCGGAGGCCCCCGGGGACAGACTCAGGAATGCATCGGCTGCCAGGTAGCCCTGGGGCATGCTGGCAGTCTCACCCTTAAACCAAGCGTGATGGGGCACACCAGGACCCCAGGCTGGGCCGGGGCTCTCCCTGTGGGCCATGTAAGCCTGATAGAAAGGGGGCACCGGGACAGCGGCTGTACTTGGTATCCCCTCATAGATCCCCACAGGCTGATAGAATTCGAGGCACATGTCCTCAAGCTCAGGGTTCTGGAGGTTTGGGGCCATGCCGGTCATCATGAGATCATCCCTTGGGCCCACACCACTCCCCAGGGGAGCCTGGTCCAGGCCCTGCCCTGGCCCGCTGAACACACCAGGGTAGGACCTGCCAGAGCCGGGAGGCACCAGGACAGACGGGGGACACTGCCCAGGCTCAGCCACATGCACCCCAGAGCCCGCCAGACCTGAGCCCCCCATGGAGATGGAATGCGGCTCAGGGAAACTGTGACGTGCCCCCCAGGCCGCTGGCTGCTTGGCCTGGCTTGGGGACCTCAGATTGGCTACGCGTGTCGAGGATAGATAAGGGGACATCCTAACAGGCGGACACGGGCGGGCCCGGGCCCGTCTGAAGACCATCCGTCGGGACGACAGTGGCTGGCGTAGGCTTGGACACATACTGCACAGAGATGGGTGGTGGAGGACAGGGGACCTCCAACCGGCCATACGAGATTGGCCAAAGCTTGGGCACCCCCCACTGGCCACGGGTGGCCAAACCAGGCTTGGGTTCACCCCCGAGACTCCAGGTGGCTGGTGAGACCCTGGGCACACCCTGCTGGCCACAGGTGGAGGCTGTCCTAGGCCTGGGGACGCCCCCCTGGTGTTAAATGGCTGAGCTCCCGGGGAGCCCAGCGTCACCTTCCGGGCTTGGCCAGGGCCCACGCCTCTGGCTGCGAGTGGGTGGTCCAGGCCTGGGGATACTCTCGAGGACACGGTTGGCTGGGCCAGCCGTGGGGTCAACCCAGCGGGCAGTGATGGCCAGCTGAAGGCCGGGCACCCGCCGGCAGCCCCGGAGGAGCGGCCTGGGCTGGGGGCGGCCCTGCCAGCCAGGGAAGGCTGAGAGACGGCACGGGAGAGTGTGCGGGTCACGGGCGCCTGCGGGCCCGCAGCAGAGACCTTGGTGCCCAAAGACTGCGTCCTCCTGAGGCCGCTCGGGAAGGTGCCCTGAGTTGTCCTCTTGGACGCCTCCGCAGAGCCCTGTCCCTCCTTGCGCTCTGCGTCCCAGTGGACGCTCACAGCCAGGCAGCTGGACACTAGGGTGCGGGACAGAATGCGGGTGCTCTCAGGGGCCGCAGGGGGCAGGCGGGGGAGCTGCGGGCTCAGGGACCTCTGGCCGGCTCCTCCCGTCTCTTCCGGGGTCCAGGGCCTCTGGGAATGCCCCACAAGCTCCTGAGACAGCAGGGGCTCCAGCGGGGGGTCCCTGTCCCAGCTGCCCCCTCCAGGGTGGTTCAGGACCTCAACCATGGCCATGCTGCCCAAGGACCCAGTGGAGAGGCTGGAGGAGCTCTGAGAGCCACTGTCGACGAGGCTGCAGGGCTGGGAGTCCCCAGAGGGGCTTTGGGCCAACACACTGGGCCTGCCGGCCACCAGCTCACTGAGAGGGGACACCGGCCGGCTTGCAGCTGGCTTCCGAGCGGGCAGGACAGAAGCAAGACCCTGGACTAGAGCCTTTTCCTGTTGGGTGGATGACTGGGGACAGACACGCACCAACCTAGCACTCGTGGACACTTGTGACACTTGGTTACCTCCCCGACCCGTGGGTGCCTGGGATTTGTTCACCATGGTAGGCTTTAGGGGCCTGGGGGTCACCTTATTGATCACCTGGGAGGTTTGTTTGGGATTTGGGGGCTGAGCCTTTTTGAGGTTCTCGAGGGTGGGCTTGGGCGGCGGCCTTGGGCCTCTGGCCACAGCGGGGCACTGCAGATGGGGGGTCACCTTTTTGGCTCCCACAGACTGACACCAGCAAGCTGCACCCTGACCGGCGGGGGGAGTCGTTTGGGAGGGGGTGCCCTGCCCTGCCCCCACACTCCCTGGAAGCCTCCCCGGGGCCATGCTGCCCTCCCCCGACGGCGCCCCCGGACAAGGGGCCGCCCTGCTGGCCGCGTGTGGCTGCTGGACGCTCGGAGCCGAGTCACGGGGCACCGACGGCCGGCTGGTGCTCGGGCCGATGCCAACGGTGATAAATGGCTGCCAGGGTCCGAGGGGCGGCTGGAGGGAGCACGGCCGGGGCGGGCAGGGGCTACTACCTCCCACTACGGGGTTGGCGTCACATGCCAATTTGCCAAGCCCCGGGGCTGGGCACGCACCGTCATTTCTGACTTGGGGGCTCAGGTGGGGGTCGGAGAAGACCCTGCCCAGCCCCGCCCAGCGGGACGGCAGGAGCTCCGGGCCCGGGACGAGGGGACGCGGGTGCCTGCTGCTGGTCACCCTCAGGTCGGAGGCAGCGGCCACAGGGAAGTGAGACAAGCAGGGAGGCCCCTCGAGCATGGCCCCGTCCCCCCCGTCCCCCCACGGGCCCGCAGCAAAGCGCCCCCAGACCCCCGCCCCGGGGGTCCTGACCTTGCTGGGCTGCAGCCGCACAGGGGAGCGCAGGCAGGGGTCCCACGCTCTCACCTCCACCCGGGCCGGTGGCAGCGGCATCTTGCTGCTGGTCACTTTGGAGGCGGCCTTGGGGAGGATGGCCCCGGTCCTGGGGGCTGCCCGGGACAGGGACTGGCTGAGGACGGCCCCCAGCTCGCCCTGGCACAGGGCCCGGCTCAGAGCCACCCGCTCCTCCTGCGTCAGTGCCCTGCTGAGCACCTCGGTCACCCTGCTGTGCATGGCCTTGGCGAGCTCCGCACGCAGCTCACCCCGGGACAGCGCACGGGACAGCGTGGCACCCAGCTCTCCCCAGGACAGCGCCTTCGCCAGGGCCAATCCCAGCATGCCCTGGGGCAGGGCCTTGGCCACAGTGGCCCCCAGGGCCTCCTTGGACAGCACCTGGTTCAAGGCGGCCCACACTTCTCCCTGGGAGAGCGTCCTGGCCAGCAGCACCCTCAGGTCTTCCTGAGAGCCCAGCGCAGTGACCAGCTCCGTGCACAGGGCGGTGATCTGCGAGGCCAACATGTCCTCCTGGCTCGGCGCCGCCTGGCCGGGTGTCGGCAGCTGGGCCCGTGTGGTCTTGCTGTCTCCCCAGGGTTCCACACTACAGCCGGGGTGTGTGGCGGCGGCCGAGGTCAGCAGAGGGACCAGCGTGCCCTGGGGCTCTGGCACGGTGGGGCGGGCGCCCTGGGTGGCCTTGCCCGGTCTGTGTTCTGGCTTGATTCGGAAGCCTGAGTCAAGGGTCCCCGGGAGCCGGCAGCTGGGGGTGGAAGCCTTGGGCCCGGTCAGCAGCGGGTGCGACTGGGCCTTGCTGCCGAAGTCACCGGACTGCTGGGCTGTGTAGACACGCCTGGCTGCCTCTGTCCCCAGCTGGACCTGGGACTGCGTCCTGCTCAGACACGTGACCAGGTGCGCCAGGGACGGGGCCTTGCTCAGCCTGCTGGGCGGATGGGCCTGGGCCTCGGCCTTGGCAGGGCAGGTGGCCAGGCGCAGCTGGGACAGGGCCTTGATCTGCTTGGCGGTGGGATGGACACGGGTGGGGGCTGTCAAGCGTGTGACCGCCTGAGGCTGGGAGGACGCCTTGGCCGGCCGCCCTGGGGCCAGGGCCTTGGTCAGCGGAACGGCCACCTGGGCCTGCGGCACAGACACAGCCACCTGGACGGGCATGTACACCTGGGACTGGACCTTGATGACTTCCGTTCTCTGCAGCGTCTGTGACAGGGGCTGGCTCCTGTCCTTGGAGACTCCGGCCCACGATGGCACCTTGGTTGCCCGCATTGCCACGTCGGTCTTACACGCCGTGTCCTTGTGCACCGGTTTCTGGGCGCCAGTGTGCGTGCTCTTGGCTTCCAAAGGGCCCCTCGTTGGAGCGCCGGGAGCCCCAGTTTCCAGGTGTGGCTGGGGGGCACCCTTGAGCCTCCTTCCAGCCCAACAGGAGAGGTCTGAACCCTTCGCTGTCCCTGCGGCCGCCTCCCGCCTGCTGGCCGGGACCTTGGTCCGCGAGGCGGCCAGAGGCAGGCTGGACGAGCTGCCGGGAGCCCCGGCCGGCCTGGCCGCCGGCGGTGCAGCCTTGAGGTTGCTGGCAGCCGGCAGCGTTGGGCACAGCGTCTTGAGGACGGCGGTGACTGAGCGGATCTGGGCTGGGGTCCTGCTGATCATGGCCGCCAGGCTCATCTGGGATGGGGGTTTGGGCGTCGAGGTCACGGGGCTCGTCTGGGACAGTGTCTTGCACACGGTGGCCACCGGAGGGGTTTGCAGCGGGCCTCTGCCCAGGGCAGGCACCAGGCCCATGAGGGCTGAGGCCTTTGTGCTCACGGGCATCCAGCCCTGCTGGGTTGGGGTCCTGCTCTTGAGGGCGGTCGGCTGCGATGGCGGCGGAGTGCTGGCCTGTGGCGTTGGCTGCGCCTGGGCTGGGGCCTTGGTCAGCGTGGGTGCCAGGCACGTCTGGGGTTGCGTCCTGGTCAGCGTGGGTGCCGGGCACGTCTGGGGTTGTGTCCTGGTCAGCGTGGGTGCCGGGCACGTCTGGGGTTGTGTCCTGGTCAGCGTGGG
>NW_004955524.1:3184898-3187008 GCF_000276665.1 Chinchilla lanigera | reverse complement strand
TGCCGGGCACGTCTGGGGTTGTGTCCTGGTCAGCGTGGGTGCCGGGCATGTCTGGGGTTGTGTCCTGGTCAGCGTGGGTGCCGGGCACGTCTGGGCTGCGGGCTTGGTTATGGCAGCCCCGGCGTACGTCCGGGATGAGGCCCTGGTGGTCGAGGCCATGCCGTAGGTCTGGGCCGGGGTTCTGAGGGGCTCCGCCTCCACCTGGGCCTGGGTCCCGGGGGCTGCAGACGCTGCCTGGCAGCACCTCCCCGACAGGGGTGATTCCGGGGCCCCTGCTTTGGTGGCCCTGGAGCTCACACATCTGGACTGCGCGGTGTCCTCCGCCACAGGACTGCTGACGAGGCAGGGGCTCCTGACGGCGTTCGTCGCCACCAGGGACGGCTGGCATTTGGGATCTAGGCTCCTTGAGCACGGAAGGCTGCTGGCCACGGCCTGGTGCAGCAGGATGGCCGCCATGGGGGCGCTGGGAGCCCGCACGCCGGGCGCTGGCGGGCCCTGGACTGCTGGGGGCGGCAGGGAGAGCGGCCGGGGAGCGCAGGGCTCCAGGATGACGGAGGCCGAGACAGGCGTCTCCTTGCTCGCCGTGAGGGGCTGGGGCCCGAAGCGCACCTGCTGCGGCGGGTGGTAGGGGATGTCGCCCTCCTCCGAGCGCCTCCTCACCGTCACCTTGCTGGAGCGGCGGAGGCGCCGGGTGCTGAACCGCCGCCAGGCCTCCTGGATGGCCTTGGCCGCCGTCATCTGGGACACGAGCTTCTGCCGCAGCCGGTGGCCCCTCCAGTTGGCCTGGATGAGGGTGGCCGCCCGCGCGTGCATCATGTCCACCTCGTCCACCAGGATGTTCCTGAAGGCCTGGCTCTCCACCACCGCCCGCAGGCGCGGCACGTGGCAGGGCACCGCCGGCTGCCGGGGCGGGGGCTCCTCAGAGCCGGGGGGCGCCTGCTGCGGCCGTGGCGCTGGTTTCCCCGCCGCGCCGTCCTGGAGACTGGGGGCGAGCTGGGGCTGCAGGGGGCAAGGCCCGCGCGGTGACAGCTGGTTCCTCACCGGGAGCTGTGTTGCCTGCCGCATCGTGTTGGTTCCCGAGCAGGTCAGCCGGGCCTGTGGGGGCACAGGAGGGCGACAGTGCGGGTGTGAAGGGGTGGCGGCGGGGGACGGTGGAGGACGGACGGGGTGGGTCGGTGCAGCAGGCACTGCCGGGGGAGGTGACGGGCGGGGGCGGGTGTGCGGCCTGCCGGGTGGAGGACGGATGGAGGGGCGCGCGCACGAGCTGACGCATGGCTGCGGGGGAGCATGGGGATGTGGGCAGGCGGGTGGACAGACGGACGGACGGACAGGTACCTGCGTGACCGGTGGGTGGTGGTGGGTGGGGTGAACGCTCGCGCTCAGGCCCGCGCCATCTTGTCCCTGGTGACTGTGACGGTCCCCTCCCTCTCCTGGCCCTCGCTCCTGATCCCCTTCCCCGTGTCTCCCCCAGCGGCTGTGGTCACGCTGAGCCCACACCCCGGCCAGTCCTCACCTGGATGCCCGGCCACCCAGCCGTCACCCAAGCCAGGCACTGGCCACACTGCTTGCTACGGCTGGCGTCTGGACGTCCCCCCAGAGCCTCCTGCGGTGGTGGCTGAACCTAGACTATGTGACTGACTGGTAGTGAAATGCCGGGATGGGGCGTGCTGGGACTGGCGGATCAGCCCCCCGACAGCCGGCGCGCTCAGCCGGTAGGCTGGGTACAAAATGTGAGGGTAGAAAGCGGCTTCTCGGGGGCTGGGGATTTAGCTCAGAGGCACAGCGCCTGCCTGGCAAGCGTGAGGTCGTGAGTTCGATTCCCGGTACCGGAGAAAAAAGAAAAAAGCAAGAGGCCTCTCTCTCTCCCTAGGCGCTCTTGCATCTTCCGCCGCCGTGAGCCTTGGAGCTGGCCGAGTATGGACCGAAAGCTGCACACCCTGTGAGCTGAATAAACCTTTCCCCACTTTAAACCCGGGCGTTGGGTATTTTGTCTCAGCCACAGCAGTAACCGAGGCGCCGCTTGAGAAAGCGCCCGCGCCCTCTGCCCGCGCCCCGCGGCGCTGCTCCCCGGCGCCCCCGAGCGGCTGAACTCGCAAGCGCGGCACCCAGC
>NW_004955524.1:3183988-3184798 GCF_000276665.1 Chinchilla lanigera | reverse complement strand
GAGGCTGGGGCGCGGGGACGGACGCGCGGGCCCCCCGGCTGCCGCGGCAGGGAGGACGCGTGGGTGCATGACGGGCGGAGGGACGGCTGGGCAGAGCGGATGACGCACAGACAGAGGCGCGGACAGAGGAACGGACGGGCCACAGATGGGGGCGGTCTGCGGCGCACGAGCGGGGGTGTCCAAGCGGAGGCGGGCACCGGCGAGGGGCTGAGCAGGAGCCGGACAGGGGGCGGCGCAGGGCGGATCGGCGGCCGGGTGGGCGCGCAGGTGGCTGGGGAGAGGCCTGGGGCCTCGGGAGCAGCGCAGTCAGGACAGTCGGCCTCGCCCGCTTACCTTGAGGGGTACAGGACTCTCGGAAGAGGAGCAGGAGAAGGTGCGACCTCCGAAGCCAGCCTGTGAGACGAGGGCCCCCTCGGCCCTTCATTCCCCGAGACGGGCAGCAACGCCGCTCTGAGCTGGCTCTGTTCTCAAGACCAAGGCAAAAGGAATCATGAAACCACACAGCTGAATTCTCAGGCTGGGGTGCGGCTCGGCGGTGAGCGCCGGCCCAGTGTGCACAAGGCCCTGGGTTCCAGCACCGGCGCTGCAGAAAGCGTCAAGACCACGAGCATGGCTTTTTTCTTTTTTAAATTACTGGGGACTGAACCCAGGGCCTTTACACTGAATACACCCCCGGCCCTCAGGACCTTGCACTTGCCAGGCAGGCACTTGCCCCACTGAGCTGTATCCCCAGCCTACAGTATGTACATTACAGTATTCAGAATAAAGAAATGGTCAGAGGAAACCCCAACTGGGTGAGTTTGCTTTTAT
>NW_004955524.1:3176848-3183318 GCF_000276665.1 Chinchilla lanigera | reverse complement strand
ACTGAGCTGTATCCCCAGCCTACAGTATGTACATTACAGTATTCAGAATAAAGAAATGGTCAGAGGAAACCCCAACTGGGTGAGTTTGCTTTTATTTGCGTAACTCTTACATGCAGTACTGTTATGGATAACAGAACATAAAATTACAGGACTGCACCAGTACAGTCAGCAAAAACTACAGCACTGCAGAAACAAGGGGTACTGTACAAAGGAGGTATCGGGGCTCCCGCAACAAGATGTACAAAGCCGGCCATCGTGGCACACGCCTGTGATCCCAGCACTCAGGAGGCTGAGGCAGGAGGATCACTGCAAGTTCGAGACCAGGCTGGGCTACAAAGTGAGCTCAAGGCCAGCCTGAACTGCACAGGGAGACCCTGTCTCAAAAAGAGAAAAAAAAATGTACAGAAGTACACAAAAAAGACAGGCCATAAGCCTGAGCGGAGAGTCATAATCTGAACGGTCATTAAATAGTCATTAAAGGAGGAGTATCTGTATATAGCCAAGTAGGAGTTAGTCCAAGGCCATAGGAATGATTTACTATTTACAAACCCCAAGACAATTCATTACATCTAGAAACTGAACAAAAGTCATGAAGTTTTTTTGAAGAGTACCCAAATAGTATTTTATCAAACCCAATAACTATTTTTATTTATTTTTAATTAATTTTTTGTCTTTTTGAGACAGAGTCTCGCTATGCAGTTCAGGCTTGCCTTGAGCTCACTTATGTAGCCTAGGCTGGTCTTGAACTCACAGTGATCCTCCTGCCTCAGCCTCCTGAGTGCTGGGAAGCTATTTTTAATAAAAGCATACAAAAATAGGCAAGTTAATATCTAAAGATGATAATGCTGACCACAAAACCACAGCAAATGTCATTTTGTTTGGTTTTGGTTTTTGGTCTTGTTTTGTCTTTTTTCTTTTTTTTTTTTCTTTTTTTGAGACAGGGTCACGCTTTTTTTTTTTTTTCTCCTCGCTCTATCTATCTATCGATCTATCTACCTATCTATCATCTATCTATCTACCTATCAACCTATTTTTTTGGCCAGGTGCTCACTATGTAGCCCAAGCTGGTCTGGAACTTGCAACGATCCTCCTGCCTCAGCCTCCCGAGTGCTGGGATGACAGGTGTGCACCACCACACCTGGTCAGAATCAATTTTTTTTTAAAAAAGACCTAATTTTATGTTACCTGACATGCGCTTTAAATGTAGACACAGACAAGTGGAAGGTAAATGAGCGGAAAAAGCCTCACCACACCAGGAACAGGATAAAGGGATCACGGGTCACACTGACAAAAGGGTGATGTGTTCAGGAGGCAAAACAGCAAAAAATATGTCCAAGCCTCATGACAGAGCCATGAAATACAGAAAGCCAACATGGGCAGGACTAAACAGGCCAGCTGGAGCCGGCCCTCTTTTAGCAACTGGCCACACAACCAGACCAAGAGAAGATGAAGGAAAAACCTCGACAGACAGGATGTGAGTGACCGAGACACTATCAACCATGTGGACTTAACTGCTATTTCCCTAAGAGGAAACTGAGGCACAGAAAAGCAGGGTTACTGCCCACAGCAGCCACATGGGGCCACTGAGTCCTCAGTTTGGGGCAGGGCTGGGGACAGGAGTGCCCCTGCCCTTTGGGGAGCCCTCCAGCCATCGAACGCAGGCCTGTCATCCCAGCACTTGGAAGGCTGAGGCAGGAGGGTCACCAGCCTGGGCTACATCGTGAGTTCAAGGCCAGTCTGGACTACATAGGGACAGCCTGTCTCAACCCCCCACCGCAAAGAAAGAGAAAGGGAAAATGGAAGAAGTGAGTGAGTGCAGGGTGGGGGAATAGGGCCTTCGGGACACAGAAGTTAAGAGGCCGGCTGGCCAATCCCATGTCTCCCTGTCTGTCACGCAAACTAAGACCACAGTCCCCAAGGAGACAGAGGGGCTGGCCAGGATGGGCCCCAAGGTTTTGGGGACGGGCATCCCTGCTCTGAGGGACTGAGCTGCTCATCTGCTCATCAGAGCAGCCCAGTGGGACTTCAGGGACACTGAGGAGAGTGACAGGGTCCCCGTGTGCCCACAGCAGCCCTGCCAGGCCCCCTCACCTGCCCCTGCAGCTGAATCCACCAGCCCCGGTAGCCGGTCTGGTGCCGGGTGCTGCCAGGGCGCTCTGTGACCCGGCTCGGTTCCGGCCAATCCCTGCAGCCCTTGGGGGAGGGGGCTCTAGAAGGCAGGGCTGCACGGGGCCACGGGACGTGGGTCGGGCTGAGGCGTGTGGCTGCTACCCGTGGCCTGGACGTCCTAGGCGGAAAGGTGGCTCTGGGAACAGAGGGGACCCAAAATCCCGCCTCTCCATAATGCGGAGGTTTCCCTCCTTGGGTATTTGCTGAGCACCTACCGTATGCTGAAATCTGCCTCGGTGTGGGAACACAAGACAAACACTCTGGGGTTTAAAAGTGGAGGCTGCCAGGCGTGGTGACATACACCTGTGATCCCAGCACTCGGGAGGCTGAGGCAGGAGGATCTTTGCGAGTTCGAGACCAGCCTGGGCTACATAGTGAGTTCAAGTTCAGCCTGAAATACATAGCAAGACCCTGACTCAAGGCTGGACATGGTGGCGAATGCCTGTAATCCCAGCACTGGGGAGGCTGAGGCAGGAGGATTGTTGTGAGTTCAAGATCAGCTTGGGTTACAAAATGAGCTCAAGGCCAGCCTGAACTGTATAGCAAGACCCTGCCTTGGAAAAGACAAAAAAAAAAAAAAAAAGACCCTGACTCAAAACCTCCCCCATAACTGGAAGTTGAAGCAGGAGAATCATAACTTCAAGTCTAGCAAGGCCAGATGTGGTGGCACAAGCTTATAATCCCAGTGTTCAGGAAGCTGAGGCAGGAGGATCGTTGCGAGTTCAAGACCAGCCTGGGCTACAAAGTGAGCTCAAGTCCAGCCTAAACTGCACAGTGAGACCCTGTCTCAAAAAGAAAAAAAGAAAAAAAAAGAAAAAAAAAAGAGGAGAAACTTGGGGAGACCCTGGGAAGAGCTGGGGGAACAGGGTCCCAGGGAGATGCATGGGCCAGCTCTGAGGCAGGAGGGAGCTGGGTGTGATCAAGAACACGGAGGAGGCTGGCGTGGCTGCAGGAGATCGGCAGGGCACAAGTAGGTGGGGCCTCAGAGAGCAATGTAGGAGTTTGTACTGGTTGCAAGGGGTTCTTCTTTATTTCTTATTTCCCGTGAGCCACACCCCGAGCCCTGTTTGTGATTGTTATTTTGAGATAGTCTCATTAAACTGTTTGAATTTGAGATCTTCCTGCCTCAGCCTCCCAGCAGGAGGGATTATGGGCGCTGGAATCCGTTTTTACAGAGAAGGTGCCAGGGCTGAGAGCGCTTAGAGCAGGCTGGATGTGTCCTGACTTCCACCCTACAGGACTGGGTGGCATGTCTGGTCCAGCTGTGTGGGGCTCCCAGGGGCAGAGCTGGACCTGAGGCCCCCAGGGCTCCCACGGGTGACAGTGGGCACTGCCCTAGGGCCATATCCCTGGAGGGGGACACGGGCCAGCTCGAGGACCAGGCCACCACCCAGAGTGAGTCATCGCTGGCCAGGCCAAGGCTGACACACACCTTGGCCGCAGCGCAGAGGGCTCAGGCCAAGGCCACACGGCCCGGCCTCCCCTGAGAGTCCTTGGGCTGTTGGAGGAGCCAAAAGGGTGGGGCTTGGGAGAAACCAAGGACATGAGCTGAACCGGCTTGTGGCGCATGCTGGAATCCAGGCTTCGGGAGGCGGAGGCAAGAGGATCAAGAGTTCCAGGCCAGCCTGGGCAACTTAGATCCAGAATCTAAATAAGGCGCTGGGGATGGAGCTTGTGTCAGGCTCTGCATTCAACCCCAAAGGCTACAAAGAAATAAAGGGGGAGGCAGCTGCACAAGCCTTAGGTCCTTTTATCAGTTTCAGGGGTGACCAGAGACCCTGATGGGACAGGGGCCAGAGCCTGGCCACAGCCAGGAAGGTTTGGGCCAGCGCGGTTGTAAGCATGGCGGGAGAGCACTGTGTGCACCCCAGTTGGGAGTGGAGCTCAGCTACGGGGCTGTGCAAAGGTCCTGAGGCCAAGAAAAAAGAAATTGTTGGAGCTGGGGCCAGATCTGTGGTTTCAAAACACACCAAAAAGTAGAAAGGGTGGGGTGGGGGTGGGGGCGCTGCAGTGGTAGAGCAACTGCTCCGCATGTAGCAGGAACTGGACTGATCCGTCACTACAGAAAATAAAAAGGGCAGAGAGGGAGAAAGGGAGGGAAAAAGCAAGGAGGAAAAGGAAAGCAGAAGCCCTCCATCCCAGCCTCCCCAGCTCTTGCGGAGAGGAGGCTGCACTGGGCACACCTGCTTCCCCGCTCGGACACAAAGCTCAGCAGAGGAAGGCAGCCAGGCTCCTGAGCTGAACACTAAGCCCACCTGGTGCCACATGCCTGTCATCCCAGTACTCTGGAGGCTGAGGCAGGAGGATCACCACAAGTCCAAGGTCAGCCTGGGCTACAAGATCCTGTCTCAACTAATTAATACAATATTTTTAGAACGCTGTGGATGTAGCTCAGTGCAAAGGTCCTGGGCTCACTCCCCAGGACTGCAAAAGTAAATAAACACCAAAGTCCGGCAAGCTGGCAGCCAGGTGGTCCATGAAGGAAGAGACCTGAGGGAAGGACCTACACTTGCTGGCCGTGGGGCTTTGGTGCCGCTGTGCCCGTCCCACCTGTGAAGGGCAGTTACCCTGGCTTCCCCTGCAGGACTGGCTGGGCATGACCGGGCCACCTGCGAGCACATCCCTAAAGGGTCCTGCTGAGTCAGAAGCCCAAGGCCTTGGGTCCTGAAAACCCTGTGTGACCTCCAGCCACTGGTTCAACTTGAGTCTTCAAACGTCCCCAAGTGGAGAATAGAATGTTGGCGAGGAGGGTGCTTCGGGGACAGCCTGCCCGGTCCTGGCCACACCCCAGTCCCAGGGTGGGGGGCGTCTCTCGGGTCAGACCCGCTCTGCTACCTCCTTCCTGGTGGGACCACGACGTGCTCCCTCCAACAAAGAACAAGGTTTCCGCGGTCCCACCCACTGGAGTCAGGGGCGCACAGGCCGGAAGAGTTGAAGAAAAGGGGACGTTTCTGCCTCCTCCTTCCGGTCCTGGACGGGGCGGCTCCGGCCCACCTCGAGACCCCTCCTTCCCAGCAGGCTAAGGGGACACCCACGTCCCCTCCCCGCCCCGGGCATCCGTGCGCCTAGATGGCGCTCGCCCGCCGCGCGCCAGATGTGCAGGCCCCGCCCGGCCGCCCCGGGAGCGCGGGGGAGCGGGCGCGGGGACGGGAGCGGCCCGGCTCCGCCCAGGCCCTCGGGCCGGCGGGGGAAGAAGGAGGCGGACAGGCGAGCTGGCGTAAGGAGACTTTACTGAAAACAGAACCGGGCGAACCGAGGATTACAAACAGGAATGTGGGCTCGTGGCAAAACAAAACAACAGAACAAAAAGGGCGGAGGGGCGGGGACGGCGTGGAGGAACGGCCGGGGCGAGAGCCAGGAAAGGGGAGGAGCGTTTTTTTCTTCTTCTCGTTTCTTTAAAAAAATCCAACACGATAAAACACACACGCACACGCAACCAACGTTTGTTCCCGAGTAGAAACATAAATAGGGCACAGTCGACCACTCTGTTCGTCTCTCTTCCAAAGGCAAAAAATAGAAAGAGAAAGGAGCTCGCAGGGCTGGAGGCTGCGCGGCCCGGGGCCCCCGCGGCGGCACACAAAGGGCGGCGGGCACGGGCAGAGGCGGCGCGGGGCGGGGGTCGTGCGCTCGCCCCCCGGGCAGGGGGCCCAGCTTGTCGATCCAGGGCGCCCTCTGCGGCCCTGGGAGCCCTCGGGGGTGGGGGCCGCGCCCTCTCCAGTCCTGGGCACCCTCGGGGGCCGACCCCGGGGACAGGCCCCTCTCCGGTCCCAGGCGCCCTAGGGAAGGATCCCCCGAAGGCACCCTCTTCAGCCCCGAGCACCCTGCGTAGCGCTCCCTGGGGCGGCACCCTCTCCAGTCCCGGGCACCCCCGGGGGCGCTCCCCGGCGCGGCACCCGCTCCAAGTCCCGGGCGCATACGCCCCCCCTCCCCGGGGGCCGCGCATGCGCGCCGCTCCGGGCTCAGTACGCGGGCACCTGGTGCTGCGGCAGCAGCTGGCAGCCGCTGTTGACGTGGCTGAGCACTTTCTGCTTGAGCTGCGCCACCTGCTCCCGCAGCAGGCTCGCGGTGGACGCCAGCTCGGTGTTCTGGCTCTTGAGCGTCTTGACCTTCTCCTCCAGGCGCGAGATGCGCTCGAGCTTGCGCTTGCGGCACTTGGAGGCGGCGATGCGGTTGCGCAGCCGCTTGCGCTCCGCCTTGATACGCTCCTGCGTGTCCATGTCGATGGGCGACAGCGGCGGGCTCTCGCCGAAGCTCGGCACATCGGGCACCGTCTGCGGCTCATCCTTGAGCGCGGCCAGGCG
>NW_004955524.1:3171571-3175637 GCF_000276665.1 Chinchilla lanigera | reverse complement strand
CCCGCGCCGTGCGTGGGGCCCGGCCGGAGGAGGCGGGGTGGCTCCGGCCTCCAGGGATGGGAGGGGGATGGGGTCCGGGCGGATAAAGACTCCCGGCCTCCGCGGCGCCTCCGCAGCTGCGCAGCGGGACTGGAGGCCTTGGGGACCTGGTCTTGGGGAGTAGATCTGCCCTTCTTTCGGTCTGGGGGTGAGGCGCAGCGGGGAAGCTGGGTCCCCCTCGGGTCCTGACTAACTTGCGTGGGTGGAGGCCGATGCCCGGAGTTAACTTTTTGCTTTTTCAGGCTGGGAAACTGAGGCCTCGCGGGCGGAGTGAGCTGCCTGCCTGGACTCAGGGCAGGGACAGGCGGCGACCAGGCTGAAGTCCTGTCCTCCCACAGCACGGAGCCTGCCTCTCAGGACCGTGGTGGCTGTCAAGGCCTGGGGACCATAGGAGGCTCCCGGGACAGGGGCTGTGAGCCAGGTGACAGGGTGGGCCTCGCCGCACTCCCACCGATATTGGACATCTGGAGCTGATAAACAGCCCTGGATGACCCCCCACCTGGAGAGGGAACTGGCCCTGCTGCAAGGTGGCGGGAGCCATCCTCTCCCTGGCCCCCCTTCCTACCTCAGGGCCTTTGCACTGCCGTGCCCCCAGGGCCGGCCAACGTGTCACCTGGACGCACACACGCCCACCGCACTCCGGCTGTAGTGGAGCAGCCGTTCAGAAGAGTGGGTGGGCTCTGTGCTTTCCAGACCCGAGCTGACCAGGGCGCCTGTAACTTCAGCCAGGCCGGGTCTGGGGCCCCTGTTGGGCCACCCTGCCCTTGGGCTCCAGCCATGGCGGAAGGTGCGCCTTTCTCAAGGCGGGCAAAGTCGGCAACCGCTCCGAACCTCAGTTACCCATTCATGAAAATGGAGGGTATAAACCCAGCGTGGTGGCGCACGCCTGTAATCTCAGCACCGGAGAGGCTGAGGCAGGAGGATTGTTGCAAATTCGAGACCAGCCTGGGCTACAAAGTGAGCTCAAAGCCAGCTGAACTGCACAGCGAGACCCCGTCTCAAAAAGACCAAAAAAAAGACAGCAGCCCATTTGGGACTCCTGTCTCTCAGGAGCTATTCCTGTTCCCCATTCCTTTTTCCAATAAATTTTCCTGCTCTTAGAAAAAAAAAAAAAAATGGAGTATGTAACCTTACCCACCTAATAACAGGGAAGGTTTTTTTTTTTAGCGAGAATTTGTTCTTCTTGTACTTTCAGTCTTTTCAGACAAGGTCTCACTATGCAGTCCAGGTGGCACTCAAACTCTCAGAGACCCTCCCTCCGGCATCTGCCCTCCAAGTTTGGTATACAAGCCACACCTACCATAGGGAGAATTTGAAGAAATAGTAAGGGCTTAATACATGTTTTCCGTAATATTTTACTTTATTATTTACTTAGCTGCAGTTCTTTGGTTCTGTGTTCTCTGAGCTTAGAGTGCCTTGGTTTACCCTCTTGGCAAACTCCTTCTCGTCCTTCAAACTCCTACTCATCCAGGCCGTTCCCTTCTCCAAGAGGTCTTCCCTCCTGGGGCTTCCCTAGACACCCTTCACTCGACCAAGCCCTGTCCTGATCTCCATCAGGTTCTTTTTGTTTTTTGAGACAAAAGTTTGGCTATATAGTCCAGGTTCCTCTTCAGCTCATTGTATTGCCCAGGCTGAGCTAAAACTGAGGACTCTCCTGCCTCAGTCTCCCAGTTTTAGGATGACAGATGGGCAGGCCCCACCCTGCCAACTTGTGTGGATGGAGAGGGTGGCTCCTGCCCACTTTCTTTGTCCCAGCCAGCGAGTCCCCAGGACACCCTGTTCCCATCCCTCCATCTGTCCCAGCCCTGACGCCGTGATGCAGGGGGCAGCTGGGTCCAGCGCTGTCCTCCCAGGCTGCGGGCTCCTCGGGAGCGGGGCTAAACCCACGAAGCAATCTCCTCAAAAGCAGGTACAGCCGGCCCATTTGGCACAGGCGCGGCTTGGGGGTTGGGAGGGTGAAAAGGAGGGTGACTTTGATCCCCTGATGTGGGAGGGGCACCCCCGGGCGATGCTGGAGGAAGGACAGGAGGCTGAGCAAATCACCCCATAACGGGGCGTTAAGATCCCCGGGGCGGCAGAGGCAGCAATGAGCTGAGCGTGGTGACACACACCTGTCATCCCAGCACTCAGGAGGCTGAGGCAGGAGGACCATCGAGAGTTCCAGGCCAGCCTGGACTACATGGCCAGTCCCTGTCTTAAAAACTGGAACCCCCCCCCCAAAAAAAAACCCGAAACCCAAACGAAGCCACCTGTGGGTCCGTTTGGCCTTCAATCTTTATCTAGGCACCCAGAAACCCACAGTCAGCTCTGCAAAGCGGGGAGCCTGCGCGGCGCGGAGCGAAGCCGGAGTGGGGCCCCTCCTGGGGCAGCTTGCAGGACCCGCGGGCTGCGCGGCCCTCCTCGGCGCATTCCTGGGGATCGGGTTACGGCCGGCGCCTCCTTCTCCGCCCGCTTCCGCCCTCCCCAGCTTCGGGCCGCTGCGGAGTCCCCACCAGCGCAGGTGTGCGCCGGTTACCAGGCGACCCGGAGCCTGCCCGCTGGGGTGGCGCTGGCTCCTTCCTGCTCCGGTTTACGAACGGGGGAACTGAGGCCCGGCCGGCCCTGCACAGCCGCGATGGAAGCGGACTGAACCTGGAAGATCCTGCTTTTCGACAAGAGCCCCATTGTTTCTCCCCACTCATCCTCAAGGCTGTGGTGGCCCAGCCTCCTCTAGGCTCCGGAGAGTGGCTTTGTCCCATGTTTGTTGATTGACTGACCGTACAGAGGGAGCCTTGAAGAACAAGATCTGAATGTTTATTTGCTGTGTGCCCAGCCCGGGTCTGCCCCTCTCACTGGCAAATACTGGTGTCCCAGGAACTTGGGGTGGGGTGGGGGGGTTGTCAGCGAAGGGTGAACTGTTTCACCAGACCAACTTTAGAGAAGACGGTCTGTTGCTCTTTTGAGATTCGGGCACCAATAATTCATCCATACAGCCATGCTCTACTGAACACCTACTGTGTACCGGGCCAGGGTTTTCCTCCTCCACCCCCGCCAAAAAAACCTAATGCCCAGTTGGCTCTTTTGTCACGAACCTGTGATCCCAGCATTCAGGAGGCTGAGGCTGGAGGATCCCCAAGAGTTCAAGGTCCGCCTGGGCTGCAGAATGAGACAAAAGAGCCGCTGTTCAGGGTGTGGCACCGGTAGTCCCCGCACTCTGGGAGGCTGAGGCAGGAGGACTGCATGTTCAGACCGGGTCTGGGCAATTTCTAGGGATGTCGCTCAGTGCAAAGGCCCTCGGCTCACTCTCCAGCACCACAAAACTAATCAATAAAACCACGCCCTGTGGGTGTCAGTCGTCCCCTCAGACAGCCCCGTCTGTTTGTGCTTCCAGACAGCGCAAAAGGGAACCTTCGAGGCGCTAGAAATGAAAAGCCGGCTTCTCACGCCAGAAACAGAAAGAAGCCCCAAAACTCAAGCGACATCAGGGAGGGCTGGCACCGCCTCCTTCGAGCTCCGGCCTGAGCTTGGCCCGCAGAGGCGGCTCAGCACCGTGGGTGTCCCAGCTCCGCCAGCCCTGTGTGGGTCTGGCCTGCCTCAGCCACCTGCTGACCCACTTCCGGGGAGCCGGCCTGGGCCCGGGTACAGGCAGGGCCTCTCTCTCGCGGCGGCTTCAGCTTCGTTCAGGAAATGGAAGTCCCCACCTCCGCTCGGAGGCCTCTGGGGCTGCCCCAGCCCCGCCTGCGGGCCCGAGAGCCTTCCCAGCTGCGAAGTGGAGGAAGAAGAGAAGGCCGGCCTGGGGCCTACAGTGGCCCACTTAGTGAATGGAGGCTGAGACAGGAGGGTCGCCGCAGGTTTGAGGCCAGCCTGTTACACCGGAGTTCAAGGCTGGCCTGCAGCATAGTCAGACCCTACGTCAAAAACCAAAAACGGGAATTCACAGACTGGACAGTTGTGTCTCGAAAGGCCCACCGCCCGGATGGCGAGGCGGAGGCCGGAGTCCGGGCCGCACACCTCCGGCTGCGGCCGTGCTCGAGGGCAGGGGCCGGCG
>NW_004955524.1:3158043-3171001 GCF_000276665.1 Chinchilla lanigera | reverse complement strand
CTGCCTCCCCTCCCCCTCCCCCACTCGTACCGGCTGCTAATTAAACGCAGGGCTGCGCCGGGAGTCCCTTCCCGGCTTAACCCCCTCCCCGCCGGCCGGCCCGGCCCTAATTTGAGCCGTGGTGGACCTAGGGCTGGATCAGGTCCCTGATAGGAGCCCAGCCCAGATAGGGAGGGGTAAGATAAGAGTCCTGGGACAGAGGCGGGGAGGCGCTAGGCACAGGGCTCTTCCCCAGGCTGTGCATTCCGACAGGACAGCACCCCTGAGCTTGAAGACATGGCCCCAACTAGGCCTCATGATGCTCGCTGGTAATCCCAGCTACTTGGGAGGCTGAGGCAGGAGGATCAAGGCCAGCTTGGCAAGTTAGGGAAACACTGTCTCAAAACAAAAAAAAAAAGTGCCAGGGCAGCGGCTCAATGGCCGAACGTTTGTGTTGCGTGTAGAAGACCCAGCACCCCACCGCCGGGCCAGCGGGGACCCCGTGGCCCTGAGAATGATACGATCAGTATGTGCGTGGACGCAGACCCCCGGGCCATCCCGTCCTGCCCCTGAGACCCGGGTCCGTCCTTCCTCGCACCAGGTGAGGGAAGCGCGGCGGATGTGGGCAGGGGCAACAGCCCAAAGGATGGCAGGGGTGGGAGGGACTCGCAGGCCAAGGGAGGGTCGGAGTCCAGGAGGGAGCAGAGAGGGTGCGGGGCAGAGCCCGAGGGAACGGCCAGGCCTCCCTGGCGTGTGCCAGGGCCCTGGTCTGTGACTCCTGGCCTGAGGGAGAACAGCTCAGACGGGCCTGGAGCGGTGGAGACGCGGTAGAGAGTTGGAGGGCCGCTCTCGCTGCCTCAGTTTCCCACCAGAGCCCAGAGGACACGGGAGGCTCAAGTTTGGGGACCGCCCTAGTCCCCCACATCTCCCGAGGTGGCCTGTTTCCCTGTCCTCCCCCGCTACCCAGGTCTGGCCCCGCTCTTGTCTGGTGTGTACGGCCCGTGTGGTCCCCCACCCTGCTGGGCGACATCGGATTGCTGTGGACACATGCGAGCAGGCATCGCGGTCTTCGGGTGCTGCCCGAAACCTGGGTAAAAATAACCGCTTCCCCTGTCCCTGCCCCTTGCGAGGAGGCGGCGGTGACAGCCCGCGAAGACAGGGACGCGCCCGCAGGAGCATCCGGCAGGGCCCGGGTTGCCATGGCGACGCTGACTCAGCCGCACAGGCAGGTATCGGCATCTGGTACCCGCTGGGTGCCCAGCCCCCACCTGCAGCCCGCGGCCGCCCGGAGGGCCAGGGTGGCTTCATCTCCCGCTTCTCCCAGCGCTGACCTGGACCACGCCCCACGGGGTCCTGTACCTCCCAGCCCCGGCGTCCCTGCTCTGCAGCTCAGCGCGCCCACACTGCCAGGGTGCCGGGGCACACTGGCACTCTTCTGGCCAGAGCAAGTGGAGTCTGCGGCAGGGCAAGGTGAGGACAGCCTCTTGCCCACCACGCCCCTTCTATGCCCCTGTCTCCATCGCCCCTCCAAGTCCATCCTAGACCCGTGGCCCCTCGTGCACAGCTTGGCTACCACAGGACCTTTGCACAGCCCGCTGACCAGAAAATGCCTGGCTCTTTGGTGTCCCTGCTAATCCTCTGTACTCCCTGCTATGGAGCAGAGGTCCAGGAGGTGGCCAGGTGCCTTCTGCTTCCCGGGCGGGGCGGGGTCACTAGAGCCGCCCCTTGAGAGGCTGCAGAAAGCCCTGGAGGCCCGTGCGGCTCAGTGGTGGGAGCTTTTGAGAATGCTGAGGCCCTGGGTTCTGTACCCACTCTGCACCACAAAACAAAGTAAAAATGAAACAGTAATAATAATAATAACAAGCTGAGTGTCAGAAGCTAGAGCCACCGCACAGGTGAGGGACCTTGTTTATAGGAAGTGCCATGGGGCAGCTGACTCCGACAGGAAGCAGATTCACCTGCCAGGCTGGTATGGGCAAGGGCAGGGTTTTCCGCCAAGAAAGCGCACATAGGCATGCAGACAGAGGCAGGGGCTGCACTGTATTATGAGTTTTAAAATGGTTAATTTGAAGCTGTGCACACCTGTCATCCTAGCACTCAGGAGGCTGAGGCAGGAGGACTGCTGTGAGTTCAAGACCAGCCTGAACTACACAGCAAGACCCTGCCTCAAAACAAAAACAAAAATGGTTCACTTTCAAAGCTGGGTGCAGTGGCACGTGCCTGTCATCCCAGCACTCAGGAGGCTGAGGCAGAAGAATTTCTGCACTTTGGAGGCCAGCCTGGGGTATGTAATGAGTTTAAGGTCAGCCTGAACTACATAGTGAGACCCTGCCTCAAAAATAAGTAAATAATAAGTAAGCCTGTGAAAACTTCCTCTGCGTAAAGACCAGGGGTCAAGGAGGCCAGCCTGAGTGCATGTGAGCCAACTCACCTTTTGGGAGGAGGAGGAGGAGCGGGCGGCCAGGTGCCAAGCTGTGCTAGCATCCCTGGCTGCAGGAACCACATACCCAGCTTGCACCTGCCTCAGGGCCTTTGCAGCTGCCCCTCCTGCTTGCTGGACCCGAGGCAACTGTGGTCAAATCTGAAATGCACAATCCTCCCCGACCCCGCTGCCCCTGCCTGCCGTGGCGCTCCGGAAGGGCCAAGGGCGTGGGGTTAGGAGAGCAGAGGTGGGCTGCAGGAGCTATGGCAGGAAGCTGTGTCAGGGATGTAGGGGGGACCCATGGCCTCGGGCCTGCTAGGGAAGCACTCACCACTGAGCCACGTTTCCACTCCTGTTTTCCTTTTATTTTTTATTATTTATGTGGTTTTTTTTCCTGTTTTCCTTTTATTGCAAGACAGAGTCTCGGTTGCCCAGGCTGACCGTGAGTCTGCAGTCCTCCTGCCTCAGCCTCCTGAGTAGCCAGGATTACAAACGCCATGCCACTGAGCCCCACACATTTTAAAGGACAACAGTAGGCAGCGAAGGTCCCCTGGATAAGGTCCCTGGGCCCCGGGTCCCCCTCCCCTCCCGTGGGGTGCCGTCCTGCGAGGCATGGAGGGAGGAGTGGCCCAGTGCGGGGCTGGAAGACGCAGCAAATATTTTTAGGCGCTGAAGGCAGCTCCAAAGCATTTCCTCGGCCACTCCCGAGAGCCAGCCGGGCGACTATCTCGGCGCGGTTCCAGCAGAGGCGGGGCAGGGCTGAGTCACGCTGTGGCCAGGAGGGGCTCACAGCAGGGTCGTGGCCTCGGGGACACAGAGGACAGCGGCCTGGCTGCGGTCACAGGGAGGGCCGCTAGTGGGGAAATCCCCAGGTCCCCCTGCCCTACAAGTCACTGCCTGCCCCCCCATAGCTCAGGAGGCTGAAGAGGGTCAGAGGCCTGGCAGGGATTGCTCAAGCTGCCACTCTGAGATGGCGCTGTGCGTTTATGGAGTGCCTGCTGTATACAAGCTGGTTCCCAAAGGGGTATGGCATTGTGCACTTACTGGGCCTTCACCACACGCCAGGCCGGCTCTAACCTGCGGATGGCATTGTGCATTCATTGAGGACTCACTGCCTGTAGGCTGTGTGGTTATTGAGCGCTTGCTGTATGCCAGGTGGGTCCCCACTTGGCTGCCTCCTCCATCTGTGCCCCTCAACACCCCATGTGAGGTGCAGCTGCTGTTGGCCTCCTGGTGAGGAAACGGAGGCGGGGGCATCGCTCACCAGCACCTTAAAGGTCCCCAGGCCTGCCGTCACTCAGCAGATGCTGCAGTTGGGCACTTTTCCTGGCGGTGCTGGAGTGGCACCTGGGGCACCACCAGCCCCGGGGCTGAGGTTTCCAGCAGGCGCGGGTGACTCCCCCCGCCCCAGCCGGGGCTGCTCCTGCCTGCGCAGCTGAGTCCCGGGCCAGGGAGGGGCTGGAGGCTGGAGCAGCGGGAGGCCGGGTCCCAGCCCCGTGTGTGTGCTGCAGGAGCAGGAACAGCAGGTAAACGGCGGCAGCTGCAGGGACTGCGCCCCTGGCCCTGGAGCCTCAGGGAAGCCGCTTTGGAAACCCACAGGACTGCGTGGAAGCTCATGCCTCAGCCGCCTACCGCACAGAAGCTGCTGCAAGGCTGCGTCAGGTCAGACCCAGGCCACCAGGAAAATGAGCTGCGAGACTGGGTGTGCTGTGCACGCTATGGTCCCTGCACTCTGGGAGGCTGCGGCAGGAGGATCTCGAGTTGGAACCCAGACCCCCTGGGGCTGCCACCGCACACGGGCCTGCCTCCTCCTCCACCCCATTTCCTGTCCCTCATGCACTCCTCTATTGCCACAGGGCCTTCGCATGGCTGTTTGTCTGGGAAGTTCTGCAGTCCCCCCATCACAAGTGTCAGCCCACTTCCCTGAGAACTTTTGTTTTTTGTTGGTACTGGGAATTGAACTCAGGACCTTGTGCTTCCCAGGCAGGCACTTGTGCCACTGAGCTGTATCCCCAGTCCTCCTGACCACCTCTTGCCCTGTCACATGCCCACCCTGACCCTTTCTTCTTGACTTGGGGCCCCCTTAGTGCTGGGACAGGGTGGGCGGCCCCAGTCCCCCTGGCCAGGCCAAGCCGCCTGCGCTTCCTGCCGCGGACCCCAGGCCGACTCACCATCCCTGTATGGCCGTGGCGGGGGACACGGCGGATGCATGCTGCCGGGGCAGGAGGTGCCCAGCTGGGGCCAGGGTCTAGCCGTGGGAGGGGACAGGAGTGGGGAAGAGCTGCTTCCACATCCCTGCCCCCGCAGGAGGGCAACGGGACAGCTGGGTCACTGCACCTAGAGCACCAGCCTCACCGCCATGAGGACTTGGTGACAAGCCCTGGGGCCCTACAGGAGGCTGCATCAGGGGACAGGGTGGCCGGGCCCCACAGAGCCGTGGGCTGCACAGCCCTGGAGGCGGAGTCAGGAGCAGGCGATGACTTCTGGTTTCTCTCTGGTGTGGCAGCTGACTTCCTGAAACCAGCCAGGCTTGAGAGCACGAAAGCTTCTGGAAGCCATCGCACCCGGTGCACACAGTGGGGTGGGAGGGCGCGTGAGTGCCGGTGGGCACACGCCAAGGGCAGGCTGGGGCTCCGAGAAGCAGGATGACATGAGCAGGCGCGGGTCAGGAGCTGCACAGCAGGGACCAGGGCAAGCTGGCCACCGCAGAGCTGCCCCTTGCAGGACACCGGGGGCAGGGGCACCACTGGCTTGGCCTCCCCAAACTCCACACCAGGGCCTGGTTGACGTCCACGGCCCTTCAAGGAGGTGGCGTGAGGCCCAGACGTGCCACCGCCCTGTGCAGGGCCCAAGACCCTGTCCGTCCCTCCCCAGAGGCTCCGTCACTGAGGCACAGGCGGGACCCGGCCAGCGTCCCCACACCAGCTACAGTGGGGACACGTGCGAAAGTACCGAGTTCCTGCCTGGCCCGGTTGGCCGTGGGGACCAGCGAGGGGCAGCACGGTCTTGGGTCCCCGTGGTTCCTCCCCTTCATCCACACGACGCCCCGGAGATGCTGCCCCACGGCAGGGCAGACGCCACGCTGCGACATGGGCATTGTGATGTGGTCAGGGCTTCAGGCGTCTCCACCTCGGCCACGGTCACAGCTCGTGCAGTGGCCTTGGGGGACAGCACTGGCATGGGGCAGACGCCAGTCCAGGCGAGAGGACGCCACGCACAGCTTGGCCCCGGTCCCAGCCCGCACTGTGTCCACGGGAGACCCTCGGTTGGATGACCCCGTGGGCCACTTCCACTTGGTGAGCCGGCGGCTGGGGAGGGAAGCGCTTGCAGGAGGCTGTCACCTCCCCAGCGGGGGGACGGGACAGGGACTGGGATGCGGACAGGGGCGGGCCGGGCTCGCAGCCTCTCAGTGCAGTTGCTTTTATTTTGCAAGAGGGGAAGCGGAAGGAGCAGACCCCAGGCGCCGGCTCGGCGTGGGCTCTGCGCAGGGCAGCGCGGGGCCCAGGGCGCAGCCGCTGTCGGCTGCCACACACAGGGCTGGTGCCAGGGCCAGGCCGCGACCAACCAGACCCACGGCCGCGGCGCGGGAGAAGCTGCGGACCCCAGCCGCCTTGAAGAGCACCGGCCCGCTGCAGGGACGGCAAAGTCACAGAAGCCGCAGGGCTGCCCAGGGCGCATGGCTGCCTGAGGAGGGGGAGGCCCCGCCCCCGCAGCAGAGGCCTCACTGCTTGCCCGCCTGTCTGCCCGGCTTCTTCTCAGGCTGGCCCCGGCCGGTGCCCTGGAGGCCGCCGCGGCCCCGGCCGCCGAACACACCTGCAGGAGGGGACAGAGCACTGCAGCGGCCGCAGGGAGCCCCGGCTTCGCCACAGATGTGGGACGCCAGATGTGGGCACTCCGCCCGGGGTGGCAGGGAGGCTATGCGATGTGGGGGGGCTTCCCAGGAGACGCCCAGGGACTCCGCCCACTGCCGCTGGAGGCTGGGGGTCAGGGGTGGGGCACCAAGGAGCCCCAGGGGTGCCAGAGGCCACGTGGCACATCCCCCAGCTCCCCCGGGCCAGGAGGCAGCGGGTGTCAGCTGGCCTCCACCCACCCCTCCACCCATAAGGGACTTCATTCGTGCTTGGACCTGGCAGAGCGCCAGGGCCAACACCCATGGCAGCATGGCGGCGTCCCCTGCACCTCAGCCCAGGAGGCGGGGTCCGGGCTCTCACCAGCGCTGGCCGCCCAGTTTGGGGGACAGAGGATGACAAGGGCTGGGGCGAGACTACCTCTGCCAGCCCTGCGGGAGCCCTGCCTTGTACAGTGACCTGAGGGCCTCCACCCAGCCTGCACCCTTGTCCGAGCCTGGGCACCCCAAGCGGGCCCGCCCGCCATCCCGGAGCCTCAAAGGGAGCAGGCTGTCCCCGCGGGACCCACCTCGGCCCGCACTGCCCAGGCCTCGGCCGCGCTGCTGCTTCTGCTGCTGCAGCCCGCCGCGCCCGCGGCCCTTGGCCACCACCTCCTCCTTGACCATGTCGATGATCTCGTCGGGGATGCGCAGGTACTTGATGGTGCTGCCGCGGATGTAGCACTCGGGCATGCGCCAGAACTTGTCCCCGTCCTGGAGAGAAGCCCCGCGGTGACCGCCAGGAGCCCCCCTGGGCATGCAGGGGCACGGCCGGGGCCGCCTCCACTCCCACCGCGAGGCCCTGCTCCCCACTGCTGTGTGTGCAGCACCAGGGTCAGAACCCAGGGCGCCCCGAGCCTGCGGCGCGCCTGGCCCTGCACCTCCCTGGAGCGGCAAGCCGTCTGCGGGCAGACGGCACGGGGCGGGCTGCCTCCCGCAGCACCACGCACACCGGCGCCTTCCTCTGCCCAAGGTCCGGCCGGGTGTTGCTGACCGAGGCTACTGCACTACAACAGGGTCTCGGCCCGGGCTGGGGGTCCCCACGCCCCAGCAGCCCCCCTCACATGCCATCGTTTGCTCTCCCGAGCAGATGGAGCTAGGCACAGGGTGCCCAGGTGAGCTGCAGATGCCCACCCCGCTGCAGTACAGCTGGAGCCTTCCACGAGGCTGGGGAGCTGCACGCCGACCCGCCTTCTGTCCGGGACAGCTACAGTCCCTGCCTGGCTCCGGGCAACGCACGGGAAGGGACACAGAGGTGCAGCTGAGGCCTCTCCGGGCCGCACGGGGACCCACAGCCGGGTGCTCATGCCCCAGAGGGCTGGGCCACAGGCAGACAGAGCTGGAGGCTCAGGAGCTGGAAACAGGCGGGATGAGGGTGGCCCCGCACCCTGGTGCGGGGCTGGGGGAGGCCCTGGGCTCTGTCCATCCCGCAGCCACCTGTGCCCACATCTCCACGGGGCCAGCCACTGCCACCCACCCGGGAGGGGCTGACGGCAGGCTTCCCTCCTGCCCACTGAGCTGAGGCGGAAGTCCCTCTCCCTGGGGCAAGCCCGTCCACTCAGCGTGGGCCATGCGGCCTGGGAATTTTTTTCCTTTTTTTGGTCTTTTTGAGACAGGGTCTTGCTATACAGTTCAGGGTGGCCTGGAGCTCACTTTGTAGCCCAGGCTGGCCTCGAACTTGTAACGGTTCTCCTGCCTCAGCCTCTCGAGTGCTGGAATCACAGGTGTGCGCCACCACGCCCGGTGCGGCCTGGGAACTGAGGGCAGGTCTCTTGGTGTGCGGATCCCCATGGCCCCCAAGGCCCCTACCTGCTCCACCCTGGGGACTCCAGGTCCGGCCTGTCAGCCACACCCAGAGGACTCACGCACTGGATGACAGCGCCATCCCCACAGCCCACGGGCAATGGCACAAGGGAGTGGACAGGGAGGTGCGTGGCACGGCTGTGGGGGACCTGGCACACCCCAGCCCCTGCTCCAAGCCAGGGCAGCTTCCAGGCCACAGGGTCACCAGCCCAGAGGTCCCCACTCCCCCTGGGGCGCAGGCAGGGCCTTCGCTGCATGGAAAGCAGGGACGCCCAGCCGCAGCCGGGCGGCACTCACCCGGGACGTGCAGATGACCTCTCGCAGGTTGATGTTCATCCAGTTGTCGCAGCTCACCAGGTGCCCATTGTACGTCTCCCCATTCTTGAGCTCCACCAGCTGAAGAGAAACGGACCCGGGGTCGGGGGCTCCGGAGCCCTGGGGCGTGGACCCAGCCCAGCCCCGACACCGCCAGCCTCGCTCGGACCCACGGGGCGTGGCCGCGGCACCCAGGGCCCTGAGCGCTCCGCATCTCCCGTTCTGAGTCAGCGCTTGCTATGCTGCCTCAGTTGGCCTAGAACTCGCGATCCTCCAGCCTCAGCCTCCAGAGTGCTAGGGTGCTGGCACGATGGGGGAGCGGCTCCGTGCCCGCGTGGAGGGCGCCCACGCCGCTCCCACCTCCACTCCTGGAAGCCGGTGCCCGGCGTGCGGCTCCTGCAAGGCGCAGAAAGCACTGGGCCGGGGCCTGACGGGGACGGGCCGCCGGGCCCGCACACTCACCATGGGGTGGTTCTGCGCCGTCTTCAGCAGCGACAGGGGCAGCTGCAAGGCAAACACAGCCTCTGACGCCTCGGACTGCGGCCAGGCGCTCGGGCCGGGCGGGCTGAGGAGGGCACCGGCCCGCACTGCGCACCGCCCCTCCTGGCCTGTGCCTCTCTCACAGTGCACGCCACGGCCAGCGGCACGGCAAGCGGCCCCTGCAGTCTACTACACGGGTCCCCAGACGTGTTGCAGCCATGATATCCCCGCTGCCCTGTTTTTGAAACAGCGTCTTGCTGTGAGTCCAGGTTGGCCTTGAGTTCACTATGGAGCCCAGGCTGGCCTGGAACTTGTAACGATCCTCCTGCCTCAGCCTCCTGAGTGCTGGGATTCCAGGCATGCGCCACCACGCCGGGCCCGGCACACTCCACACCTTCTGCACTCTAGGACTCAGCTCACTTCAAGGAGATAAAGTTGGAAGCCAGTACAGAGGCACAGACGTGGAATCCCAGCTCTCAGGGAGGCTGTGGCAAGAGGATCACAAGCTCAAGGACAGCCTGGACCACATAGTGAGACCTTGTTTCAAGAAAAAAATCATGTCGCCAGGTGTGGCGATGCATGCCTGTCATTCGCTGAGGCAGGAGAACTGCCTCGAGTCTGAGTCCAGCCTGAAATCCATGGTGAGACCTTGCCTCAAAAAGCCAAACATAACAGAACACCTAAGCAAAGTAAAATAAAGCCTCAAGAGGATCGCACAGGTTCCACGCAAGTGGGCCCCACGTGATAAGGAGGACATGCACCTCCGCAGCTCTCCCATCTTCAGATGCTGGACCATGTTCCCCAGGGCTGCGCCACCCCGCCACTGTTTCCCTGTCCTCCAGGAAGATGGGAGGAGCCAGGTCCCAACCAAAGCAGTGCTGAAGCCTGGCCTGGAAGGGCAAACCCACTGGCTACACAGCTCTGTGGGGAGCTGGGCTTGCTCTTCCTCTCCCAGTGCTAGGGACAGAGCCCTGGGCTTCTCACATCTGTGGAAGAGCCCTGCTGAACTCCACCCCCAGCTTTTTAAAGACAGGGTCTCTTGAGCTTGTGACCCTCCTGCCTCAGCCTCCTGAGTAGCTGGGATGACATGTGTGCCACTATGCCCAGCTATTGAAATAGGCTTTAAAGACGGTTCACAAGGTGAGTGTGGAAGTCCTTTAAATATTCACCCAACTAAGGTGCGCTTTCAGGATTTTCCTTTTCTTTTTCTTTTCGAGGCAGGGTCTCCCTATGCAGCCCAGGCTGGTCTTAAACTCGCAAGGATCCTCCTGCCTCAGCCTTGAGTGCTGGGATTATAGGCATGCGCCACCACGCCCGGCGTTCCTTTTCTATCATCCATAATTTTTTTTTCTTCTTTTTATTTTGAGACAGGGTCTTGCTGTGTAACCCAGGGTGGCCTCAAACTTCTGACAATCTTCCTGCCTCAGCCTCTCAAGAGCTGGGATGACCGGGCGGTGCACAAATTTTTTTTACAACAAATAAGAGGATTTTTTTTTTTGCTTTTGTTTTTGATTTAAAATAAGGGCTCACTAAGCGGCCCCGGCTGGCCTTGAAATCCTAGATTCCAGCAACCCTCCTGCTCTCAGCCTCCAGAGCACCCCGGGCCAAGGGTGCACCCAGGCCCCCAACTTGGTCCCCTTTTCTGGGGCCTCTCATGAGCTCCACCTGCTCTCCTTGGAGCCCACTCCAGCCTCAACGGTACCTTTCCAACTGGGAAAGAATCAGTTCTTTGCATTTTTGGAACACAGAGCATGACCTGGGATGCCTTGGAGTTCCAGAGAGGAGGGCGACCCAGGTGGCAGGGCCTAGGTCGAGTCGGGGGTCCCGGCACCAGAGGCCACAGCAGGGACGCCTCGTGGGGTGACAGCAGCCCTGGGCCAGCACCTAGAGCCTCTGCGGGCGTCCTGCTCCTCCAGGGCAAGGAGGGCTGGGGCGGGGTCAGGACCCTCCACCGCGGGGCTTCCGAGAGCCGCGGGGGCGGAGCCGACAGGAAGCCAGGCCCAGCCCGCTTCCCGCATGGCTTCCTGGAGGCGCGATAAGGAGGAAGAGGCGGCAGCTGCCGAAGCGGGGCTGCAAGCTCGGGCTCCTCGCTGCGCCGCGCCAGCGCCCGCCAGCCTGGAGGGCACACGGGCGCTGCGGGCGGGCACGTGGCCGCCCTCTGCTCGGGAGGAGCCGCGGCGCACACAGGCCTGCCTGGGGCCCGGGGCTCGCGGCACAGGTCCGAAGGAGAAGGGGCGACGCCCGCACCTGGGCTGGCCGCGGACAAAAGCCTCCCGCGGCCCGCTGGCCGCTCCCGCCCTGCCCTTCCTCCCCAGACCTTCCCGGGCGGCTGCTGCTAAAAGCGTCACCTCCTTTGGCCAAGCCCTCTTATTAGCCACCCTCTGGGAGCGGCTGTTTGTTCCCATTATGGCCGCCGGCCTCTAATTATCTTGTTTATTTATTACCTGTCTCCCCAGCTAGACGGGGAACTCACGGCGGGCGTGCACTTCGTCCCTGCCAAGTCATGCACCGGCCCAGCCGGCGCCCACACAGCTTGGGAAATAGCCCGGTGAATCCTGGCGCGAAACCGCTCGCCACCCAAGGAGGCAGATGGGGAGGCGGGACCCAGCGACCCCGCAGGTGAGGAGGGGGCAGCAGGACAGGATGTCCCCTAGGCCCTCAGTGACCTTCTCTTAGCATTTTCTCTGTCCTCAGCCCAGACCCTGAAGAACTTGAAAGCTGTGTGGGGGCTGGGTGAGGTCTGGTGAGCGCCTGCCTGGTGTGTGTGCGGCCCTGAGCCCCTCCCCCGCACCACCCGCGGGGAGAAAAAGAACTTAAAAAAAAAAGGGCTGATGCACTTGGGAGGCTGAGGCAGGAGGATCGCTGTGAGTTCTGGACCAGCCTGGGCTACAAAGTGAGCTCAAGGCCAGCCTGAACTGCACAGTGAGACCCTGTCTCCAAAAAAAAAAAAAAAAAAAAAAAAAGCTGAGCATGTTGATGCACACCTGTCATCCCAACACTCAACAGGCTGAGGCAGGTGGATTGCCACAAGTTTGAAGCCTGCCTGGGATACAGAGTGAGTTCAGATAGTGCTTGTCATGCATAGCTAGACCGTCTCCAAATACAAAACAAAACCAAAAAAAAAAAAAAAATGTGATGAGTGCGATGGCAGAGAGCCCACCACCCAGCTGCCAGAGTCACCTTGACGTAGGACAACCAAGTTTCAGAGAAGGTATTTCCTCTGGCCAGGCCTCCCTGGGAAGACAGAGGCCTAAACGCTTAGGCCGAGCTCAGGCTGCTGCCCGGACTGCCCCATTTTCTGGCCTCAGCCTGACACAGGACACTGGCGGTGTGAGTCAGTGTCTCGCTCATCTATGCTCCTCCAGGACACCCCCAGAGAGCTGGGGTCCTCCCAGGTGGGAAGAGGCTGGGGGAAGGAGCCTTCAGGCTGCCCCTCCTGTGGACGCTCTGCTACACAGGCGGGAGTAGAGTATGTGTGGGGGGTGGACAGCTGTAACCCATTACCCAAGAGCAGGAAGATCTCCAGTTTGAGGCCAGCCGGAGCAATTCACCAAGATACCTCAAAATGATTTTTTTTTTTTAAATAGGCTTGAGGTGTGGCTCAGTGGTGGAGCACTTGTCTAGCACGTGTGAGGCCCTGGGTTCCAGCCCCAGCACTGCAAGAATTAAAAAAGAAGCCAGGACCAGGAGTGGTGGTCCAGGTCCAGGCCTGCAACAGCCACACTCAGGAGGCTGAGGCAGGGGGATCGCTGTGAGTTTGACGCCAACCTGCGTTATACAGCGAGACCCTGTCTCACAAAACCAGAAACAGACAAGCTGGGCGCTTGCACACGACCTCCAGCCCTGGACGCCACGTTGCCATGTGCGCGCTGGGGACCCCAGGGCATCCCCACGGAGCGAGACGCCTCCAGGACGTGAGTGCTGTGACCGAGGGCTTCTGGGTTTCCTTTCGGTCCCGTGAGCCCGGAGGACGCCCCGCGGCCTCTCCCGGCTGCAGACCCCCAGCCTTCCCGCGAAGGAGCCGCCGTGCGACCCCGGGAGAAGCCGCCCCCGGCCCGGCGAGGAGCCAGCCT
>NW_004955524.1:3153878-3157809 GCF_000276665.1 Chinchilla lanigera | reverse complement strand
GCAAGGCCGCTCCGGCTCCCAGCGCCCGCCCCGAAGTCCCCGCCGGCCGCGCCCCGAGCCTCCAGGAGCCCCCGCCGGCGCCTCGCCCTCACCATATCGTCGGCGGGGGCTCGGCGGCCACTTCCGCCGCACTCTCAGCTGCTCAAGTTGCCGCCGGTCGCCGCCCCGCCGCGCGCCACTAGGCCGAAAAGGAGTGGCAGACAGGCTAGCGAATCAGCACTCGGGTTGAGGCACAGACAGCCAATCTTCATGGAGTAGGGCGGGGCCTACTGGCCATGTTGGGCGGGCAGCGGTCCCTCCTGTGGAGCAAGAGAAGAGCCGTAAAGCTCCCCACGAGTGACGTAAAAGGGTGCGTTGCGACGCGCGTCCGCACGGAGTGCGTTGTGGGTAATAGCGCAGGCGCAGTGAAGCCTCGCGAGTCTGCCGGCTCTGTGGAGGAAGCCGCTTAGTGCTCCCGTGTGCGGCCGAGTGGTTATGGGACTGTGCTAGTGTTGCTGCAGGGCCTCTGTTGTCGAGCAAAACCAATGTGGGAAGCGGGGTTAGTGACGCTCCACCCGATGACCAGCGTGGCGGCCAGGGCCGGACGCCGTGGCGAGCACGCCATCTCCGGCGCTGGAATGGGGCGCAATTTAGAGTCTATGGGCTGTTTCTGGAATTGCCCATTTAATATTTTTGCACTGCAGTTGACAAAGGGTAACTGCGAAAAGCGAAACCGGAGCCCGGGCTGGTGGCTCAGACAGCGCCAGCACTGGGAGGCTGAGGCAGGAGGATCGCAAGTTCCAGCCCGGCTTGGATAACTTCGCAAATTAGCGAGGAAAAAATAAATAAGTAAATAATAATAAATTTTTTTTTTTTTTTGTCTTTTTGAGACAGGGTCTCGCCATGCAATTCAGGCTGGCCTTGAGCTCACTTTGTAGCCCAGGCTGGTCTCGAACTTGGCAACGATGCTCCTGCCTCAGCCTCCCGAGTGCTGGAATTACAGGCGTGCGCCACCACGCCCGGCAGATAATAATAAATTCTTAAAGGGCTGGGGTGTAGTTCTCAATGCGAAGGCTCTGGGTTCCGTTGCCCAGTATGGAAAAGAAGCAAAAGAAAAGAAAGTGAAACCAGGGTTTGTCACAGTTCGGGAAGCCAGAACTGTGACATGAAGACGTCAACAGGATTGGCTGTTTCTGGGAACTCTGCGGGACAGTCCGGTGACTGTCAGGATCTTCACTACCCCTTGGCTTCCACATAAATCACCTTCCCAGGCCTTGCCTGTCTCTGCAGCTCTAGCCGCCCCCGCCCAGTCTGAGAGGCGGCTCCCTGGGCTGCTGAGTTACCCAGGCTGGCTTGCGCTCTCAATCCTGCTTCAGTCTCCCAGAGTGCTGCGATCACAGGTGTGTGCTCCCACATCCGGGTTACTTTCTTTTAGGTGTTTTGTGTTTGTTTTTTTTTTTTTTTTTTGTAAATGTGTTTGCAATACATAATAACTGCGTTCCTCTTGAGCGACTGCGGCCTGCACATCACATCTGAAGCATTTTTACTTCCTCTTCCACTTCCTCCCCTCCTGTCTCCCCGTTCCCAGATCCCCTTTGTTTTTTCTCGTAAGGACACCCCTCTCTTGTATCAGCCCCATCCGAACCCCGGGGGAATTTCAACGCAAGACCCTCATCACCCCTGCTGAGCCCCCGTTTGAATCCAAGTCCCACCCCAGACGGCACAGATTTGGACGTACTTTTGAGGGGCGACTCCTCAGTTCCCTGTGTCTCATAAGAGCTGCTGTCTTTGAACGAGACGTTCATTTAGTGCGTGTGCCTGAGGTGACCACAAAGTCAGCCATCTCTCAGGATCCACGGAGGAGCGGACCCACGCCCCCTCCCAGCGGGCGACCTGCACCGCCCAAGGCCTTCCTGTGAAGTGCAGCCATGTTGGCCCACGCCCCCCCCCTTAGACTACTGATGGGGATTGAACCCAGGGCCACCAGTTTTGACAGGGTCTCACTGAGTTGCCCGGGTGGGATTTGAATTTAACAGTCCTCCTCCCTCAGCTCCCAGTGCTGGGGTTACAACAGGCATGCGCCACCACCCCAGCTCAGATTGGGCATTAATTTCTTTCTTTCTTTTTTTGGTACTGGGAATTGAACTCAGGACCTCACACTTGCCAGGCAGTCACTGTGCCGCTGAACTATGTCCCAGCCCTCTTTCTTTCTTTTGAGACAGTGTCTCGCTGTTTAGTTCAGGCTGTCCTTGAACTCACTATGGAGCCCAGGCTGGTCTCGAATTTGGGATGATCCTCCTGCCTCAGCCTCCTGAGTGGTAGGATTACAGGTGTGTGCCACCTGCCTGGCTCCCAGGACCGAAGTTTTAAAAAAGGACATAAAATATGTGAGACCGAGTCCCAGCCTTGGGGGACCCCTGAACCCCTGTCCTAGGCTGGGGCCGCCCTGTCTCCGAAGCATAGCCTGGGATGGAGACTCGGGGAGCTGCAGGGGCGCTGAACCCTGGAACAAGGTGGGAAGGGCCGCCTGAGGGCCAAGAAGCAGGTGACCCGGGGGCAAGAAGAGGACTGTGGGGACAGCGACCTGTCCCATAGTGGCTTCCAGACAAGAGTTGGCTTGGTGCAAACACAGGAGACTGAGCTCATGTGTCGTCTCGCGTCGCCGCGACGGCCGGAGCAGACAGAGCAGCGCATGCCGGCTCACCTTTGACGACTTGTCTAGATTTTTTTCTATGAGCGAAGTCTTTTTCCTTTGGCGCAGAAGGCAAATGCCCGGTCCTGCTGAAAACCGTAGCTGGGGTGCCCCCTGGTGGCCGCCCTCTCTTCCTGCAGTTTCTGTTAGCTTTCTGAGTAGGCGGGAGAGACCACCCTCATCCCCTGGCCCTACGGCCTGGCTGAAGCAGCTCGGCCTACAAAGGCCCCTGACCCGGCCTCGGGAGGGACACGGCGGGCTGGGAGGAGAAGACTTCTTTCCAAAGCCGTTGTCAAAACACCACACTGGAAGCTGGGGAGGCTGAGGCAGGAAGATGCACGTTCAAGTCCAGCCTGGGCAACTTAGTGAGGTAGCTAGACCCCTGCTGAGCTCCATCCCCCCGAGTCCCAGAGACTGGTTTTGACTGTTAATGCGCTTGGGGTGTGCGCGCGCGCGGTCGAGCCTGCAGCACAGCTGCTCTGCAGCACCTGCTCTGTCATCTCCGCTCCTTACCCTCTGAGCAGCAGGACTGTGCCACACCTATGTGCTCTTCTCAGCCCCTGGCCCCTGACATGGAGGAGCAACGGTCAGAGGTTCTTGTGGGCCGCTCTCTGGGGCTGTTCAGCTGTTTTCCCTCCCCAGCTTCAGGGCCAGGGGCCCAGGCCTGGTGGGCGGGGGCTTCACCAGGATCCAGCTGTACCTGATGCTGTATGAATCCTCATCCTTTCCTCCCCTTTGAAGCTGTGTGCTGCGGTGTGTTTGTTGGTTGGTTGGTTTCTTTTTGAGACTGGGTCTCGCTATGCAGTTCAGGCTGGCGTTGAACTCACTTCGTAGCCCAGGCTGGTCTTGAACTCGCAGCAATCCTCCTGCCTCAGCCTCCTGGGTGCTGGGATGACAGGTGTGCACCACTATGCCCAGCTTCAAAACAATTATTTAATAAAGGAGCTGAGGGTCGGAATCTGAGAAGTACGTGTGTCCCAGGAGGTGTCTCCTGGCTCATGTGTGTGGCAGCTGTGTCCTCCTCCGCCCAGGGGACTGAGCAGCCGCCGAGGGGCTTTCTGAGCTTGGCCAGCAGGGCCGCAGGGTGCAAGACCCTGGAACAGGTGTACTTGGGGCTTAAAGCCCTGGCTGGGGCTGGCCTGGTTTCATATCTCAGAATTAGAAGAATACAAGTTGCCAGGCGTGCTGGTACACACCTGTTGTCCCAGCACTGGGAGGCTGAGCCAGGAGGATCGCTGCAAGATCAAGGTCAGCCTGGGC
>NW_004955524.1:3150417-3152518 GCF_000276665.1 Chinchilla lanigera | reverse complement strand
TCTTTAGAAACCACTTTGAAGATACCAAAGTATAGTACAACAACTATTGATAATCCCCTACCACTTTTGTCTGTAACTCACTATTATCTGTCTATTTGTTTTCCTGAGAAACTATCTTGTAGATAACAATATGTAAAACAATAACCATTGATAATTTCCTACCACTTTGTCTGTAATTTGGTAAGCCCCCCCTATTATTATGTTATCCTTCGTTTACTCTTTAATAAAAAAAGTACCTGTCCTTAAAAAAAATAAAATAAAATAAAGTTACAAAACTCTAGTGGCTGAAAGAACGGGAGGCAGGGTCAGGAGGCGCTGTCTGCATGCCCGTGGGCCCAGCAGCACCACCCGCAGCAGCCGGGAGGTGAAAGCAGGCCTCGTGTGCAGCTGAGAAATGCACAGCTAAACACAATGTGGTGCCCACACGTGATGGAATATTAGTCAGCCAGGAACAGGAACAAGGCACTGACACACACACACTACAACATGAACAGACTTTGAGAACTATGGTACAAAAGGTGGTTGTTAATTTCTGGTATTCCTGAAATTTTTCTTCCTGTGACAGAGAATGGAACCCAAGATCTTGCACACAACAGGGAAGCAGCCTAGCACTGAGCTAGAGCCCGTCTCATGTTTTATTTTTATTTTTTGGTTTTTTTGAGAGTAGGTCTCACCGTGCAGCTCAGGCTGGCCTTGAACTCCTGATGATCCTCCTGCTGAAGCTTCCCAGGGGCTGGGATTACAGACGTGCACCACCATGCCCGGCTTCTGCCTTGGGTTTTGTTTCTGAATATTCCCAGCGTGGCTGACATCTGCAAGGGCCCGCTGCAGGGGTTCGCTAGCAAGAAGCGTGCCTCCAGGCGTGGTCTGGCCGCCCTCTTCTCCTGCTGGCTGGGGTGCAGCCCCCAAGGCCCGGCAGATTCTCTGGGTGGCCGGGGCCCTGGCAGGCTCAGGCCTCAGGACACTGCTCGCAGTTATTTTGGGCCTCGGCAGCTTGGGGTTGAATGGAGAAAACCCCTGAGCTGGGCTTGGGGCACCGGGGCCCAGGCCCCTTGGAAGGACTAACAGGAGCCCTGCCCAGGGCTGGCCAGGCTTGAGACCGGCCAAGAGTTCAGTTCTGTGCTCTGGCTGTGTGTGGGAAACCTGGCATCAGAGGCCCAGGACCTACGGTGTGCCAGGGGCAGATGTGGGCACCAGCCTGGGACTGTTACCAACATCTGCATGGGAAGCTGGCATCCCCCCTGTGTAATAACCTTCGCAAGGGAGGGACAGGCATGCAGTAAGGGCCAAGTGGGTAGGTCACCGCAGGCAGTTTCGAGTCAGGCTGCAGCTGTGCAAAGGTCCCGGGGCTGCCTGTGGATGACACAGGGCTGGGATATGTGGGAGGCCAGGTCTTCACCGGGCAGCCAGAGTCCTCTCTGTGGGACTCGAGACGGCTTTTGTGACCCCTCAGGCTCTAGCCAGTGGCTTTGGGCAAATAACCTTTCAGCCCATGCCTCAGTTTACCCTCGCTGCTGTGGCTAGATTGTTTTAGCAGTGGCATACAGCAGGCTCTCGGTGAACACGGGCACCATTCGTGACTGGCTGGGCTTCAGCCCCTGCTTCGTGCCAGTGAGTGGCCTCACTCCAGAACTGCCTGATCCCTACAAGGAGGGAAACTGAGGCCGGGTAATGCGGAGGGGGCGCAGAGTGTGCGCACAGTTTCTCTGGCTGGGCCTGCAAGCCCGGTGGCTGGAGGCGGGGCGCGCACCCTAAGGCCCCATCTGGCAGTGCGGGGAGGAGCACAGAACGCGCACGCAGCCGGGGACGGGGCAGGGGAAAGGGCCGGGGCGGGGCCGGGGCGGGGCCGAGCGCGCACATTGATGCCCAGTCCGGGACGGGGAGGGGCTGCTGCGCTCAGGGGGCGTGGTTTGGGGCTAAGGGCGGGGCCTTGCCCGGCTTGGGGGGCATTGTGCTCGCATAACGACTGGCCGGGCTGGACCTGGAGGGGCGGGGCCTAGAGGGAACGGCTCCGCGGAATGGGCAGAGGCGGGGGCGGGGCCTCTAGCGTCACGGGGAGCGCCTGGCTGGGCGGGGCCTGGAGGGAACAGCGCCGCGGAGT
>NW_004955524.1:3110773-3149796 GCF_000276665.1 Chinchilla lanigera | reverse complement strand
GCCGGGCGTGCGGGGCGCGAGCCCGGGTCTCCGGCGTCGCCGCCGCCTCCACCTTCCAGCGGGGAGAGCGGCTGTGAGCGGCGCGCCCCGCCGTCCCCGCGCGTCCCTCCCACAGCCTGACACCGGTGGGCCCCCGAGGAACGGCCCGCTCTCGGAGGTGTTTGCCGCTTGTTAGTTATTTCCGGGTGCCGGGGACGGGCCAGGGCCTTTCACAGGCTGGGCAGCCGCTCGCCAGAGCTACTGCCCAGCTCCTTTTACTTTTCGTTCTGAGACAAAGTCTCTCTAAGTTGCCCTGGCTGGCCTCAGATGCAAAAGCCTCCGGAGTAGCGGGAATGACGGGCGTGAGGCTCCGCCCTGTGAGATGTTTATAGTTTAACCTGAATAACCCTTGCCAGAGGAGGGCTAGTGGCTCCTCCAGCTTCTTTTTTTTTTGTCTTTTTGAGACAGGGTCTCGCTATGCAGTTCAGGCTGGCCTTGAGCTCACTTTGTAGCCCAGGCTGGCCTCGAACTTGCAGCGATCCTCATGCCTCAGCCTCCTGAGTACTGGGATTACAGATGTGCGCCACCACGCCCAATTTTTCCAGCTTCTTGCTGTGTGATCTTGGGGACCTGCCTTCACCTCTCTGGGCCTTCTCCTTCCCTTCTGCTGAACATTAGGCCAGGAAACACTTACCACCACAGTGCACGCAGGTCTCTCAGCACATCCTGGGTGACTGTCCCAGTTGGGAAAGGGGACCTGGAGCTTCTGCAGCCCTTGAGCCATCCCTTACCCTGTGGTGATTACCTTACCCAGGGTAGGGGACAGAGGGGACAGGTCCTACGAAGACAGTGGTGACATAATTATAGGGCGGTTGCCTGGCTTGGTGGCGCACTCCGATAATCCCAGCACTCTGGGAGGCTGAGGCAGAGGGATCATACATTCAAACCCACCCAGGGCAACTGGTAACTTAGTGAGGCCTTGTCTCAAAATGAAAAATAAAAAGGACCTGGCATGTAGCACAGTGCAAGGGCCCTGGGTTCTATCCCCAGTATCTAAAGAAAGAAATTATAAGTTATGTCAAGATGACAGTAAGAAATTGAGGAATGAAGAAGCCAGGTCTGGAGATGCACACCTGCCATCCCAGCACTCTGAGGCTGAGGCAGGAGGATCACCATGAGTTCCAGGCCAGCCTGGACTCCAGACTGTGTTTGAGTGCAGCCTGGTTTATTCAGTGAGACCTTGTCTCAAAAGCCAAAGCCCAAACCAAAGAAAACAAACAAAAAAAGACACTGAGGAAGGAAGAGGCCAGCTGGGGTGGGGGACACAAAGGACGTCACCACTCCAAGGTCAGGGAAGGGCTCAGGGCCTCATTTCAAAGAAGCTTGGGGGTTTTGGGGGGTCCTGGGTGTGCCCAGACTTGGGACCATCCCCCAGTCCTGGGACGGTCTGGTCAGGGCCACTTGGTGGGTGACGTGTCACTTTGCTGTGTTTGCAGGGTTCGGCCCTTTTGGGGAGCACACAGTGAATGCCAGCTGGATCGCAGTCCAGGTAACTCAGATTTGGGGGAGTCGACCTGGAGCAGGGCTCCTGCTGGCCACATCTGGCACCCAAGAAAGTCTCCTCTGAGATACTGAAGGCTACACACACATCAGATTGTAGCCAGCACCAAGCATGCTGGTTGAGTTTGTGTTTTGGGGGCCTGGCCTTCCTGAATTCCCCAGCCACCCCTCATGGTGATTACAGGTTATTTTTTTTTTCGGGGAGGGGGGTTGAGACAGGGTCTCATTACGTAGCCCAGGCTGGACTCAAGCTTGGAACAATCCTCCTGCCTCAGCCTCCTGAGTGCTGGGATGACAGGCATCCGCCAGCACCCTCGGCCAGTAGCAGGCTATTCTTGGAGTGGGGTATCTTTGACCTTGGAGGAGGGGGCACAGCGACCCTTGCTGTCACCTCCCAGCCACCCCTGCATACTAATGGCAGGGGGAGGGGTGGCTTTCCGGGTGTCCCCAGCCTGTGGGATCTTCCCAGTCTCTTACCAGATGGGCACAGGGTGGGTTGGTGGGGGGAGACTGGGGAACAATGAACAGAGGCAGAAATGTTTCTCCTTTTATAGAACTCGGCTTGGCAGTGGCCAGACTATTAGTCTGGCCCATTGGCTGGCTGATTTAAAGTGGCCCCCGCTTCCCAGCCCAGCCTCCTGCCTTTGCTGGGAGACCCAAGCCGGAACCCCATTATCTGACCTTCCCACCCCCGCCTCAGCGCCCCGCCCTGGGTTTTTCCAGCCCCTCCGGTGGGGAGCAGCACGGAGGGCCGGGCGGGGACCCGCAGATGGGACCGTGTCCCTGCGCGGCCCGAGCCAGAGACAAAAAGAAACAGCGTGTCTCTGCAGACTCCTGTGTCGGGCTTTGTCAGGTTTCAGACAGGAGCCTTCACGGGGCTCAGGGACACAAAGCGGAGCGTCTGAATTCCTGGGCCCAGGCGCTGCATCTGCATGTAAATAGGAGAAAAATCAATTAAACAATCTTTGGAAATCCTCCGAGCTTTGGGGTCGGCGGCTGGCGGAGGCGGGCGGCTTTTCCTCCTCCCCTGCCCCAGCGCCGCCGCGGTCCGCTCTTCTGCTCTTTGCTGAAGTTGGTGACAGAGGACGCGTCCCCCTCGGCTGGCTCTGGGGAAAGGGAAGCTCAGCTGCTCCGGTCCGATCATTTCCCTTTAAGAACTAAACCCTCTGGAGCCCAAAGATGCCTACGGGGTGCTCCCGTCTGTATAATCCAGGGACTTCTGGGTTTTTGTGCTGGTTTCTGAGACAGGGTCTCGCTATGTAGCGCAGGCTGGCCTTGAAGTGGTCTCAAACTCGAAGCAATCCTCCTGCCTCAGCCTCCACATCTCTTCCTCAAGAAAATATACCGGGCACACGTGTGCGCAGTGTCTTTCAGAAGCCGTCACAGACTGTGTCTGTCGCCTCCACCCAGGGTGCCAGCCGAGGACACCTCTGCCCTGCCTCAGTTTTCAAAGCCCAGGCCGCGTGTGTAAGGGTCCTCCTCTCCGGACAGCTGCCTTCTCTCTCTGCGGCCACCTTCTGCGCTGGGGATAGAGCTGGGAGCTGAGTCCTGTCTGCCCTCTGACACCCTCAGCCTCTTGACATCACTTTAGGACCCTCACACTGCGCTGACCCCAGCTCTTTTCATTTTCTGAGACAGAATCTGGCTAAGTCACTAGGTTATGCAGCTTGGCTCCAACTTGCCAGCCTCCTGCCTCAGCCTCCTGAGTAGCCGGTGTGCACCACCGCCTGGGCTCTGTACATCCTTCTTCTCCTCTCCGTCCCTCTCCCTCTTCCCCTCCTCTGCTCCACTCCGAAGAGCTTGCACCCACACAGGGTAGGGGCAATTGTGGGGAGGCAGAGGGGGCGTACTGTTCTGTTTTTCCCAGCACCCCATTCCCCACATGTCCGGTTGCCCAGGTCCTGGGGGCGGCTGGGCCCAGGTGGGTGTGAGGCCAGGACGCCCGGGGCTCCGCCCTCTGGAGCAGTCCCGCAGGAGCAGGTCACAGAGCGCAGCGACATCCGGGACAATTAGGGCACAGGCAGTCTAGACAGACCTGCTAAGGATGTTACGGACAAAACAAAGAGCGCCTTTGTCGTGGGGTCAAGGGAATCGGTCAGCCGCGCGGGGCACGGGCGTGCTCAGGTGGGCCGTGGGCACCCAGCCGCGGCCTGTACCGCGTGTGTGTGGGCGGCCAGGGCGCGGGGCTCGGGTACGCCACGCCCCTCCCCGAGTTGGAAGCACAGGCTGGCCACGGAGCCACATGACATCCACGGGTCCTCGCAGCTCCGTGCGGGCTTTCTGGCTGTGCCCACCCTGCTGCCCTTTAAAAAATGGACACCAAACGGCATGGCGGCGCACGCCTGTCATCCCAGCACTCAAGAGGCTGAGGCAGGAGGATCGCCGAGAGTTTTGAGGCCAGCCTGGGCTACATAGCGAGGCCCCGTCTCAAACATAATAAAGCGACTCTCTGTGATTCTGTCAGGGCACAGCTCCTGCTGTCCGTTGTGGACCCCGGGCATGGCAGTGGCGGAGGCGCAGCAGCTGGGGCCTGAGGCTCTTGCCCTGGGCCTTGGTGGTCCCAGAAGGCCTCCGAGGTGGCTGCTGGTCCCTGTCCCCACATCCTCCTCCCAGCGTTGGGGCCACTGCACTGATGTGCTTGGGGGTGGCCAGGCTGGGGCAAGGCCCCCGTGGGTGCCCTGGACCCCCTTTTTCTTTTATTTTGATGCTAAGAATGGAACCCAGGAGTGCTCTGCCACTGAGCTGCACCCCCAGCCCTTGTTATTTCATTTTATCTTATTTTTATTTTCTTGGTACTGGAAATTGAAGCCAGGGCCCTTGGACTGAGCTGAAACCCCGAGCTCTGTTTTTATTTTTTAATTTTGAAACAGAATCTCACTAAGTCACTAAGTTGCCCAGGCTGGGCTCAAACTTTCCATTCTCCTGCCTCAGCCTCTCAGAGTGCTAAGATTATACGCATCACCATGCCTGGCTATGCAGCTCTTTTTATTAATTTTCAGTTTTGAGACAGGGTCTGGCTAAATTTGCCCAGGCTACACTAGGCTTCATGATATATGTCTGTCATCCAAGCACTTAGGAGGCTGAGGCAGGAGGATTGCCATGGGTTGGAGGCCAGACTGGGATACCTAGTTCAGGAGCAGCCTAAACTGCATAGCAAGACCTTGTCTCAAAAAGCAAGACGAAATGAGAAGTTGCCCAGACTGACCTGGACCTTGAGATCCTCCTGCCTCAGCCTCCCGAGTGCTGGGATTACAGGCGTGCGCCACCACGCCCGGCTTGTCTTGCTTTTCTTAAGCACAGGCTTCTGTTCTGGTTTGAGAAGTGGCCCCTGCCACGGTTCTTGTTTTGTTTTCTGAGTTTGTAAAACATTGACTTGGTTCCCAGTGGGCCCAGCCTGTTCCCTCTTTGCCCAGAAGGTGGCGCCATCTTGCCATGGCACACCCGGAAATACTTCATTGTCAGTCCCTAAAATTTAGTTTTGGTAAAGTCCAGTTTATCTTCTTTTTTGTTGTTCTTTTTGGCGTGGTGCTGGGAGTGGAGTCCAGAGACCCGCTCATGTCAGGGAGGTGCTTTACCACTGAGCTGCACCCTCGGCCCCATTTTCTGCCCCACAAGGTGAGGTCTCACTAGGTCACCTAGACTTGCCTTAAACTCCTTGGCTCAGGCTGTCCTCCTGCCTCAGCCTCTCAAGTAGCAGGGACTACACAAATCTACCTCCATGTCTGACTTGCTCTCCATATTTTTTCTTTTGTCATTGCCTGTGGGCTGTGTGTCTTTTGATTTGTCTTGTTTGTTCATTTTGTTTCTCACTAGGCAGTTTTGGCTGGCCTTGACCTCAGCTGTGTAGTCCAGGCTGGCCTCAAATTCGAGGTGAGGCGATCCTCCTGCCTCAGCCTCCCGAGTGGAGAGCTGAGATGACAGGTGTGGGCCACCATGGCCACCATGGGATTTGTCTTTAGGAGAGAAAAGGGCTCAGGGCTCGCGGTCTCAGCCAGTTTCTCTTGCTTGCAACTCAGCACAGCGAGCGTATTTTGGTGCACAGCCCCGGCCAGGCTTGGAGGCCGCGTCTGGTGCCTGCAAAGCCCCCAGGCCCCGGCTGGGGTCTCAGGGCGGGAGTCGGACGTGTGGGCGGGGCCTGTCCACCGTGGCTCTGCGGGTGTCCTGCTCTGGAGAACCGATGAGCCATCAGCTGTCGGGCAGCCTCCGTCCGCACTCGCAAAGGGCCCACCTCCCTCATGTGTCTGTTTTGTTTGGTGGTGCTGGGAATGGAGCCCAAGGCCTGGCGCAGGCTAGGCAGGGCTCAGCCCCGCCCCTTCTACATTCTGAGACAGGCTGTCACTAAGCCACGGAGTGGCCCACGCTGAGTTTGAACTTGAGAGCCTCCTGCCTCAGCCTCCTGGATTTCAGAGGTGTGCTGCGGAAGCCAGCCAAGAGACAAGATCTCACTTTGTAGCTCAGGCTGGCCTCTAACTCCTGCGCATCCTCCTGCCGCGCCTCCCGAGTGCTGGGATGACAGCCACGCGCCATGCGGTGCCGGGCCGAGCTCTGGGACCCTCTGAAAGCCCCTCCCACCTGCTGTTGTTGGAAGCTCCCTGAAGTGTCGGGTGCACCTGTGAGCCACCACCACGCCTGAGAAGAGTCCACCGAGCCCGCGGGCTCACCCTGTCAGCTCAGCACTCAGTAGCCTGAGGCAGGAGGATCGCTGGGAGCTAGAGGCTGGCCAGCGCCTTAGTCCTTAGCACCTCTCCCGGGGGCTAAGTGCTTCGTTGTCCCTTTCTACAGACAGGAAACGGGCGCTCAGAGGTTCCGTGTCCTTCCGGGGGTTACACAGGCAGGGCCACTCCCAGCAGGCTGCAGAGACAGCGCCCGATGCCTTCCAGGAGAGTGGGCAGCGGGCGACCCTGCCGCCTGGGCCGGGTCAGGACGCGGCGCCGTGACGCCCTCTGCCTCCCCAGGAGCTGGAGAAGCTGGGCCTGGGGGACAGCGTGGACCTGCACGTGTACGAGATCCCGGTGGAGTACAAGACGGTACAGAGACTCATCCCCGCCCTGTGGGAGAAGCACAGTCCGCAGGTGAGTGTTGCGTGTGGCCCGGGAAGGAGGTGTGCCCAGGCCTTGCTCTGAGCCCGGCCCCAGCTCTTCTTTCACTTAGTTGCCTAGGCTGGACTTGAACTTGAGGTCCTCCTGCCTCAGCCTCTCAAGTCTGAGATTATAGGCATGGATTGCTATGCCCAGGTGTTTTTCTTTTCTTTCTCTGTCTGTCTCTCTCTGTTTTTTTTTTTTTTTCTCCTTGAAACAGGGTCTGACTATGCAGTTAAGGCTGGCCTTGAACTTGAAGAAATCCTCCTGCCCCAGCCTCCTGAGTGCTGGGATTATAGGCATGTGCCACTTAGCCCAGCTTCCCTCCTTTCCTGGGGCTGGGGTGGAGCCCAGGGCCCCCACATGTGCTAGGCCAATACTGCGCCGCTGAGCTGCACCCCAGCCAGGAGTCTTGGTTCTAAGAAGCCAGCTCCTGCGGCCCAGCCCGAGCCACCTTACCTTTCAGAGGGACCCTGGTTCTGCAGCTGTGCTTCAGCCTCCACTGTAACCCTGCAGGTGAAAAAATAAAGTGTGCTCCAGTCACATGTTGCGTAAGGACAGATCCATTCCAGGAGGTCAGCAGACAATTGCGTCATTGTGCATACGGCCAGAGCCGCTGCCTGGCCCGGGTGGCTCAGCCACTCCAGGCCGGGGCTTTCCTCTTCCTTCCTTCCTTCCCCACCTTTTTTTTTTTCCACAGCCCACCCCCTGATCTAAATTGAATTTAATTGTTTTTGAAGCAGGGTCTCCCCATGGCCCAGGCTGGCCTGAATTCACTGTGTAGCCCAGGCCAATCCTCCTGCCTCAGCCTCCCCAGTGCTGGGATGACAGGGTGCACCATCAAGCCCAGCCCAGCCTAAATTCTAAATATTGACAGGGTTGTTTACAGTGCATACAAAAGGCAAGTGGAAGTTAAGCTATTCAGTTTGGAACCCTGCTTTTTAAAAGTACTGTATCGTAGGCATTTGTTGACCTAAGTCATTAAAATTTCTTTAAAAATTACATTTAAAAACATTTTAGCCAGGCATGGTAGCGCACACCTGTTAACTCAGCACTTAGGAGGCTGAGGCAGGAGTATCGCTGTAAGTGTGAGGCCAGCCTGGGCTACATAGTGAGACCCTGTCTCAAAAAACAACAACAAAAAAAAAACCCTAACCAAATAGCTAAATAAGTAAATACATAAATAAAAACATTATTTTCAGGGTAGGGTACTTTTTTGTAATTAGCATACCTGTTGTTTAATTGTTGGACACACACATTTTCTATGCTTTTAATTGCTTTTTTGTTTTGAACATCACTTTTTGTAAATAACACTGAAGTGACTGTCTTTCTCACGTTTGGTAAATTTTAGGCTACATCTGTGAAAGTTACACCTGGATTTTCGCACTTGGCTGTTAGGGGTATGATCAAAAAATGGTGGTTGTTTAAAAAGACATTTAAAAGACACATACTTAAAAGACATCCCCTGGGAATGCTCCGCAATGCTTCAAACACACATATCCCAGCGTCCTGCCCACTTTCCACAGCAGCTCTGGAGTCCCCTTTCGTGCGTGTCTTTAGCTCCACTGTCATGCTGCCGTGAGGCCCTGAGTGGATCACGTGTTTATGCGCATGGTCATGTTGACACTGGGGAGGAGCCCAAAGCCGTCTGGCCCAGATCTGGTGAGCGGTGCAGATGAGGACAGCACTGTTTGCTTATGGACCGGCCTTTCCAAGGGATGGCACGTGGTAGCATCATTCACCTTTTTTTTTTTTTTTGGTACCGGGAATTGAACTCGGGGCCTTGTGCTTGCTCTCCCCAAGGTTATTTTTTATCACGCCTCGTAAGCTTGTACGAAAGCAGCTCCCAGAGCTGCTTCAGAAAGTGGCAAGAAAAAAAAAAAAAAAGAAAGTGGCAAGAATGACCGGATAAATGGTTGAAACCAGAGGGGAGATTTCCATGGGGATTCATGACAATGTGTCTTTCTTGTACTAACATTAAAAATTTAAGGACCAGGGATGTAGCTCTGTGGTACAAGCCCCTGCCTGACAAACGCAAGGTCCTGAGCTCAATCCCTGGTACCAGAAAATGAAAAAAGAAGAAAAAGAAAAATTAAGCATTCACCATATCTACCCATCTATCTATCTATCTATCTATCTATCTTTCTTTCTTTCTTTCTTTTGTCCTTTTGAGACAGGGTCTCGCTATGCAATTCAGGCTGGCCTTGGGCTCACTTTGTAGGCCAGGCTGGTCTCGAACTTACAGCGATCCTCCTGTCTCAGCCTCCCAAGTCCTGGGATTACAGGCGTGTGCCACCTCGCCCCACTCACCATATATTTCAATCACCATGTGTGTCCCCTGGAGATCATTCCCTCTAATGCCACATTTTAACAGCTGCACTGTTGCTAATTTTCTTAACCCCCTATCCCCACCCCTGCCCCTGATTTTGAGTGGCTAAACTGTTTCTAGTCTTCTATTGTAACTGCAAACAAAGCTGCTCCTTCACACCTTTGCCTGTTTCGCAGGGCAAACATTTCTGCACGAGTGGCTACAGGGTCTGCTCCAGCAGCAAGAGGTCAGAAACCTTTGACCCAGGCAAAGCTCAGTGAAGACGCCACTTTCTCCTTGGCCTGGGGGCACCCCCGGTGCCCCAGCCAGGCCCTGCTAAACCCTCCCTATCGATCTGCAGCTGGTGGTGCATGTCGGGGTGTCGGGCATGGCGACCACGGTCACGCTGGAGAAATGTGGGCACAACAAGGGCTACAAGGGACTGGACAACTGCCGCTTCTGCCCCGGTTCCCAGTGCTGTGTGGAGGACGGGCCAGAAAGCATCGACTCCATCATCGACATGGATGCCGTCTGCAAGAGGGTCACCACGCTGGGGCTGGACGTGTCGGTGACCATCTCGCAGGATGCCGGCAGGTAGGGCGCGGTGGGCCTGTGGGCGGTGTGGGCAGGGCACCCCGTCCCCCGCCGAGCGCAGTGTTGTGGGCCTTCGGGGGCCGAGGGCACCGATCCCTCTGTGTCTGAGTTAGCTGCTGTGGCTGTAACAAAACGCTGGAAGGGTTCAGCTGCAAGGCGCCGCCTGATCGGTCTCTGAACCACTCGGTCGGGGACCGGCTTTCAACGCAGGACCTTCTGGACCTTGAGCGCGTCTGGAGGTCCTAGAAGGGGCGCACAGCTATCTATACCCTCGTCCTCCTCGACGGAGCGCGCAGCTCCGGGAGGGACGCAGGTGGAGCGGGAGGGAGGAAGGGGCACCCGCCCGCCGGCCAGAGCAGCTGAGTCCACCCAGGAGATCGCCCTCACACCCAGGTACAAGCAAGCAGGAGCTTTGGAGGACATTTCAGGTGGGAACCATGACTAAGTTTGCACACCTGCAGAGTCAGCCAGCAGACGTGCCTCTGCAGTGAGCGCAGACACTTGTCATTTCTTCTCTGCACAACCCAATATAACGTGTGTGTGTGTGTGTGTGTGTGTGTGCTGGGGGTGTCAAACCCAGGGCCTCACGCTTCCTGGACAAGTTCTCTACAACTGAGTTACGCCCCAGTCTGTTTTATCTTGTTTTGAGGCTGGGTCTTGCTAAGGTGTCGAGACCGGCCTCAGACTTGTGCTCCTGTTTCCATAGCCTCCCAGGTAGCTGGGATTGCAGGCACTCCCCGTGTTGCCTGGTTTAGTATAATGATTCTTGCTGGCCTTGGGCGTGCACACCTGTCATTCCAGTATTCAGGAGGCTGAGGCAGGAGGACTGCCCTGAGTTCAAGGCCAGCCTGGGGTACATAGTGAGTTCAAGGTCAGCCTGAACTACAAAGCAAGACTGTCTCAAAACAAAAAAAAAAAAAAGAAAGACTGACTTCGGCTCACGTTTGTGAGGACCCGGTCCGGATTAGTTCCCCTCATGCTTTTGGGCCCGCCCAAGGCCGAGCATCGCGGTGGAGCAGCAGAGGGACCCTACACGCTCACATCAGGGAAAGCAGCTGGGAGCCCAAGGCGAGAGAGTGGGCGGGGCAGGTCTTTGTAGCTGCTCCAAGGCCACGCCCCCAGTAACCTCACTGCCTCCCACTAGGCCCCGCCTCTTAAAGGCTCCACTACCTCCCAGTAGTGCCCCTGCCAGAGGCGAAAGCCCGCAGCATACAGCACAGGCTTTGGTGGACGCTACATAGTGAGTCCTGACCCCGGCCTGCGCTCGCTCTCTCGCCCCATCTGTGGCCTAGGTACCTCTGCGACTTCACCTACTACACCTCGCTGTACCAGAGCCATGGCCGCTCGGCCTTCGTGCACGTGCCCCCGCTGGGCAAGCCCTACAACGCGGACCAGCTGGGCCGGGCGCTGCGGGCCATCATCGAGGAGATGCTGGACGTCCTGGAGCAGTCGGAGGGCAAAATCAGCTGCTGCCACGAACACTGAGGCCTCGGCTGCCCTCAGCCTTGTCGAGGACGAGGACAAGGACAAGCCCACCAGCCGCAGGTCCGACTTCCCACCTCTTCCTGTGCCTCAGCAGCGCCAGGCTGATTTGAGGGAAGTGGCCTGAAGATTGTTTTCCTGTCTCCCTGCGGTGCCACAGCTAGGGCCGCCCACCGTCTGCTTGTCCAGGTTTGTGGAGGGTGACGGAGCTCGGAGTCTCCCTGTCCCTGCCTGCTGTGATCTGAAAGTTGCATCAGGAACCTGGTCCCGAAAGCATGTCTCCAAAGAGGGGCAGCCTCACACAGGGCCAGCTTTCGGATCGGCTGGTTTCCCTTCCTTTTTTTTTGTCTTTTTGAGGCAGGGTCTCGCTATGCAGTTCAGGCTGGCCTTGAGCTCACTTTGTAGCCCAGGCTGGTCTCGAACTCGCAATGATCCTCCTGCCTCAGCCTCCAGACTACAGGTGTGCATCACACTGCCTGCTCTTTTGCTTTTCTTTCTTTTCCCTCCCACCCCCGACCCCAAAGCAATAGTGCTACTTCTGGGACGCAGTAATTTATACTCCCTTTGGTTAAAACGCTGGCTTTGGCCAACAACAAGTGTCTTTTCCCTAAGGTGTGGCCTCTTTTGCCTCCTGCCCGAAACTGAACCTCAGACTTGACACCTCTGTTTTAGGACTGAGAGCGGGGTCCCCTTGCTCTGAGTGGTGGCACCCAGGTGCAGCCACAGAAGACTTGGTCCTCTAGACCTGAGCGGGGCACAGTCCCCGGGGCCCCCGGGACCTGCAGGAGCGCAGATCCTGTCTGCCCGGGAGTCTTTACAAGTACACGGACACTTGCGGCCGCGGAGCCCTGCCTGGCCGGGGGATGCTGCAGCCGGCCTGCCCCGGCATGTCCGGGGACGGCTTCTGGCCACTCGCCCAGAGCCGGGAGTCAGTGCTGATCTTGCCTCTTGCCGACTTTGAACTCAGCGGGCACGGGATGTGGGGTGATGTCACTCCGGACAGCTCAGTGCGGCCGGCCTTGACACTGGGCCGGAAGCCGGGAGCGGGTCACGCAGTACTTCGGGGAGCCGCCGCAGCCTGTTCGGAGGAGGAGCTCTTCCCTTCTCCCGCGCCCCTCCACCGACCGCTGCCCGGACGCGGCCGGTCGCGGTCGCTGTCTCCCTCGCGGTTGCGCTGCCCCGGGGGGTCCCGGCGAGTGGGCGCCGGGGACGCACGGCTGCTGGCCCGGCCTTCTCCGCTGGGCGCTGGTGGGGGATGCAGTTGGCCCCTGGCAGCGGTGTGAGCGTGACCAGCGGGTAAACTGGGGCGCGCTCTCCCCCTGGAGCCAGACACCCCCCTCCGGCGTCGCCCCCTGCGGGTCCCCAGCCTGAGCGCCGTCTCCTGAGACGCCCCGCCTCTGCTCAGCCGGCTGTGCGCACGGAAGCAGTGGTCCTCGGGGTCTGAGGAGACTTGGGGCTCACGTCTCGCTGCCCCCCGAGGTCCTCGCGGGCAGAGGGGAGCAGGGAGGCGCCGGGCCCCGACTCACGCTCCGACTCCGCCGTCCTCTCCCCAGCCCGGGACCACTGGCCGCTCGCTGTGGAGCGTGTGCGCGTCCTCCTCCGCTCCTTCGGCCCCTGCACCCCTTGCACGTGTCTTTGCCGGCTTTTTATGTCCTCCTTTTCTTTCGGTTTCTGTTTTTTACCTCTGGGGAAGCCGCTGCCCTCTCCACGCCCATCTCTGTCCCCGCATCTTGGCCTCAGATGTCCGCGTGAGAAGGGAGGACCGGGTCACCAAGTCACATCCCTCGCCGTCCCTCCCGTGTCTGGGGACGCGGTGCGGGTGGCGGGGACAGGCGTGCGGTGTGGCCGGCCGTGGTCTCGGTGGCCGCGGGGTGCGAGCAGGGCCGGTGGCAGGAGAGCAGACGCCAGGGGAGAGGCGGCGGCACCCCGCCAGCCCTGTGCCTCGTGGGGGGCCGCGGAGGGCGGGGGGCTCTCGGAAGACGCCAGCCGAGGAGAGCAGGAGCGGGGTGCTGGCGCCGGAGCCGGGTCCGCCTGGCTAAGCAGCTGCAGGCGCGGGGGCCCCGCCGAGCACAGCGCAGAGGAGGCCGGCAGGGGCAGCTCGGTGAGGAGCGGGGTGGCTGGCCCCGTCCTTGCTAGTTTCAGGGGCACGGGGGCGGGAACCCAGGGCTTCACGCTGGGTACACCCCAGCCCTTTTTATTTTTCATTTTGAGTCAGGGTCTCAGAGTCACTAAGTTGCCCAGGCTGGGCTTGAACTCCCGGCCCTCCTGCCTCAGCCTCTGAGTGCTGGGATGAGGGGCGTGCACCCCCTGCGGGCTCCGGGACGCCTGTGGGTGTGAGAAGTTTGTGCCCAGAAGCCAGGCCAGCTGGCGTGTGTGCCCGCGCCCCCACAGTGCCCTGGGGTGCAGCGGCTGCGGAGACGGTTGACCTTTGCCCTCCCCTGCCCGTGCGGTCTGAACCTGGAAATCCCCTGGAGGGCAGAGCAAAGCCCTGTCCTCTGGGCCCCCATTCACTGCCCGGAGCCTGCTGGGCGTGGAGCGCTGGGCAGCCCCTGACCAGCAGCCCAGTAGGACAGCAGCAAAGGGCTTTGCCTTTCTCCCTGGTGGGAGGGACTTCTCTCCCTTTTATTCTTGGTTTTGGGGCCCAGAGCCTCAGGTGTGCCCACAAGCACTTGGCACTGAGCCGCACCCCAGCCCTTTGGAAACATTTTATTTAGAGACCGGGTCTTGCTGTGTTGCCCAGGCTGGCCTGGCGCTCAAGATCCTCCTGCCTCAGCCTCCCCATTAGCTGGGATGACAGAAACACCTTTCCTCATCTTGAGGAACTCTCTCCCCACCCCCAGAGCTGGCCCTGCCCTGGGCTCCCCGCACGGGGTGTCCCGGGCCTGGGAGCCGGCTCCGCCTTCAGCCTGCCCCCCAACGTCTCAGGATTTTCCCCCCTGCTAAAGTCTCTCCGGCAGAAACCCTTGCTGCCGAAGGCGACTGCGATTTCTGTCCCCAGAGAGGCCCCCGCGTGACTTCTCCCCGGCCCGCTGATGGGGACCCTGGGCGGAAGGGGGCTGCTAGATGCTGCTGTAGCTGGGGTCTGGGAGACCCCGAACCTGGCACCCCAGAGAGCAAATAAAGCTTGAGGTCGCCTCCCTGTGTGTCCTTGTGCGCGTCACCCACAGCCCGGGGCCTGGGCGCGGAGAGGGCCCCACGCCCAGCGTGTCCCAGCCTCTTTGGCCTCCGCTGGCAGTGAGGGACAGGGACGAGCACGCCTGTCACGGTCCACACCAGGCCTTTGCCCCGCGGTACAGAGAGCGAGGCACCCACCCGGGCACACAGCAAGTGGGGCCGCGCTGGGATCTGATCTGGAGCCCTCGTGGACGCCGGCACGCGACAGCAGTGCCATCGCTCCCGGACAGACGGGGCGGCTGGGGCAGTCCCGGGCCCTGTCCCGGTCTGCACGGCACAACCGGGGAGGGGTGGGGAGGAGCCCAGGCCCGTCCTGGGCAGGGGCTAGCGAACCCCGGTTCCTAAAGAGGCTCCCGAAATCCAGCCTACGTCCTCCCTCCGGGACCTCAAGAGCCATGGCAGGGGCCCCCTGGGAACCCCGAAGAACACACCACCTTTTTATTATGTTTGTCTTATTTCTATGTTTACTTAGCTTTTAATTTGAAAAAGGGTCCTCCTAAGTTGCCCAGGCTGACCCTGAGCTTGCGGCCCTCCTGCCTCAGCCTGGGGAGCGTGGGGTGGAGGTGAGCTGCAGCGGGGACGCTGTGCATCTTGACCCGAGAGGGCCTGCGCCGCGCGTTGGGGCCCAGGGCCTTGGTGCGCGCAGGCTGAAGGGAGGTGGAGCCTGGGGGGGCGCTGTAGGTTGTTGGCTGTGCCCTTGGGGGCACTTAGGACCCGGCTCTCCCTCCCTGTCTGCCCCGCGGGACAGCACCTTGCTGGGACCTTCACAAAGCCTCCAAGAGCCTTGAGCAGCCCCAAGGACTGAGGCCTCACTTCACTTCCGTCAGCCCCACCTTCCGTTTCTCAGGGGCTTTGTGAGAACTCAGCGAGACCCACCTTTCACCACCCTTGATGCGGAGCCTGGCGCGTGGCTGTTGCTTGATCAGTAATTTGTCCACATAAAGTAAGGACCCTGAGGCCCAGCACGGGGACTCACACCTTTGATCTCAGCAGTCTGGGAGGCTGAGGCAGGAGGGTCTCAAGCTGCAAACCAGCCCGGGCCACTTAGTGACTTAGCAAGACTCTGTCCCAAAACAAGGACTGGAGATACGGCTGGGCGCGAAGGCCTTGGTACTGGGGTTCCATCCCCAGCACCAAGAAAGAAAGAAGACTCCCTTAAAGGGAACAGGAGCGCAGCGACCACTCCCCCCGTCTTCTGCAGCAGGGCCGAGGGGACGGGGAGTCGCAGGGTCACAGGACCAGGTCACAAGTGAGTGCTCCCAGGGCTGTGGCAACCGCAGGGAGGCGGCCCCACACAGCGGCGGCCGTTCCATCTCCCGGCGCTCAGATGTTATCTGGGCACATTCTCAGGCGTGGCGGGGCCGCAGGTGCGCTGAGCTCAGCGACACATTCCGGGCAGTTGACGGAACAGTCACGGACTGTTTGGCCCCCGCACGACATGGCCAAGGTCAGCGCCTGTGGGGTCTTTCCATGCAGCTTCTTTAGGGAACACTGGTTCACAAACTGTTGTTCTCTCCTGTTGCTGGACGTCCCCTAGACATCCAGGTACCTCTTCTGCCCTTCACGGCTGCCTGTGCGCCGGCCATCATGACCATCATAACACACTGGATAGCACTGGACTGTTTCCATGAAGGCCATGAGAGCAGGTGGGTCCCCTGGGGCCTCCTGTGTCTGTGGGCCCAGTGCTGTGCTGAGAGGTGGCAGGTGTGCCCTAAATCACACCAGGAGGAAGGAAAGTGGCGACCGCAGTGCTGGGAGACACTGGCGGAGCTGGGGTCCCCAGAAGGCCCCTCTTGCAGATGCAGCGCAGTGAGGCCCAGGCCAGGGGACCCTGGGGAGCCTGTGTTGGGCCCTGTTCATTGCACTTCCCTTGTGGCAGTCATTGTAGTACAGGACTGTAATCCCAGCCCTCTGGAGGCTGAGGCAGGAGGATCTCTGAGAGTTCAAGGTCAGCCTGGGCTACACAGTGAGACCCTGTCTCAAAAAAAGAGAAAAAGAAAAAAGAATATGGTTTCCTCGCTGTGGCTGGGAGCTCCCACCCTCACTCAGAGATGCAGGTCCCAGACTCCAGGATCCTGAACACCCTCCGTAGCTCCCCTTGGACTCCATTGGGCCTGGGAACCCCTATTCTTGCTGTTGACCCCACCCAGCCTCACTTTTCTCCATGCCCTCCTCTCCCAGGAAGCGCCGTCCCCATCTCTGCAACTAAACCCGAAGAACTCCTACCCATGCTTCAAAACCCCAGGCTGGGAAGGAGACACCAAGGCCATCTTGGAAATTCACTGAGTGTGAAGAGCCTGGCTAAAGATGAAGGGGGCAAATGAGTCGCATCCAGACCAGGCTGTTTCCTGCTGGCACTGGCGACCCCAGGCTTTCCTGAGGCAGGTCTCAGAGCTGCCCGGACGTGTCTGGGGGCAGAGGTGGGGGGCGCCAGTCCTGGGTGTCTTCCCTTTGAGCCCTCCAGTTTGGACTGAGGGCCTCGGTCTCCCCCTGGGACACAGCTGAGCTTCCCCAACCCCTGCCCGGCTGCCCATCCCCTGGGGAGGGCCGGGCCCAGCACAGCACAGGCCGGCGGCCTTGATCACAGGCGGGCGTGAGGCCGGGCGCGGCTTCTGGCCGTGGGGTGTGAGCGCGTGGGCCTCAGCTGACCTGCTTCCTGCCGGGCTCAGGTGGCCCTGGGGTCCCCACGGCCAGGAAGCCACGCAGCCGGTCCCAGGAGCTGAGCTGACCACTTCCGGCCGGCAGGCCAGGCCAGCTGAGTCACCAAGGCCACCCGCCATGTCCCCCACCCCAGGTCGTGCCTGCGGGTGGTGGCCCGAGGGGAGGAGGCCGCCTGGGCTGAGCTCCCCGTTCCCTGCCTCAGGCCCGCCAGGCACGCGGCTCTGCCCGGGCTGGGCGCACTTCCCCCGGGGACCAGGGCACCGCAGATGACAGGGCGCTGGAGGCCCAGGGTTCGGCCAGCAGCCCCGAGGCCCATGGATAAATACAGAGCCGGGCGTGGTGGCGCACGCCTGTGGTCCCAGCACTCAGGAGGCTGAGGCAGGAGGATCCCAGGGAGCTCGAGGCCAGCCTGAACTGCATAGCGAGACCCTGTCTCAAAAAACCAACCAAACAAACAAATAAAACAGTACAGAAATCCCAGGCTAAGTCATCACAGGATGAAAGCCCGCCTGTGACCTCCCTCACCCCCAGGGAGGTCCCCAGGGGCAGGGGCATCAGACAGGCCAGAGTTCTGAGGACTGGGCTGGGACTGAGGGCCCCCTTGGCAGAGAGTGATCTGGAAAATTTTATGCAATTGAGCCAGGGTGGGCCCTGTGGCCTGGCCGTTTCCCTCTCGATGGAAGCTCAGAGGAAACCTGAGTGTGTGTCTTCACGGGGAGCTGAGTCCAGAGACATACCAACATGTGATTACACTGGGGAGTACTATACAACCATGGAAAAGGTGGAGCTGAACCTTCGAGCAAAACTGTCCGGACTAGAACCTTAAAGCAAAAAGAAGCAGATGACAAGGGCTGCTGTTTGCTTTTTTAAATTTGCATTTCCTTTCCTTTCTTTTATTTTCTTTAGCGTCTCCCTAGGTGGTCCAGGCTGGCCTTGAGCTCACAGCTCCTCCTGCTTTGGCCTCCCCAGTGCTAGGGTGATAGGTGTGCTCCACCACACCCGGCTTATTTTTCTATTTTGGGGCCTGAGTCTTTCTAAACTGCCCAGGCTGACCTTGAACTTGTGATGGTCCTGCTTCAGCCTCCAGAGTAGCTGCAGTCAGGGAGGGCAGGGCCACGCCTGGCTCACCCACTTTTATTTCCGGCTGTAGCTGTGTCACCTCTCTCAACCCTCACAGTGGGCCCCATGGGCTGGCCGAGTGTGTTTTGTTCTTTGCAGAGAAGCAATTCCAGGTTTCAGTGCTGGGACAACGGTCTCAGTGTAACCCTGGTGGGGATTAATCTCGGCTCTAATCTTGTTATTGCCTCCCTGCTTGGGGCCCTAAATATAGTTCGCCCTTCTTTTTCTACTCCCACGAGGTGTAAGGTTAAGTCTCAGGGGTGTGTACAGCACCGCCGCTCCCACGCCGCCAGCCCTGCTGGGTGACATTGGGGTTTCCCAATTTTCCTTGTAATTTTCCTTTCCTTCCCTTGTCTTTCTTTTGGGCGGACAGGGTCTCCATAGGGAGCCCAGGCTGGCCTGGAGCTCACTGCAGCCCTCCTGCCTCAGCCTCCAAGTGCCATGATGCCAGGTGTGCACCCCTCACACCTGCAGCGGGACCTACTCCGCACACCTGACTGGCAGCAGCTGGGGAGTGGCGGTGGCTCCTCGGCTGGGCAGGTCTTCCGTTACCCTAGCCGGGGCACGAATCTCTGAAGCTGCAAGTAAGCTGGAGCCTCTGCACTGAGCTACGTTCCCAGCCCTTTTTATTATTTATTTTGAGACGGTTACACTGAATTGCCCGAGACCCTCCTGTCTCAGTCTCCCAGCGTGCTAAGGCTTTTTCTAAGGCTTTCCTCACTCTTGCCTTTTTTAAAAAATTTATTTTTTTGGTTTTCTTAAAAACAGGGTCTCGCTATGTAGCTCAGGCTGGCCTTGAGCTCATTTCGTAGCCCAGCCTGGTCTTGAGCTCACAATGATCCTCCTGCCTCAGCCTCCTGAGTGCTGGGATTGCAGGCATGCGTTACCACGCCCAGCACTGGCCTTGAACTCACTGTGTAGCTGAGGCTGGCCTGAATTCTTGGCGATTCTCCTGCCTCAGCCTCCTGAATGCGGGGGTAACAGGTGCGCTCCACCGTGCCGTCGCTGCAGTGTTTTCAAGCAATGCCTGTGTGCTACACTGTGAATCTTGAATGTCCCCAAAGGCCCCGAGGTCACAGCTTGATCCCCAGTGTGCGGCCGCAGAAACCGGCGTGACTGACAGGGGCGGGACCTAAGGCGGAAGTGAGGTCATGGGGGCGGGGCCCTGAGGGCCTGGAGGTTACCCACCCTGTGTTCGCTCTGCCCCTGGCCAGGATGGCCTGGCAACTGCACACCCGCAAGCTGAAATCAGACTCTCCTCCACATCCCTTGATTATCTCAATATCTCCTCGTGGTAACCCCAGGGGTGTTAGAACCGACTTATGCAAAAATCTGTATTTGAGTCCAGTATGTATGCCTGTCATTCCAACGCTGGGGAGGCTGAGGCAGGAGGATCTCCATGAATTTGAGGCCAGCCTGGGCTACACAATGAGACACTGTCTCAAAAAAACAAAACTAAAAACAAAGCAGCTTTTTTTCCGAGCTGGGCACTTCTCAGCGGCCGGTATGTTGTGGTCCTTACCTGCGTGTCTACCTGACCCATCTTCCTAGCAAAGAACAGGAGGGACAGGAAGCGCTGAGGCGGCCTCCGGGCTGCATGCCAGGGCGACCAGGGTGACCTCATGATTCAGCAGTTTCCCTCCCGGTCTGTGCCCTCGGGAACCAAAACAGGTGCTCCATAAACCCCAGCTGGTGCTGGTGCCAAGGGCAGACGGGGCCCTCACGGCGCACCTGCGGCTGGGAAGGGCCACAGGGGAGGCCGAGGCAGGCGGGTCTTCGGGGACCGAGGGCAGCGAGGCTGCTGGGTGGAGCCAGGTTGGGAGTGCTCGTGCAATCTCGAGGGTGAGCCGAGCACCCAGGTGCACCTTTGTTGGGGGAAATGATGCTGTTACACCATAAAACCATGTAGATAAGTGCCCTGTACAGTGGCGTGGGTCAGGAGCAGCCCCGGCTGGAGCCCTGTAGGTCGCTTGCCAGGCGAGCGTAGACCAGAAAGAACCACAGAGCCTTGAATCCAGGTGTCCGGGGGTCAGAAGAGGCAGGGTCAGGATTTGAACTCGGGTCTCCCCGTCTGAGCCGCATTGCAGAGAGCCCTTCTCGGTCCTTGTCATGGTCCGAGAAGTTTATTTATTGTTTATTTATTTATTTATTTATCTTTTTGAGACAGGGTCTCGCTGTGCAGTTCGGGCTGGCCTTGAGTTCACTATGTAGCCCAGGCTGGCCTTGAACTCGCAACGATCCTCCTGCCTCAGCCTCCCGAGGGCTGGGATTACAGGCGTGAGCCACCACACCGGGCCAGGAAATTTGTATTTGTAATCCACGCAAAGTTATTACAACCCTATCGGGTTAATTCCAGTCCAGCACTTCCAGCGCAGCCCACGGCGAGAACAGACACTCAGGCACATTTGTAGCTGTGGGGAGCCAAGGGGTCCTCCCTCCAGCTCGGGCGATGGTTAACCGAAACGAAGGCCTCGACCCGGGGCCAAGCCGGGGTTTATGAACCGTGGGGAGCAGAGCGGCAGGCAGTACGTGAGCGCCGTGAGCTGGGCTGGGCAGGCGGCCTGCGGTCACCTCTGCACGGTGACATCTTCTCTGCCCTGGAAGGCGCCAGCCTCTCCCTCAGGCTCTGGCTCTGCCGCCCGCCCGGCTCACAGGGCAAGACGACACGGACCCGTGGACCGTTCACCTTGCTCCAAAGACTACACATCTGCTCGGCTGCTGGACCGATTTCCTTGGTGTAAAGCCAGCTGAAGGGATAAGGAAAAGTTGTAGCCGTCTCTGCACGCACGGGGTCGTGGAAACAGGGCAGGGTGCGGGTAACTGCGCTTTTTTTTTTTTTTTTGAGATGGTCACGCTATGCAGTTCAGGCTGGCCTTGAGCTCACTTTGTAGCCCAGGCTGGCCTTGAACTCACAACAATCCTCCTGCCTCAGCCTCCCAAGTGCTGGGATTACAGGCGTGCGCCACCACGCCCGGCTCACTGCGCCTCTTCCCAGAGAGCCATCCGGGGTCTCCACCCGTGTCTGGCCAGGGAGCTCACTCTGTGAGGGGCCCGGAGGCCGGGCAAGGTCCACGCCATGTGCCCCTGGCTTCTGGCCGTGTGACCCGGGCCTGCCCCAGGGCTGCCTCAGTTTGCCGCCTGTGGAGTGGAGGGCATGGGCCCGTGTTGCCCAGTTGCAGGAAGATGGAGTCTCAAGCACCTCTCTAGTCCATGCTCCAGAAAATCTTCCCAGTAGCCCGGCTACTCAGGAGGCTGAGGCAGGAGGATTGGAAGTTCCAGCCCAGACTGGGCAACTTTGTCTCAAAATTTATTTATTTATTTATTTATTTTTTGTTTTTGTTTTTCTCTGGTACCTGGAATCGAACTCACGACCTTGTACTTGCCAGGCAGGCACTGTGCCGCTGAGCTAAATCCCCAGCCCCTTGTCTCAAAATTTAAAAAGGGCTGGGGACAGAGTTCCGTGTCAGGGCCCTGGCTTCAGTCCCAGTACCGGAAAACGGGGTCACCTCTGCCCTAGTGTGGCCGTGGGACAGTGCTGTGGTGGGAGGCAGCTGGGCCACTGCAGTGGCCGCTGAGGTCACCCCTGGCCTCCTGCCCGAGGCTTGCTCACCCTTCCTGCTGGCCCCCGCACAGCCAATGAGCTCATCGGCTAGAGACGGCCCATTCCAGGTGCGGTGGAGCGGAAACCTCCGTGCGACCCTGCGCCACAGGACCCATGGGCCTGGCTGCCCGGTGCTCTTGGGAATTCCAGGAATAAAGTTAAACAATGACCGTTTCTCCTCTTAAAGGGACAGGTGCCCATCCGAGCCAGCAGCCGTACTGTGAGCACAGCTGGTGGACTACTATACAGCAATGAAGAAGAAGGAAGTAGCTGGGCACTGTGGTACACACCTGTGATCCCAGCTTTGGGGGAGGCCGAGGCAGGAGGATCTGGCGTTTGAGCCCAGCCTGGGCAACTTAGTGGCTTAGTGAGACTCTGTTACAAAATGAAAAATAATAAAGACTGGGGACACAGCTCAGTGTGAAACAGAAGAATAAAAAAGAAAAAAGAAAAAAGAAAAAAAAAGGCCTCACGGTGTGTGACCTCACCGATAGGAAACGTCCAGCCCAGGGAACCCAGACACAGGAAGCAGATTACTGGCTGCCGGGGCTGGGGCAGGGGACAGCAGGGGCTTGCGGACAGGGTCCTCTGGGGCGCAGTGTCCTGGAACAGACGGAGGTGCTGGCCGGGAGCCCTCACGGGTGGGGGTGCCACGGAATTCGGGTGCCGGTGGCAACCACTACCCTGGCTTGCCCCATGCAGCCCCTGGGGACGGTGAGGAAGAGGCTCTCAGTGGCCTCCTGGGACCAAAGCGGAGACAGGATGACATCGGAGAAAAGCCCAGGCCTCTATGTACCCCAAAGCCCTACAGCCCTGCCTGGGCCTGGGCCCCTTTATCCTAGAAAGGCTGCGTGTGACATGGCCTCCTGAGCAGTGCACTTATTGAGCACCTACTGCATGTCCCTACTGCATGTCAGGTGTGGTGTCCCGGGGTCCCCTGACGTAAGGGACAGAGCTGGGCTGACCAGGGTGGAGGTGGCCTGCAGTGGGCGCTGGGGCAGGGACCCCTGATGAGGAATGAGGGTCCTTTGGGGACCCCTTCTCTGTCTTTTGTTTGTCGACTTCATGCTATTTCGGTTTGCAGGGCCCTGGGGACGAACCCGGGGCGCTCACCACTGAGCCCCCCCACCCCACCCCCCCGCAGCCCTCTAAAAATTAGCATCTGGAGACAGGGTTCCGGCTAAGCTGCCCAGGCTGGCCTGGAACTTGGCGATCCTCCTGCTTCGGCCTCTGGGGGAGCCGAGATCGCAGTTGTGTCCCCGCTTTCTGCAGGACAGGGAAGTGCAGAGAGCCCCCGCCACTCCGCCGCCCGCCGGGGAGGACCCAGCCGGCTTGAGCAGGCGCGCCAAGCTGTCGCTGTCCCGGCTCCATGCTCTGAGGTTCCCGCAGAGGCCCCCAGGGGGCGCCCTTCCCAGCGCCGTGCGCAGCCCTTACAGCTGGGCGGAGGGGTGTGTGTGTGTCTCCGGACCCGCGTCTCGAAAAGGCTACCCGGGAGGCTGAGGCAGGAGGGTCGCGGGTTCGAGGCCTCATTCCTGGCATCCCAGAAAGCAAACTAAGCGATTGATGTTGCCACCCTCTCTGTCCTTGGGGGTGACGAGAGGACCCTGTCCACTGCTCATACCCCGGCCCTCGGTCTGTGCACAGGGAGGGTGAGACACACTCACCCTTGCCCGGATCACACAGCGAGAGGGGCCCTCACGGGGATTTGAACCGGGGTCCATGCCGACCCCAGGAGAGCAGATGTTGCTGCTGCAGGTGGGACACCGCTCTGTGAAATCCAAGTACTTCCTACCCTTTCCCTATGACACCTCTGGGCTTGAGGAGGCACAGGCAGGCACTGCTAGTGCGGGGAGGTGAGCTCAGGGCCAGAGAGAGGGATGGGGAGTGACAGCCCCTGCTCGGCCTGCAAGTGCAATGTCAGAGGTGTCTGAAGGAGTTTGGGAATAGGTTTTTGATTTTTTTTTTTTTTTCGTCTTTTTGAGACAGGGTCTCACTATGCAGTTCAGGCTGGCCTTGAGCTCACTTTGTAGCCCAGGCTGGTCTGGAACTCACAACAATCCTCCTGCCTCGGCCTCCCAAGTGCTGGGATTATAGGCATGCACCACCACGCCTGGCTTGAGTAGGGTTTTGAAGCATGAGGAGGAGTTCCTCCAGAGGAGGATGGTCACTGCAATGCCCAGTGGTCTATTAAACATCTACTATGTGCTCCATCCTGGCCTTTATCCCTCTTCTGAACTTCTCTGCAAGGAAGCCTTGCCCCTCTTTTCCTGGGCAAGACACAGCTGGCCCAGACTTGCCCCTTCCTGTTCTTGCTCGCCGTTTTTTCCCCCTCGCTTTCTGTGCTTTTTCAGCTTCTCGGTCTTTGGTCCTGACCAGAGCGGAGAGGCGAGTCCTGGGGAGGCGGGCACCTGTCCAGCCCCATCCTGTCTTCGGGGACAAAGTCATGCTCCCAGGGGACGCTGGCCTGGGTGGCCTCTGATGTCGCCCCCCTCCCCCCCCGTCCCCCCCCCCCGGTTGCACCCCGGGTCCCGCCTCCGGCCCGGAGTCACCGGGTTCGGGGGGCGGGGCGGGCGAAGTCCGGGACCATAAAGCCGCAGCCGGCCAGCGGCGGCCACAGCCATGCGGGGACTGCCACTCACGCTGCTGCTCCTCGCGGCGCTGGCGCGGCCGCCGCCGGGGGGCGCCCTGGCCCCGGCCGAGAAGCTTCATTCAGACCCAGACCCGGACCCGGACCCGGACCCGGACCCGGACCCGGACCCGGACCCGGCCGTCTACACATCCCGGGAGCTGAGGAGACGCTTCGAGGACCTGCTGGCCCGGCTGCGCGCGAACCGGAGCACCGAAGCCTTGAACGCCGAGCCCAGCCCCGCGCCCGCGGTCCACACGCTCACCCCGGAACGTGAGTGCCATCTCGGGTCCCCGTGCATTTCCCCGGGGCTCCTCCTCTCACCCGCCCCGAGACTCAGTTTCCCTCCTGGGCAGAGGACGGGAACACCCTCCTGGGCCTCCCGAAGCCGCCCGATCCCTTTGTGTGCAAAGACCCGGCCCGGACCCGGGGCTGCTGCAACCCGTCCCGTGCCGCCCACGCTGGGCCAGAGGCGCCAGGCTCCGCCCGAGGGTGCACGGGCCTGGGAACTCGGGGACCCCAGCCCGCAGCTGGCCAGGGCCGGGGCGGCGAGCTGAAGAGGGCGCAGCGGGCAGGCCGCGGAGCGGTTTCCCAGTCTGACGCAATCGAGCATCAAGACCTGAGCCGCGCGCCACAGGTACCCTGGGGGCGGTGCCCCTGCGCGGCGCGGACCTGGAACTCTGCATCTCTTTAAAATTTTGAGTCTGCAGAGTTGAGGCCCCTGGGGGCTGCTGCGCCCCAGCCCCGCCCCCACCCACTGCGCGCATGCTGCCCGGGTTCCTCGGGAGGCTGAGGCAGGAGGGTCGCTCCAGCCCAGGAGTTCCAGGCCAGCCCGGGCGTCATAGCGCGAACCTGTCTCAAACAAAACACCCCCACCCCCTTTTTTTTTTTTTTTAATTGCCAGAGGAAGCTGAGCCGGGGTCTGAGTCCCACACCCTAAATACTGGGCACACATCTAACCCTTCACGTACTTATTAAGCACCCACTGGGGGTAGGCGCAGGGTGACCAGGCAGAGGTCACGCTGGTTTGCAGCAGGGCCACGAAGGCCTCACCGTGAGGTTACTCGGTGCGTGGCCCCTGTGACGGCTGGGCACAGGATGCAGCGACCACGTGGGGACCCAGGAGGGCGCTCTGGGCGGACAGCGGCGGGCGTGCAAAGGCTCAGGGGTGGCAACGGCACAGGGCCACGGTGACAGCGTCCCCCTCTCTCCCACAGTGCAGCCCGGACCCGACGGCAGCCTGCACCTGCGCATCCCCAGGGCGTCGCTGCCTCCGGGCGTCCCCGGGGCCTACCGCGTGCAGCGCGCCCTGCTCCGCGTGTCCCCGGCGGCGCCCGATCCCTGGGACGTGACGCGGCCTTTGCAACGCCAGCTGCGCCTGCGAGGACCCCGGGCGCCCACGCTGCTCCTGCGCCTGTCGCCGCCGTCGGACCTGTGGCGGGCGCCGCTCTCCGCGCCGCCGCGGCTGGAGCTGCACCTGCGCGCCCGAGCAGCCAGGGGGCGCCGCAGCGCGCGCATGCGCACTAAGGACGACTGCCCACTGGGGTCCGGGCACTGCTGCCGCCTGCACACTGTCCGCGCGTCGCTACAAGATTTGGGATGGACCGACTGGGTGCTGTCGCCGCGCGAGCTGCACGTGGGCATGTGCGTGGGCGAGTGCCCCAGCCTGTACCGCTCCGCCAACACGCACGCGCAGGTCAAAGCGCGTCTGCACGGCCTGAGGCCGGACTCGGTGCCCGCGCCGTGCTGCGTGCCCTCCAGCTACGACCTGGTGGTCCTCATGCACAAGACAGAGAGCGGCATCGCGCTGCACACTTACGACGACCTCGTCGCCAAAGGCTGCCACTGCGCATGAGCAGAGCGGCCACTGCCGCCCACGCCACGCTCTTGTGGGCGTGGTCTCCGGTGTCTCTGCCGGCCGAGGGGCGTGGCCGAGGCATCGGCTCCGCCCATCACCCCTCCTCCCTCCTTGATAAGTATTTATAAGGTCGTATTTATTAATTTATTGGGGTTACCTGCCTGGGGCCTGCACAGCTGACTCCGTGGAATATGTATTTATTTAAGACTAGTAATAAAAATGACGTGCAAAGGGGTCCTCTGAAGTCCAGCGTTGAGCTGGGTCTCTCCAGACTCCTGTCGGAGGTTTGGGGGCCGGCCACAAGCTGGGTCCGGTTGCACCCCGGGTCACCACTCCAAACGCCAGCGGCTCCAGCCTTTCACATGCAAAGCGCAGGGAAAGTGATAATGGCTGGCGAGGGGGGTCGGACATCACCCGGCCCCGGAGGAGGCCGCAGCCTCCCCTGATGTACTCAGGGGCCCTCAGGTTTGCGGTCGCCAGACAAGCAGGACACCGCTGTGAGCCTGGACACACAGGGCAGAAATCCTAGGAGGGCAAGCGGCTGTGCCAAGGGTCATGCGGGCTGCTGGCTCCTTCCAGAAGGGCACAGGGGGCCTAAGGGGGCCTGAGGTGATGTGTGAGCTGGGTCCAGCAGGACGGAGAGGGTGGGACAGCCGAGGGACAGGTGTGACAGGCAGGGGTGGCAGCACATGCAAAGGTCCTGGGGCAGGTGTGGTGCCCAGGGTCAGTGCTGTTAAAGCTGCAGCCTGAGGAGGTCTCTGAGTAAAACTCAATGCCAAAGTCGGTCCGAACCCACCAGAGCCTCGACGTGTCCGCCCCTGCTGTCCCCAAGGGGTGTTTGCCAGACCTGTGCTGCCAGTGTGGCCTTTCACACTGCCCCCCTCTTTCAGCACACCATTTCCTCTCCATGTCCCATCCACCTAAGCATCCCTCAAAGCCTGCTGCAGGTTGCCCTCCTACACAGCAGCCTTCGGTCGTCTCCCCCGGGGGCCTTTGCCCCATCTCCCCTGCAGCCCAGGCACGACGTCCCAGGCGCGGGGCTCTCTGCAGCCAGCTCTGTCTCCCAGAGTGGGGCGTGGCGGAGCCGGGCCAGGACCAAATGACAGAATCCAGCTGAGGCTGGGCCTTGAACAGAGTCTTGAAATACTGGGAGCCTGCGGGGCCCCCTGTGATCCCAGCTGCCTTCGAGGCCGAGGCAGGGGCTGCGGTTCTGAGCCCAGCCTGGGCAGCCTGGGAGACCCTGTCTCGGAGCAAAACGAAAGGGCCGGCCGTAGCTCAGTGGGGGGTGGGTGGGAGGGGTCTTGCCCAGTGCGCTGAGGCCCTGGGTTCCATGGCCAAGGAGGGACGGAGGAAAGGCAACGCGGGGCTCTGGGCGGGGCCGCCCCTGCCTGAGGAGAAACCCCGGTGGCTGCTCGGAGGCAGCGTCACACCTGGTCCTGAAGGAGGCGAAGCCTCTCGCAGGTTACAAGACCTCAAGTAATCTCAGGGGCCAATCCGGGCACCCGGCTCCTGGGCGGTGACGGAGGCCCCAGGGCTGGAACCCACACCTCCGACTCCCGGGCGCAGCTCCGCCTCGGGTTTAAACGCTTGAGAGGACCGGGGCAGGGGCGGCGTTCTGGGAGACACGCAAGCACCCGGCAAAGGCGGGAGGCCTGCGGCACAGGGCTGGGACGCGCAGTCTGCCCCAGCCTCGTCCATCCCGAGCATTTATTGAGCGCCACTTGATGCCAGGGGAGGGGATGCGGGGGCGCGTGCGGCCCTGCCGGGCCTTGTGCCGCATCCCCGTGGCTCTGTCTTGCGCTCAGATGGAGAAACTGAAGCAAAGGAGGCAGAAGGGCCCGAGTCACCCAGCAGGGCCTGGCGGGCTCAGTGCTGGGAGAGTTCATACTCATCTTCCTGTGCGGGGGCCTGCAGGTTGCCGTAAACGGGCTGTGCATCCAGGCTGGGGCCCCTGTAGTTCATATAGAAGTCGCCGTCCTCAGAAGGGTGAGCCCTGTGGGTGACAGGTCAGCAATGGGTGGCTGGTGGGACTTAGGGGGCTTGCAGAAGGCTCTGGGTGAGGGTGCCGGGCGTGGTGGCGCACGCCTGTAATCCCAGCACTCGGGAGGCTGAGGCAGGAGGATCGTTGTGAGTTTGAGGCCAGCCTGGGCTACATAGTGAGTTCAAGGCCAGCTGGGACAACACAAGGGGACCCTGTCTCAAAAAAAAAAAAAAAAGAGAGGCGGGAAACTGAGCTGGCTGGGTTTCCCCTGGGGAAGTGGGGCGAGTGCAGGAGGGGCTGCTGAGTCAGCGTGGGAACCTCCGGGCATGGGCGGGGGCAACTGTGCTTCCTTAAAACCAGAACAGTTGCCCATGTTTGTGTTCAAATCAAGATTGCAGTTTCTAGCTGGGCATGGTGGTGCACACCTGCCTCAGGAGGCTGAGGCAGGACTAACACCGCAAGTTCAAGGTCAGCTTGGGCTCCATAGTGAGTTCAAGGCCAGGCTAGACTAGAGTGAGACCCTGTCTCGAAAAAAAGAAAAAAGAAAGAAGAAAAACAAAACAGAACAAAGAAAAGATTGCATTTTCCTCTTGAATCATCGGAAGCCCTAGCCTCCAATGCAGGCCCCAGTGGCAGAAACCAAGTCTGCTCCTCTCTCTGGGAAATCGGTTTACTGTCTCTCTGTGGGCCAGCGTTGGCACCAGCACTTTGCCTCTACTGAGTAAGCACTGGGCCCTGAGCCGCATCCTCAACCCTTTTTCAAATGATTTATTCTGAGGCAGGGTCTCACTACGCCACTAAGTAACCCAGGGCGGGCTCAAACTTGCCATCCTCCTGCCTCAGCCTCCAGAGTGCTGGGACGACAGGCATGCGCAGCCACCAGGCCTGGCTGCCTTTCACATTTTAGTATGAATTGCTCAGCACACATACGTGGTCACAGGTTAAGGGGGCTGGGAGCCACAGTTTTTCTTCTCCCTCACTGCGTGACCTTGGGCAGATCATTCCTCTGCTTCTTTTCTGTGAATGTGAAATGCAGGAAGGAAAGGACGTTTTTGATTCTAACCCGGTATTTTGGGGCCAGGCACATGAGGAGGCTGGACCGGAAGTGCCAGTGACAGAGTGACAGAGGCCAACATCAGGCCACAGCTGCCGGGGTGAGGCGGGGCGCGGGGTGGGGAGAACCGGGGCTCTCAGCTTCCTACCCCAAACCACTTCCGCTTTCGGCCTCATTTGCATCTACTTTGCATGCGGCTGCTTCTCCGCCGCAGCCCTGGCCGCGCCGCGGTCCCCCAGCGCCCGCACCTGCGCAGTCTCTGCCCCAGAAGCGGCGCAGCCGTCACCCTCCTTCCCGCGTCTCGCCCCAGCGCTCAGCCTGGAGGAAGCCACCCCCGGGAGCCAGGCTGGGGTGCAGCGGGCCCAGTGACCTCTTAGCATCCGGTGTGTGTCACAGGGATCTGGGGGCCGGCCCCCTGGAGGCTTCTGAGACAGCCCTGGGTCACACAGGCCTGACCACCAAGGCCACTGCAGCCCCGGACCTGGAGCCCCGTCCTCCTCCCTCTGGTCGCAGACCCAGGAACTAGGTTTGCAGGTCACAAGGCGAGGCCTGTCCCCACATCCTGCGGGGCCAGGGGACCGTGAGTGCCGGCACCTCATGGAGGCTGAGGCCCAGAGACTGCAGTTACTTGCCCAAAATCACACAGCCTGACTGAGGGGGAGATGGGAGTGTTTGTTTTGTTCTTTGAGACAGGGTCTCACTTTGTAGTCCAGGCTGGCCTTGAGCTCGATTTGTAGCCCAGGCTGGCCTCCAACTCACAACCCAGGCTGCTCTTAAACTCCCTGTGTAGCTCAGGCTGGCCTTGAACTCACAGCAGTCCTCCCGCCTCAGCCTCCCCAATGCTGGAATGACAGGTGTGTGCCACCATATTCGACTTTTTTGCGTGTTGTTTCTGTTTTGTTTTTGAGCTAAGGTCTTGCTAAGTTACCCGGGCTGGCCTTGAACTCCAAGGCTTGACAGCTCCTCCCGCCTCAGCCTCTCAAGCAGCTGGGACTCCAGGTGCACACCACCGAGCCTGGCTGGCGTAGCAGGGATTTAAGCACTGCAGGGCAATGTCTGCCATCTCTGCATCACTCACCCATGACCCGGCCATTCGTGCCCATCCTGCGGCTGTCCCACGAACACATTCTCGTAGTCGGGCGCAGCGGCGCGGGGCGGCCCGGCCGCGGGGGCTTTGAGGCCCGAGCTGCGGCTGCTATACCGCGGCTGGGTGCCCGAGGCAGGCCTGGCCCCACCCTGAGGTTCCCAGGCCTTCCCTGGGCCCTGGGTGCCGGCTGCCCGGTGCCCACAGCGTCTCCAGGCGAGCACAGCACCTGCCACGGCGAGCGCGAGGAGGAGGACGCCGCCGGCCGCCCCTCCTCCAACAGCGGCCGGGGCCAGGCCGGGGGCGCAGCTGACCGCCAGGAAGTCGGAGAGGTTCCGCCAGGCGCCCGCGGCCCGGTGCAGGCAGCGCAGGGGCTCCTGGCCGGAGCAGTTCTCGTGCCAGGCCTGGTGCCAGGGACCCAGTGCACAGGTACAGTCGGCCCTGAGGTCCAGGTCGCAGCGTGTGGCCAGCGCCGCGTCCACGCTGTCCAGCGGATTGTCCAGCACGCTGAGGACCCGCAGCTGCGGCAGGGACGCCAGGAAGGGCGGCGGCAGCTCCCTCAGGCCGGTGCCCGACAGGTCGAGGAGCCGCAGGCGCCTGGCCCGCAGCGGCTGGTCCGGGGGCAGGCGCAGCGCGCGGCCGCTGAAGTTCAGGCAGCTGGCGTTGAACTCGCGGCTCCAGTCCACGTCTCCGGGGAAGACGGCGCAGGACGGCTCCTGGCCGCGAAGCGTCCGCAGCAGCAGGAGCAGAGCCCAGGCCAGCTCGGTCCCCATGCGGGCGGCCTAGGCAGAGACAGCGATGCCGAGCCGGCTGCAGCCCTGCGGCCGCCGCCCCCCAGCCGTGTTTATTATTATCACTTCTCTTTTAATAGCTCGGGCCAAGCCCGGCGCAGAGGTGCACGCCCGTCACCCGAGCGCCCGGGAGCCTGAGGGAGGAGGGCCGCCCAGGGCTGGAGGCCAGCCGGGGCTGCACGGCGAGACCCTGCCTCCAAAGCAGCTCAAGAGCTCAGGCTCTTCTGCGAGGGTGGCAGCCCCGGGCTTGGCGCCTGGCCGGCCGGCCCTGTCTCCAGCCTCAGCATGGGGGGAGGGGGTGCCCAGGGGAGCCTCGGCTCTGCGACCCCAGCCCCAGGGCTGAGCCTTGGCCGTGCCTTCCCGCTCCCCGTCCATCCGGGCCTCTGCCCCGGCGGCCCCGAGGCCGTGGCAGCAGGGCTTGAGCGGTGGCTAACCTGGACGTCCGGCCAGAGACGGCAGGCAGCGGCTTCAAGGCCCCGAGGCTCTGTGCTCACTCGCTGGGCCCTGGGGAAGAGGAACTGGTGACGGCAGAGGGGAAGAAAGGAGGCACAGAGATCCGCCCTCATCTCCGGGGAGGAGGCGGGGTGGCCTGGGGTTCCACTTCCCTCTTGTAGAAACTCAGAGACTGAGGTCCTTCATTGCTCCTCAACTGACTATCACTATAGCTCAGTGGACCGGGACTCTGAGCTCATTTAGTCACTCAACAAACATTAATGCTGAACTCTGGAAGAGGCCTGAGCCCCGGCCAGATCCTCAAGGAGCACCCAGAATGGGGAGGGGATATAACTGGACACAGGCACCTCACCAGTCTATGCAGTCAGGACAGCCAGAGGGAGAGAAAGAACACTGGAAGATTTCCTGGAGGAGGAGGAAGGGAAGGGGGCATAAAGAGTAGGGCTTCAACACATGAGTAGGAGTTTGCCAACTCCTAGCTGGAGCAGCAGAGTTTAGGAGAGGAGTGGCTGGGTGGTGAGGTAAGAGGAGGAGCGGTCTGGGGAGGTGGTGGGTACAGGCTCCCCGGGCAGGCTAAGGAATCAGCTCCATCCCAGAGCCGATGGGAGGCCAGGTGGGCTTGGGGGACGAGGGGTGTGGGGTCCCCCAGACCAGGTTCACACCCAGCCCAGGCCCTACCTGGGGTTTCACCGCTCAGCGCCTTAGCCTCCCCCAGACCAAAGCTAAGACTCCTCCTGACCGACTTGGGGGGTGTCTTCCCTTCTGTTTCTACCTCGAACCTTCAGTCCCTAAGTACAGAGGGAGGACTGCGGCCTTGGGGGGACTCACCTCCTGGCTCGGGGTCCAGGGGTGCACACTTCTCTGCCACTGGGGTGCTGCTCGCCTGCGTGCCTGGCATCTGAGCACTGGGAGGCTGAGGCAGGAGGGTCGCAGGTTCCAGCCCAGCCTGGATGGCCTAGGGAGAGCCGAGAGCCATCTCAGAGTAGAGGGTGGGAGGGGCCGGGTGGGCTCAGCCCAGGGAGGAGAGAGGAGGCCCTGTGGCTGCGGAGCTGGGACTGGCCAGGGTGGGTCCAGGACGGGGGCTGGGGGTGGCAGATGCGGGGGGCCTGGCAGCAGGTGGTGCCACACTCCCTGAGCTCACTGGGATGCAGGGAGCTGGGGGACGGCTCCCCGTCACCCCTTCTGCCTTCCCATTTCTGTGTGTGTCTGAGTGCGTGTGCCACTGGGGACTGAACCGGGGCCTTCGCGCTAAGCTCTGCCATCAGCCCTTCTCACCTCTGACAATCCTGAGACGGGTCTCTCTATCCTGCCCAGGTTGGCCAGGCGTGGTGGTGCACACCTGTCATTCCAGCACTCGGGAGGCTGAGGCAGGAGGATCATTGCGAGTTCGAGACCAGCCTGGGCTACAAAGTGAGCTCAAGGCCAGCCTGAACGGCATAGCCAGCAAGACCCTGTCTCAAAAAGAAAAAAATAAATAAATAAATAAGTAAAATAAAAAATAAAAAAAAAAGAAAAAGAGAAAAACCATCTTGTAACCTGAGCAACTACTTTGAATATGCAATATCCTAACCCTGTTACTCTCCTACTACCTTGTTTGGAAAGTTTATCCCATTGTTTTTATTGTTTATTTTTCTTTTCTTTAAAATAAGAAAAGACAAAAACAAACAAAAATCTTGCCTAATGTGGGCCTGAATTTGCCATCCTCCTGCCTCAGCCTCCGTGACCGCGGGATGAGAAGAGTGCCATCCCGCTTGTGCCTGGCCACAGCCTGGTCCCAGGGCTGAGCCCCGAGAGCCGCAGACGTGGCCAGGCCAGGAGGCAGAGGTCCCCAGAGACTCTGTGACACAGCAGAGACAGACGAGGACCCTCTGGGGTGCCCAAGGCCCACACCCCTGAGCCCTGGCCTTGGGTCAGGCTTAGTTGGAGTAAGGTGGGGCTGACCAGCATTCACTCAACAAACTGTGCTCATCCCTGGTTCTCCGCTGCTGTGTGAGCCCAGCCAGTGCCCGCCCCTCTCTGGGCCTGACCTCCACCTGTGTGGAAGGGATGGGGACAGCTCACAGGGCCGTGACACAGAGCCCCAGGCAGCAGCGTGCCCGTGCTGGGGATGCCAGCAATGATCAGGAGCAGGATATTGAGTGGGGGGCAGAAGGTGCTAGGCGTCAAACCCAGGCCTCGCTGCTGAGCCACACCCCCAACCAAAGTGTGAAGGTTCATGACTTGGGGAGACGGCGCTTCTAATTTTTTGTTTGTTTGCTTTTTGAGACAGGTTCTCAGTTTGTAGCCCAGGCTTCCCTAGAACAACTCACAGAGATCCTCCTGCCTCAGCTTCCTGAGAGCGTGCGCCACCCCTGCATTTAGATTGGCGACAGTAAAACGTTACGAGCTACTGAGTGCCCTGGGAGGGACAGGGGCAGGCTGTGGCTCAGGGCAGCCACGGGTGGCTGAGCAGGCAGGGTCACAGCTGAGGTGGGACCTGACCTTTCTTGGGCCACAGGGCTCCCCGGGGAGCAGCCCGACCACAATGGGAGGTCAGCTGGTCCCACTTGGGGCAGCACAGGGCTTAGGTGGGGCGCTGGCTCCCACAGGCACACTTCCTCTGCCCCAAAGGCCTCCTGGATGACCTTGAATTCTTGGGGACACCAAAGGAAGACAGATGTGTCACAGCTGGTGATCGCCCGTCAACCCAGTGTCCAGCTGAGCTCACCCCAAGCTCCATCCCCGGCCCTTTTCTACTTTTCATTCTGAGACGGAGTCTTGCTAAATTGCTAAATTGCCCAGGCTGGGGTTGAACTTTCGAGCCTCCTGTCTCAGCCTCCCAGGGTGCAGGGATTAAAGACGCACACACAGCTGGTTGAAGTGTTTTAAATAATTGTAACCGCGCAGCCAGGGACGGGTTACTTAGTTGGAACGAAGCCACATCGTCTCCGCAATCGCCCCGGAGGCAGGAGCACCGTCACTTTACACGTGGGTAAACAGAGGCCCGGTGTGTTTGAAGAACCAGCCCGAGCCCACAGCGGGTGGGGCTGGGCACGAGGGAACGGCGCCGGGAGCAGTGACTCAGGCGTCCCCCGGGAAGGCTGCAGAGTCCGCTGGGCACTAACGCAGCTTCCTGTCCCGCAGCCCTGGACTCCAGGTCACTTCAAAGATGCCGGCAGTGGGGCCAAAGAGCGCCGTAGTCATCCGCGGTGTCCAGCGGGGTGAAAGGATGTAGCTTTATATGCTAGGTTTTACTTTTGGTTAAGAATGTGAGGCTGGGGTCCCGGGGGTTTAGCTCAGGGGCACAGAGTCTCCCTGGTAAGTGCAAGGCCCTGAGATCCATTTCCGGTACAAAAAAAAAAAAAAAAAAAAGGATGTGAGGCCAGGCGTGGTGCACGCCTGTAACCCCAGCATTTGGGAGGCTGAGATAGGAGGGTCACCATGAGTTCGAGGCCATCCTGGGCTATGTAATGAGTTCAAGGCCAGCCTGGACTGCATAGGGAGACCCTTTCTCAAAAAGACAAAAAAAAAATGTGTTTCATGCAGGGCGTGGTGGCGCACACCTGTGATCCCAGCAGTCAGGAGGCTGAGGCAGGAGGAGTGCAGTAGCATCGTAAGTTAGTGAAGGACTCAGGAGTTATGAAATAAGCGTTAGGGAGGAAAAGCTGATTGGAGCAGGCAGAGAGAATAGGGTGGGGTGGTTTATAATTTTGAAATCAGCCAGAGACGGCTTTTCTAGATTTAAAAAAAAAAAAAAAAAAAAAAATGGCTGAATCTCAATACTCAGGAGGCTGAGGCAGGACGACCAAAATTTCCAGTCCAGACCAGGCAACTTGGTGACTTAGTGAGACCCTGTCTCAAGATAAAAAATAAAAAAGGGCAAGGAGGGAGCTCAGTGCAGACTTCGAGTTCAATCTTCAGTGCTGGGGCTGGGGATTTAGCTCAGCGGCACAGCGCCTGCCTGGCAAGTGCGAGGTCGTGAGCTCGATCCCTGGTACCGAAAAAAAAAAAAAAAAAAAGATAGTAGAATGAAATAATCCATATATATGTATAGGGATAATGAATGGCATATATATATATAATATATTTTTATTTTATTTTATTTATTTATTCTTTTTGAGACAGGGTCTTGCTATGCAGTTCAGGCTGGCCTTGAGCTCACTTTGTAGCCCAGGCTGGTCTCGAACTCGCAACCATCCTCCTGCCTCAGCCTCCCGAGGGCTGGGATTACAGGCGTGCGCCACCATGCCTGGCCTTTTTTTTTTTTTCCGGTACTGGGGACTCAAACTCACAACTTCACACTTGCCAGGCAGGCGCTGAGCCGCTAAGTTACATCCCCGGCCCTTTTCTTCTCTTTTTTGAGACAGGGTCTCATTATGTAGCCTAGGCTGGCCTCTACCTCTGGGCGGTCCTTCTGCCTCAGCCGCCCCCAATACCCTGGTCCCGGGTTCTAGGGTTACAGGCGTGCGCCAGACTGAACTGGAGCTTTGTGTCTCTGCTGCCACCACGCGGCCACACGTGGAATTGCACCTCCAAGCCGCCTCTCTCGCGCCGCCCTCTCGTAGCCACGCCCCAGCCAGCCTCGAGGGACATTTATTGAGTACCTACTGTATGCCCAGACGAGCTTTAGGGAGGAGGGTCACCGAACTGAACCATACAGTCAAACCCCTACCCTCTTGGAGCGCAGGAAGTTCCTGGGGCGTAGACAAAGACGTGCGAAGTTAAGGAATGGGATTTCACATCCAGGCGGCCATGGTGCACCCGTCTCCTGGCTACTGGGGAAGCTGAGGCTTCAAGTTCTGGAATGAGGGCGTTACCCAGGAGGTCGCCCCAGCTAGCCTCTCCCGGTGAGATAACAGTGCCAGAGCTGGGGAGGGCTGGGGAGACAGGAGGGGTGCCCTCTCTTGGATGCTGCCTCCTCGGGGCTGTGAGAAGGGACCCAGGTGACTGGAGGGGACACAGGGTTCCCAGTGCCTGGTCCTGGGATGGGCTTCGCGGGCACAGGGCTGAGCGCGCGATGTGTCTTGGGGCCCAGGAGCCGCGGAAGGCGCTGGGGAGGTAGCAGTGCCTGCGGCTCAGCTGGGAGCCGTGCAGATGGACACGGCGGTTTGGGCCGAGGGTCCTGGGCCCACCTCCCCTGGGCTCTTTCTCTCCGGTGCGGTGCGGGGCCCTCACAGCCTCCAAGGCTTGGAGACGTGACCTCCAGGCCCAGAAAGCTCACCGGCGTGGCCGGCCACCCATCCAGGCTCACAGGGCCGGTGCAGATTCAGGCCTAGCTCAGCCTGGCTTGGCCCCCCGTTCAGGGACTGGGGGGGAGGGGCTCACCCAGTCCCTGCCCTCTGCGGCCACCAGCTGCGGTGCCTGCCCTGCCCGGTGTATTTTTGTTTTGTTTTGTTTTTGTTTGTTTTGTTTTGTTTTTTTTCGGTACAGGGGATAGAACTCACGACCTTGCGCTTGCCAGGCAGGCGCTTATGCCACTGAGCTATATCCCCAGCCCTGTTTTGTTTTGTTTTTGAGACAGGGTCTCGCTATGCAGTTCAGGCTGGCCTTGAGCTCACTTCGTAACTCAAGCTGGTCTTGAACTTGCAAAGATCCCCCTGCCTCAGCCTCCAGAGTGCTGGGATTACAGGCGTGTGCCACCCCGCCCGGCAGTTGGTGTTTGGGTTCTAATTCTCCAGTTGCATTTAGAAAATTACCTAAAATTACAGCTTCTGAGAGGAAACAGGGTCCCAGAGCGTGGACGGCTCCTGGCTGCAGCCACCATAGCGAGACAGGGCCAGCAGACACCATCAGTCCTGTTCCCGACCCCCAGGCCCCCTCCAGTGGGCGAGGAGGCGCAGCGCCTGGCCTCCACCCCCACCCCCCAGAGGGCAAAGCCTTCCGGCCAGCCTTGCACTGTCCGGGCACGATCTGGACGGTGGCACAGGCTGGGGCAAGGGCCAACCAACGGTGACAAAGCCAGCCCCGGTCGGTGTGCAACGCTGGAAACCAGAGGGCGAGGAGGGGACAGAGGAAGGAGAGAGCAGGGGGAGCAGGGAGGCGGCCGGGCCAGCAGGAGACTGGCAGGTCCCAGGGATGAGCGGCGGGCCACCGGGGCAGTGAAACACTCCTCGGGCTGGCCTGCCAGGACACCTGCCCACCCGGGCGCTGCCAGCCCCGGGGACACCAGGCATCTCCTCAAACCCCCGCGGGGGTGGAGAGCTGGGCTCGGGCGGGTCTGGGTGAGCTGTCCAGGCTAGGCTTGCACCTGCGGTCCTCCTGCGCAAACTCCGGAGTGCTGGGATGACTGGCAGGGATGCGCCCCCAAGCCGGGCGTGGAGGCAGGACGCCTATGCCTGGCGGGCCCTCTGGGGAGGCGACCTCCCGCGCGTGAGCAGGGTGGACAGGCCCCTCTCCGGTTTTGTTGTTTTGCGTTGCTGAAGGTGGAGTCCAGGGCCTCGCGCATTCGAGGCCAGCACTCACACGGCACAGAACTCCGCCCCATCTGTGAGGTGCTATAGCTGGTTTTCAGCGCGCAGGAATCCAGTTTCTATGACCTGATTTGGAGAAGAGAAATTCTTTCTATGACAGTTCCAGAGAGACAAGAGACAGCAGTCTCACGTTTTTGAGTCAGGGTCTGACTGAGTGGCGCAGGCTGGTCTGGGATTCTCGGCGGCCGCTGAGGGCTGGGATGACGTACCCCTTCTGAGACATTCCACCTGCTTCGCTGCCACAGTGCCGTTGCTTTGGGGCTCTGGGGGATACCAGCTCTGCCGGCCAGGCACACCTGAGCCCTCCGTGGCACCTGTGCCCTCACCTGTGCCTGCCCCAGGACCTTTGGGCGTGCTGCGACTGCACTCTCAACCTCTACTTCCAGATTCACCTCCCCCCACTGAAAAAATTTCCTCCCCATCTCCTCGGTGCAGCCGAGTTGCGCGTGCGCACAGTTCCACTCCGGGACACCACGTGAGGCCCGGGGCGCGCTCCCCGCGGATTGCTCCACGGACGCGACGCGCAGCCGGTGTTTGGGAAAATCCTTCCCGGTTGCCATGACAACCGCGCCGCCGCCGCATCACGCCGACCCTCCCCAGTCGCAGCAGCGGTGCCGCGGGCGCCTCCCTCCGCCTGCTGCGCCTCCTCCGGGGGACACCGGCCGCCCTCGCAGTCGCCTGGCCTGCCTCCCTCCGCCCACCACCTGGGCCTTGCTGAAATGGTCCCAGCGCCTCCCCCATCGGACCCGTCAGTCCCGGCCGGGTCCCCATCCCCGCACATCATAGGCGCTCAATCATTGCCGAGGGAGTGGAGACTCGCGCGGACTTAAGGAGCGGGGCCTCACACCCGCTGGACACCTGTGCGGGGGACACAGGATCCCCGAGCCACGGGAGCTGGGGAGTCGGCGGGGTGGGCCGGCGCCTGGATCCCCCGCGCAGCACGGCTTGGGCGAGCCCCGCCTCCCGCTCGTCGTGGGGAGCAGGCGCTGGAAAGGGTGGGGGAGCGCAGCCGGCAGGAGGTGCCCTCGACGCTCAGGCCCCCAAGGCCCCCAGGCAGTCACCAGCCTCAGGCCCCCGAGAGGAAGCTGGGGGAGGGGCGCGAGCCGGACAGGAAATGGGGAGGCTGCGCCCCCCAGCGGGGCCGCGAGGCGGCGGCGGCCGGCCATGCCCT
>NW_004955524.1:3109479-3110601 GCF_000276665.1 Chinchilla lanigera | reverse complement strand
CGGGAGCGACAGCTACGCGATGCGGCTCCCGGGCGCTGACCGTCCACCCCCGCGAGGCGCACACCCTCACTTGCACGCGCACTTTCATACTCACATGCACGTGCGTTCGTGCACGCAACCCGACGCCGAGTGACCACCGCGGACGCGCAACCGCCGCAGCCGGGCCAGGCACAGTTGCCCCGGGGACAGTGACCGTGCACTTGGGGACCAGCCACTCCTCAACGATGGACACGCGCTTATACACAAGAACTACGTTTTTATAACACGCTAGCGGGCACTCCGTGTCAAGCGATCGCATTCACCGCCTCGCCCAGCTCTGCCCACGCATTCCCACGCGACCCTTGATCCCCCGCTCCCAGGCATCCGGCTCCGTGGGGTTCCTGCCTCTGTCCCCTGGGCACAGTAGGGGGAATGGGGCGCCCCTAGCTCCCGCGAGAGGACACTAAAGGTGGGGGTCCCCATTTATAGCCGGCGACATGGGCTGCGCCGAGCCAGGCAGCGGGACCCGGCCAGCGCCTACGACGGCACCGGGACGGTGGGACGGCGCAGGGCAGCTCAAAGGGTCTAGGCCCCCCAAACGTGTGTGTCTCTGTCCTTCGCGTGTGGAGCGTGCAGCCGGCTGGGGACTCAGGCCGACCCCAGCGCGTGGAGACTCCCGGGGAATGTGATCTCGGCCCAGGGTACCGGAAGACCCCTGCCACCACTGCAGCCTCTAGCTCAGACCTGGGTGCGCGGTGGCCAAGATTCTGCGTGTCCTGCTCGGGGTCACTGTCGGAGCTGTGATACAGCAGCGTGTGCGTGAGTTCCCACAGCGCCGAGTGTGGGTGGCTCCGTGGGGTGCCATCAGTGTGAGTGCCCGGATCTTTTGGGGCTGGGAGGAGTCGTAGCTGCTGGGCTTGCTTGGGAAGGGCTCTGCATCTGGGAGCGTGGCTGCGACCGTGTGGCTGCGTCCCCGGGCGTACAGCGATTCGGACGGCTGTTCCTATCCGGTTGATGTGTAGCCCCGCCCCCGCCCCCCGCAGTGGGCACTGCGCGTGCGCGCCCGTCCAGCCCTCCCAGCGGAGGCCCCACCCGCCATCGCCCCTTTAAGAGCGGCGCCCTCGGGCCGCGGGGAGGCGGGGG
>NW_004955524.1:3105321-3109178 GCF_000276665.1 Chinchilla lanigera | reverse complement strand
GGAGCAGCATGTACGCCAAAGGGGGCAAGGGCTCGGCCGTGCCCTCCGACGGCCAGGCGCGCGAGAAGTGAGTGGGCGCGGGCGCGCGGGGCCAGCGGTGCGCCAGATCGGGCGGGACTCGAGGGGCGCGCGACGCCCCCACCCCGGGGAGGAAACTTAGAGGTGCGGGGGACGCGGGCGGCGTCGCTTCTCGCTCCTTGCGGAAGTTTCCCTGGCAGGGACACCGGCCGCCCCGGACCCTGGCCGTGGAGAGGGGCACCTTGGGGGCGCCGCCACCTGTGCGCTCGACCCGAGCAGCTGCGCGGGGCCACGAGCGCCGCCCAGGGAGGCCGCGCGGTTCGCAGTTTCGGGTCTCGGGCCGGGCCCCCCATTCCCCACATACGCGCCCGGGGCTCCTCTTGTTCTGGGCATAGCTCTGGGTGGTGCAGGCCGAGTGTCTCTGCTGGTGGAGGGCGGGTCCCTAAGTCCCTAGATCCTGCGGGTGGAGGAAGTGGGGGTCCTCTCTGGGGTCCCAGGGTGGGGACGCAGCCGAGTGTCCTCCAGAGCTGGGCTGCGTCCTCAGTCTGGTACTGCCGTGTCCCTGCTCCGTGGCTGGGATCCAGGGAGCGCCCCTGCCTGACCCGCTTTCCTTCCGTGGGAAGTGCGGGGAGCATTTGAAGGTGCCTCGAGCCGGGACTGCCCCACAACAGGGATGCCCGGGGCTTGGCCGGAGTGCGGGGCCGGGCGGCCAGCAGATTCGCAGGATCCCAGAGGCCCGGCCCCTTGGGGCGGCCCTGCCTTGTGGATGGGGCCCCTGGAGCAGAGGGGGCTGGGTCACCCGGCGGAGTCCGAGGAAGGCTGGGAGGGACACTGGCGACCCCCCACCACCGCTCTGCCAGCCTCCGGGCCTTTTGGAAGCTGACTGCCCCCCAGCCCCGTAGGGTTACGAAGTTGGGTTCGCTTTCCAGCACTCTGAAGCTCAAGGATGCTTTGAAGTGGGCACCTGACCTGTTGCCAGGGTTGGAAGCAGGGTCACCCCACGCTTGCCAGCATGTCCCCTCCCTGTCCCCATCAGCTCCTGGGTCTGGAGGCGACCGCCCACGAGTGGGAGCGGTTCTGTGCTTAGCAGACCTCTGCTCGGCCGCCTGAGGTGCAGCTCAGTGGGGGCACATGCTGGGCACGAGGGAGGCCAGCCCAAGAGACCCGGATGGTGAGAGGCGCTTCAGGAAGCAGGGGCCCAGCACGCAGACACCAGGCGTGGGTCCCTGCGGCTGTGGCAGTGAATGGGTGGGGAGGTCAGGAAGACCCCGGATGGCCACGTCTCCGCACTGGCCCAGCAGGGACCCAGGGGTGGGGAGAGCCAGCGCCTGGAGAGCCCTTGGGACTGGGGGCAGCCGGTGACCCTGGCTCGGTTTCCTCATGTGAGCTGTGGACAGCTTGCTTTTGGAGTCCTTGGGGCTGGGGACACACACAGGTCAGGCACCGGCACCGCAGCCCCTGACTCAGGAAATACCAGCTGCTGGCCAAGACGCTTCCTGTCCCCGGGCCTCGGTTTCCTCTTCTGGGAAGTGGGGTGAAGAGGGCTACGCGGTTGCCCTCACCTCTGCCACCTTGTCCTCCCTGCTTGGAGCCTGCAGACATGGAGGGGTCTCCACGCCACCCCTCGGCCGCTCCTTCCCCCAGGCTCCCTGGCACCCAGCAGCTGCCCCTGGAAGGGACGGAGTGCTTGGCGGTCCCACTGTGACCGCAGAGCCCAGACAGCGCAGAGGCAGCGGTGGCTGGGGTCTGAGTGGGGCACCCCGGTGGCCGATGGGGTGTTACCACCTGCCTGCCTGCGGCCTGCACTCTTGGGCTCGATGCCCGCTGCAGGCTCCACGGTGACAGCCAGTTGGCATCACGGGCTTGGTTTGGAGATGGCCCGCAGTTGCTGCTGTCACCTGCTCTGAGGGTCAGGGTCTGAGCAAGGAGCTCAGCCAGGGGCCCCGGGCTCGGGAAGTTGCGGCTGCAGGGCAAGGTGGGGAGGAAGGAGACGGCTGGGGACGACACTGCTGAAGGCCTGACTTCAGCCTGGAGGGGTTGGAGGGCACAAGGCGAGTGGAGAGTGTCTCAGCCCCAGCCACCTGTGCTGGGCACAAACCCTTGGGGTGGGGACAGAGCACTGCCCGGGCCGTTAGTGGTGAGCTGGGGTCACCGATGTCAAGGGCAGCGCTGAAGCTCAGAAAGCCTTCTGTCCCCGGGGCACTGTGCCCCTGGCAGCTCCTGTTCTCCCAGGCCAGCGCTCCCACCTGCTTCCTGCCCGCAGCCTCGCGGTGCACAAGGTGCGGGGTGAGCCCAGGACCTCACTGGCTGCCCCCCTCGGCCCTGGTAGCCTCCGCTCCTCCGGCTGCGGTGTAACTGAGCTGTGGCTCCAAGTGTGTCCCACGGGGATGGAGGAGGGGTGGCCCCAGGGCAGGGGCAGAGCTGGGGCGGGGGTCCCACACCCCTGTCCCAGGGTTGGCGGGGCTGGCGCTGAGTGCGGACGTGGGGGTGCGGGGAGCAGGATGGGAGGCCGGCGGTGGGGAGGGGGCTGGCGGGGGCTTATTATAGAAGGGCCCTGAGGGGGTCAGGCCGCTGAGCCTGTGCAGCCCGGAGCCCCCAGGGGCTGGCGGGCCGCGGGGACCTGAGGTGTTGGAGCAGCTCGGGTGTGCTGGCCCTGGGGGTGGCGACCCTCCCCTCTGTCCCCTGCCATGAAGGTGACCGCTGAGGGCACGAGGGCAGCCCTGGGGTGGCCTGGCTGGGCAGGGAGGCCTAGCCTTTGTTCTAGGGAAGCAGGGGCGTCCAGCGTCCCCGCAGGCGCACAGGGCACAGGACTGTTACAGCAAGGGCCCTGTGGCCCCGCGTGGCCCCGCACCCGTCTGCTCTGTTCCTGGAATCCCGGGGAGTTGTACGGTGACCCCAAAGACCAGGCGGTGGCTGAGGGACGCCAGGGAAGGGGAGGCCGGTGGAGTGCCCAGGGCACATCATGCCTGGGCAGACCTCCCAAAGCTCGGTGCAGTGTTGGTAAGACAGGGTCAGTGTTGGTCCACGAGGGAGAGTCGAGCCAGGCAAAACGTCCTAAGGTCACGAGGTGGGGCGCGCAGGGTGGGTGTTCATGGACGTGTGCGAGTTGGCAAAGCCGGGGATGCCATCTTCTGTGAGGGGTGGGGGACGGCAGCGAGGCCAGAGTGGGCTTCAGGAGGGGCCTCCACTTGCCCACCGGAGCGGGCGGAGCTGGGGTGGCCCTGCCGCCGGGGACCCTGACCCGCCACCCGCCCCGCAGGCTGGCGCTGTACGTGTACGAGTACCTGCTGCACGTGGGCGCCCAGAAGTCCGCCCAGACCTTCCTGTCCGAGGTAAGGGCCCCACAGGGGCCCGCCCCCCACCCTGTTTGCACCGGCGGGGCCTGTTTGCTCCGGCCTCACCGCGCCCTCTCCCTGCAGATCCGGTGGGAGAAGAACATCACGCTCGGGGAGCCCCCGGGCTTCCTGCACTCCTGGTGGTGGTGCGTGCGGGCCGCCGGGGTGAGGGGGCGGGGGCCACCGGGGGGAGGGCGGGCGGCGGGGCGCGCGCGGCGGAGCGACCGGACCCTCTCCCACCCCCGCCTCCGCAGTGTGTTCTGGGACCTGTACTGCGCAGCGCCGGACCGCAGGGAGGCCTGCGAGCATGCGGTCGAGGCCAAGGCCTTCCAGGACCACGTGAGTGCCGGGGTCGAACACCCTCCCGGGTAGGGGCACGCTGCTGACTTCCACTGGGCCGGGGGTTCCGTCCCTGGAGGTGCCCGGCGCGCTGTGCGCGGCAGCGGGGCTGCGCTGCTGCCCTGCCCGCCGGGCTGTTCGCGCTCGGCCGGTTCCTCCGCCGGG
>NW_004955524.1:3101905-3105141 GCF_000276665.1 Chinchilla lanigera | reverse complement strand
GCGCATGCGACAGTTCCGGCGTTGCCATGGTAGCGCGGGCGCGTCCGGGAGAGGGGAAACGCGGGCGCCGCGGTGGGGGTGGGGGCTCCAGGTCTCGGGAGCTGGGGGCATGTCCTGCTGGGCCCCGGCGCTGGGGCGCCCCGTGCGCATTTCCGCGCGGTGAGGCCCCTTCCTCCCGCCTCTGAGTAGGGGCTCCCTCCGTCCCTCCCTGGCTTGGGCTCTCGGGCCGACCTCAGCGTCTCCGGGAAACGCGGAGGCGCCCGGCCCGTAGTCATGACAACAGGGCGGGGCCATGGCGCCGCTGGGGGATGATTGACGTGGGGGGACTGGCTCGGGTCCCAGGCCCGGGATTAACCTTAGGGTTGGAGGACTGCAGGGTTGGGCTGCTGCCCACTCTGTCACCGCGGCCCAGCTAGAGCCCAGCCTTCCCTGCCCTCTTGGCCCGGCCTCCCGACTAGGAAACGGCGGGATGCTTGCTGTGTGCGGAAAGGCGGGCACCCACCCTGCTGGCGGACAGACCCCGGGCTCAGTGCGGTTCCTCTCCCCAGCCCAAGGCGGCGCCTGTGCCCGAGCCGGCCGGCCGTGGTGCTGAGTGCGGGGTGGGCGCTCCAGGAGGGACTTGGCGGTTGGGACCTGGGCCAGAGCAGGCCTGTGACCATCTCTTCCGGTGATGAGAGTCTCATCACAGCGGTCCCGAGGCAGGCGCATCTGGGACTTGGTACCAAGCAGCAGAGCTGGCTTTCCTACCTTCCGCACGAGACCTCCAGGCCTGCCACCGGGGTCCGTGCCTGGAACCCCATGTCTAGCACCCCGGTTTATTCCTTTGGGGAAGGCGGGGGCCTAGGGACAGTGTCGGGCTCGCTGAGCTGCCCACAAGCCAGGACGTGGAGCTGGGGCGGGCTGGGGGATGCTGACCGCTGACCACCCTGTTGGCTTAGGTCTGCACCAGCTGGGTCACAATCCTCCGGGAGGGAGTCCGGGAGCAAGGGGTCCCCAGGGTGGCCTGAGGCTCGCCAGGCTTGCTTCACCCGTGGGGCAGGGCAGCTGGCCCCCTGCTGTAGAGCCCGTGTCTCCGTGTGGGTCGAAGGTCTGGCAGCCTGACTGGCTGGCAGCACAGCGCCAGCAGCCACCTGCAGAGGGGGTGGGACACGCACTGGGCAGGAAGTCCTGATCTGCCCCCACACGCCCCCCACCTTTCCAGAGTGCTGCTGCTACCCCTAGCCCGGTGATGGGGGCCATGACCCCGAGTGACGCGATGGCCGCAGGCCCCATGGCGCCGGGCTTTTTCCAGGTAGGACCAGGGTGGGCAGTCTGGTGCGCAGGGGGTGGGGCTACGGCCAGAGTCGGGCCTGCACAGCTGTCCCAGGGTCTGTGGGGGAGAGGTAGCCTTCTCCTGCCTCTGCCACTCCCCTCCCCTCCCCTGGACAGGCCCTGCTGAGCCACAGGAAACAGGGCTTCTGGGGACCTCCCAGCCAGCTCGGCTCTGTCTTTGAGGGGCACCCTAGTGCCCACTTGATGGGCAGCTGTCTCCTCCCGTGCCTGCTCTGTGGGGACAGGACGGTGTGCCAGCCCGCCAGCTACTTGTGCCAGTGGGGGGTCCAGGTGTCGACCCAGGTGTAGCAGAGCAGGACAGGGTCGCTTTGGGGGGTGGACGGGTGTGCGGAGGCACTGATGCCCACCCCCCTCTTCCAGCCTTTCATGTCCCCGCGGTTCCCAGGGGGTCCCCGGCCCACCCTGAGGATGCCGGGTCAGGTGAGAAGGGATGAGGGGCGGGGACAGGAGCTGGGCTGGGGGCGGGGTGCCCCGACTCAGCGCTGCCGCCCACAGCCTCCTGTGGGCCTCCCTGGCTCCCAGCCCCTGCTCCCCGGCGCCGTGGACCCCTCCGCTCGCATGCAGGGTGAGTAGGGTGCTCCCCACACCCCGTCCGGGCCCTCTGAACCCGAGTCCTGGGGAGCAACCCCTGAGCCCTGTCCTCTGCCCACCCCAGGGCACTCGAGCATGGGTGGCCCGATGCAGAGGGTGACGCCGCCCCGGGGCATGGCTGGTGTCGGGCCCCAGGTAAGGCCACCAGGAGGGTAGGGTGGACGGGCCGTCCCCTACGAGCCACCCGGGGGCCACCTCTCATGGCTTTCGCCTCCACAGGGCTACGGAGGTGGCATGCGGCCCCCGCCCAACGCCCTCGCTGGCCCGGGACTGCCCACCATGAACATGTAAGGCCTTGAGTGGGTCCCCAGGCCTTGTTCCCCGGCCCCCGGCCCCCGCCCGGGCACCTGAGTTCTCGAGCAGTTTATTCTGCTATCACGTGGGGTGGGTAAATTAAAGCAGCTAGGACCCTGTCCCCGAAGGGTGGGACTTGAATCCACCCGGAATCAGCCAGGGTGTCCCCTGAGGCAGCAGCCGCCCTCGGTGGGGAGAGCCAGGTCGTCTGCATCCTGTCCCCTTGCTCCAGGTGCTCCCCTTTCCTTCCAGGGCTCCGGGAGTTCGGGGCCCTTGGGCCAGCCCCAGTGGCAACTCGGTGAGTCCGGGCAGGGGCGGGGGGGGGGTGGGGGACAGGGCAGGATGCTGGGCCGGCGCCCCTGGCCTCCTGCTCACAGCTGCGCCTGTCCCCAGATCCCCTACTCCTCCTCGTCCCCGGTCAGCTACACGGTGAGTGGCGAGGTGCGGGTGCTGGGCAGGGCCCCGGGGTGCCGGCTGGCCGCTCATCCCCCTCCTCTCTGCCCACAGGGACCTCCAGGAGGTGGTGGGCCCCCCGGCACGCCCATCATGCCCAGCCCTGGAGGTAGGGCTGGCGGCTGGCGGGTGACGGGAGCCCGCACCCCTCAGAGCCCCGCACTTGCCTGATGCCACTGTCTCCCCAGACTCCACCACGTCCAGCGAGAGCATGTTCACGCTCATGAACCCCCTCGGGCCGGGCGCCGGCAGGGCTAACGTGAGTGCTGCGGGCGTGGGCGCGGCGCGGGTCCCCAGCCTGCGGTGGGGACGCAGCCTCACCCGCCCGCCCTGTACCCCCAGTTTCCGCTCGGGCCCGGCGCCGAGGGCCCCATGGCCGCGGTGAGCGCGATGGAGCCGCACCCCGTGAACGGATCCCTGGGTGAGTGGCGCCCCCTGGTGGCCCCCCGGCGCGGGCGGGCGTTGGCACAGGGCACGCGCGGAGTTGCTGCCGCTGTCTGTTCCGCAGGCTCGGGCGACATGGACGGGCTGCCGAAGGTAAGGGCGGCGCCCCCGGGGTCCCGGGC
>NW_004955524.1:3098994-3100454 GCF_000276665.1 Chinchilla lanigera | reverse complement strand
CCAGCGTGTTGGTGCCGCCGAGCATCAGCTCCGAAGTGTACTCGTCCAGCGCGCGCTTGCTGTCGCCCACGTAGGGCACGTACTTGATGACCACCTGCGGGGCGGGACCGGGTCACACAGGGCCGCGCGCCGCCCCCACCCCCGGACGCCCGCACGTACGCAGTGGTCGGGCTCCTCTCCGGGTGCGTAGAGCACCGGGTTGCTCTGCACCATGTCGTCCACCACGCTGCTCTTGGACACCTCCTTGGAGCGGAACTGCTGCGGAGCCGACAGGTTCTGCCCGTCATTGTTGCCCAAGTGGTTGTAGCTGACGATGGACATAGTCTGTGGTCAGAGAGACGGCGGCGTTGCGGGCGGGCGGCGCGCACCGCCGGGTCATCGGGTGTCGAGCCCCGTCCTGGCCGGCCCGGCTCACGCACCTTGAGGCCGGAGCCGATGAGGAAGTCCACGAGCACCGACTTCACCTTAGTCTGGCCCGACTTGAAGTCGTCGCCGCCCACGAACACGCGGTGCTGCTCGGCCAGTTCAAGCGCCCCGGGCACCAGCGTGTTCTGTGGGGACCCGTTGAGGAAGGCGCAGCCCTCCAGGACGCTGGCCACGGCGAAGAGCGTGGACGGCGACACCTCCCTTCCGTGCTGCGGGACGGGGCGTGTCAGCGGGCCCTGCGGCCGCACCCCCGCCCCGCCCCGCCCCGCCCGGCGGCCACCTGGATGGTGCGCAGCAGGTTCTCTGCCGTGTCGTTGAGACCCGGCACCACGTCGCAGAAACGCTCCGTGTTCGCTGTCCACAGCACGATGACCTTATCCAGCCCCGCACGGGACCGGAAGTCGCGGATGTCCTTTCGGATCTGCTCCAGCTGTGGGGAGAGCAGCAGGTGGGGGGGTGGGTGCTGGTGCCCCAAGGCGCAGAGATCAGGGTTACCTGCTCCCCAAACACAGAGGGGCACACTCGGTGAAAAGACGGGCACGAGCAGCGGAGAGTGGGAGCAGCGGTGGGACGGCGGGGGCCGCGGACACGGGAGGGCACCTGCTGCGCACGTGTGCCCGGGATGAGGTTGTCAGCACGTGCGCTCTGGTTGGCGGCGATAAACTCGGGGATGTACACGGAGGGCCGCGGGCGCAGCGCCTCCATGTGCGGCCACAGCTGCTCCTGCAGGCCGCAGTCCAGGACCTGTGCCCGCCTCATGGCCTCCGCCAGGTTCAGCGAAGAGATGTCCCAGCCTGGGGGGAGGTACGACCCTCACGCTGGGGCCCGCCCCGAGTCTCGCCGCCCAGCCCCCGCCGCGCAGCCCGCCCCTCGGCCCACCGTCGAACACCAGGTCGTCGGGCGGCACCATGGGCAGCAGCGCGCTGAAGGGCACGAACACCTCCTGGCCTTCGGCGTCCAGGCCCAGGCTCACGGTGCCCGACTGGGTGAGCGAGCCGAAGTAGTTGGCCTCCTGGGGGCGGCAGAGCGCCACG
>NW_004955524.1:3054777-3098087 GCF_000276665.1 Chinchilla lanigera | reverse complement strand
TGGGGGCCGTGGCGCTCGGGTCCCTGTCCCGCGCAAAGCGGCGCGGGCTCGGCGCAGCGCAGCACCCCCGGGGGCCACGGCCGCCGGTCCCCATCTTACAAAGCAAGACAAAGAGCCCGCGAACGAGCGCCGGGACCTGGGGGGCGGGCTGGCGGAGGGGGAAGTGTCCTGAGGTCTGATACTGCAGGGGAAACCGAGGCCAGCCAAAACTGAGACCCCAAAGCCAGACAGAACCCCTTTATAAGCAGGGGTACTCACTCAGAACTCCCATGCCGTGGCACCCCACAAGCCTCGGGTCCACCTCGAGATGAACCAGAGCGTCCCGGCAGGGGCCCGGTGCATGTGCCTCTGCTTCCCCGCTGGAGCAGCAGGGCGCGGGCAGTGCCAGAGCGAGGCCTGGAGCCGGGCGCCCCCCTTGCGCCGGGCGATAAGGGAGCGTGGGAACCCAGCGGGCAAGCGGAGGCGGCTCCCCAAGAACTTTCCAAAACAAGCGGCCTCCTCCGCTGCTGCACGGAAAGTTTCCAGTGCTGGAGCCGGCCCAAAAGGTGGAGAGCTGGGAATGCTTGCCGGGAAGGCAGCTAGGGCCTGGCCTCCGGGCCTGGGGGGCTCCGCTACCCCGGCTCCAGGCCTCGGTCTGAAGGGACCCCGGTGTGAAAGAGTAGCAAGGATGGGGTGCCTCCCGCTGGGGGGAGCGCCTGGCAGGTCCTCGACAGCAGGGCACGAGTCCCAAAAGACGTGGCTGGTGGATAGGGTTTTGAGATACGAAGAGGAGTTTGTCAAGAAAACTGCACAGAGTCACCTGTGTCTTGAAGAGCCTGGGAGGGGGCTTAGGTGGCCAGTTTGAAGGAAAAAGGGTCAGTGTGGGGGCAGCAGACCCTCAGGGCTGGGCACCAGGACTTTGCTACTGAAATACGTGTTCTTTGCCCTGGCTCCTGGGAGATGGAGTTCGATTCTATGGCCAGTTGTACCCACGCAGTGAGAACTCCAAAGCCCACACGGGCACTGCAGATTGGGGGCCTTGAGGCGGGAGCTCCAACTGACCCTGCATTCCCCCTGCTTGCCCTAGAAGCTCCAAAGCAAGGCATCGAAACCAGGCGAGTTTCCCAAGGCTAAGGCAGTCAGGGAGCAAACACCCCACCGCAGAGAGCTCCAACACTGAGCTTCCAGACAGCAGATAAGGGGTCCGGTGTCATCCCCGGGAGGAAGGAATGCACCACAGAGGCGTGGGGGAATCTGGACGGACAGGCTGCTGTGGGTCCTGTCCCCTGGTTTATTTCCACTAGGACATGCATTTTGTCTTTTAAAAATTTTTGTATTTTCAGTACCGGGGACTGAACCCAGGGCCTTTGCACTGAGCTGTGTCCCAGCCTTGTTTATTTTTTGAAATAGGGTCTTGTTAGGCAGTTGCCCAGGCTGGGCTAGAACTTGGGGCACTCTTGCCTCAGCCTCCTTGCTATCTAATCCCATTCCTGGTAGTCTACACTTTGAGGAACCTAAGCAGAAAATTTTCCCTGGGTCTCTGGGGCTCCATCTCTGAAGCTACTGGGGTCACATGGGGCTCAGATTTCGTGAATTTGTCATGTTTCGGGGATGCGCCAGGGTGGAGCTCAGGGCCAGCACACACTGGGCAAGCCCTCCTCACTGAGCCACACCCCTGGCCCCTCCTGGTTTTTGTCACAGGAGTGTGGGCTGCGTCGTTCCTGAGGGGTGAGGCAGGACACCCCACGGGACCCCCAGGAGGCCCCGCAGCAGGGCGTGCAGAGATGGGGTGCTGGGGGCCTGGCTGTTTAGAGAAGACAGCAGCTCGTGCCCCGCCTCTGTGCGCCTTCCCGCTTGGCTTTAGTGATTTTCTGGGTTCTTCAAGCTGCTCCCCCAAATTATCACACCTCAAGTGGGGGCATGGGGACTCCAGCGCCCAGCCTGCTGCAGCTCCAAAGTGTGGGTGGTGGAGCTCGGCGGCTGAACCCGGGAAGGGCCCCATCCTGGGCCGCCAGGGCGCAGTGAGATGAGGTCTCGGTCGTTACCGGGAGGGCAAGGGGTGTCGTGGGCGCAGGCGCGGCGATGAGGCTCAGGACCCATCTTGGGGTGAGCGGCGGGGCTGCAGGCAGGAGGCGGGCACTGGAGGCAGCAGGGCAGGCTCCAGGCTGCAGCGGGTGGCCTTGGGCTGGCTGCTGTCCCCCGACCCCAGCAGTGCCAGAGGGAAGGTGGGGGCTGTGGGCCAGCCAGACGGACTGCCTAAGGAGCCAGCTGGGGGGGCGAGGTGGAGGGGTGAGTGGTGGGGAACCAGAGCCTTTGGCTTTGTTTTGGTTTCGAGTGTTGGTCTTGCTACGGGGTCCAGGCCTGCCTAGAACTTGCAGCAGTCCTCCTGCCTCAGCCTCTGGTGCTGGTGTTACAGGTGTGTACAACCACGCCTGGTGGAAACTAGGACCCTCTGTCGCGGTGTCCCAGCCCCCCGGGAGAGCAGAACGTCTGAGGGAGGTGAGGGCTGGGTCGCTGAGGTCCCCGCCTGCCAGCCCATCTGGCTCCAGCCAGCCACACTCCCACAGGCGTGCAGGTCACAGCCAAGCACTCGCCCCCGAGTCTGGGTGCTGCGCCCCAGGCTGTGGTCAGAGCCGTGGGCGTTACCCCCAGGGACCTGAAGGCAGGTTTTTGTTTTTGTTTTCTGCAGTACTAGGGACTGAACTCAGGGCCTTTGTATCGAGGCACCTCCCCGGCCCTTTTATTTTTTGAGACAGGGTCTGTTGCTGAGCTGCCTGGGCTCCCCCGCTTGGCCTCCAGAGTGCTGGCGATAGCGCTGCCACCGTGCCTGTCCTCAGGTCCCTCTGGCCAAGAGCAGACTGCAGAGCCCGGTGGGGGAAGGCTCGGCCTGTCCTCTCGGCCCGCCTGTCCCTCCGCTGCCGCTGCCCAGGGCCGGAGTCCCCTCGGCTCTGCTCGGCACGTAGGCTGTGGACCCTGGGAGACGTTCTGGCCCTGGACTCTGACCCCCGCGGGTAACCCGCCCCTGGCCCTGGCCTGTGCTGCTTCTGCCCCACCCTGGGGCGTCTTCAGCCCCGTCCCAAGGCCAGCGTGAAGGCGCGGCCACCGGGCAGCGCTGTTGGGAGCCCACTGAGGGCAGGGCGCGCCCTGTCCACCCACGCAGAGCCACTTGGGGAACCGCCGCTGGCCGGGGCCTCCGGGGTCGTGGCCACCCGGCAGTCGCAGGCGGGCCTGTGCCTGGCTACCTCCACGCGGCCTCCTTTGACCGCCGCCCAGTGTCACCCGAGGGGCCCTCTCAGTGGTGGCCAAGGCCCGGCCGGTGGGGGCAGGGGCGCCCTGCGGGAAGGCCAGGTGGGGGCCAGGCTGTCCCTGCAGCTGGTACATGCCGCCCCGACCACGCCCCTGGGATTCCTGCGCTCCTCAGAACTCAGGCCAAGGCCGCGGCAGACGCGGCCCCCTCGGCTCTGCTCCCTGCAGGAGTCTTTGTGTTTTCCTCTGTAGAATAAACACCCACCCCCACCTGGCCTTGGAAGGGTGACTCTCCCTGCTGAGTTCGCCTCCTGCCCTGCCCAGTGCCTGCGAGGGCGGAGAACACCCCCTGAGCCTCCCTGGTAGTGGCAGGGGCCGCGGGCATGCCAGCCTGGCCTGGGAGGACCACGGAACACTGCCAGACCTGCTGCTGAGACCTTGCCGTGCTGACCAAGCTGGCCTTGGGCTCCTGGGCTCCAGTGATCCTCCTGCCTCAGCTTCCTGAGTAGCTGGGAGATCCAGGACAGGTGAACCACCCCTTATATCCCCCAAACCATCTCTCCCTGGACACCCCTCAGCCCCATTCCTCCGGTCTCACGACTGCGGTGCTCCCCCGGACCCTGGCCCACCTGGTTGTCCCCTGGACCTGGCTCTAGAGGGCTTCAAGGAGCCCTGGCCCTGCCCACCGAGGACCCCGCTGCCACACACACAGGAAGCCCGGCTGCCAGGCGGCTGGGTTCGTTCAGTGAAATTTATTGTAGGATGAAAAAATCAGCATTCACCTGCTTAGTGTACAAAAAGGACCCTGGGTCTCTTAAGAAAATATTAGGAAACTGCAGATGTGGACACTTTCCGATTGTAACATTTGGCAAAAGTGAAAAATTCTCTGTAAACACCAAGTCCATGGCTCAAAGTGGTTTCTCCACAGTACAGCGTCAGAAGGAGAATAAAACAGCATCAATAAGTTAGACCGCGGCAGTGAGCGAGGAGCGTCCGCCCCGCCCCGAGGCAGAGCCCTTGCTTGATGCCAAGGTCCCTCCAGGGACAACGGACGCCGCGGGACAAGGACGGCAGACTGGGGGACTTAGTGGCCTCTGAGGGGAGTCGCGCAGCGCACTCCGCAGCCGCCCCGCCCCCATGGAAACAAAACAGCCATTGAAACACGAGGATGGGCTTCCGCAGCCGGGCAGGGCCGCTCGGCTCCTCTCCCGCAGGAAGGAGGCTGGCGGCGCCCCCACGGCGCAGGCGCCAGCTCCGGGAAGCCGCGGAAGCCGCCCGAGCCCCGCGGGCTGGAGCAACAGCCGCGGCCGTCCCCGCGCCCAGGGCCCCACGGGCGCACGCACATACCCACTGCCCCGCGGCGGGGACCCTGGAGACTAGGCACAGTGACAAAGCAGCAACTGGGGGGTCCGCGGGGCCCCCAGCCCCTCCCTGAGTGCAAACCCAGCGGCAGCTCAGCTGAGGCGACCCCGGGACCTTCGAGTGGACAGAGGAACGGAGAGGCCAGCGGCGTAGGGATCGCGGCCTCCGGAGGGAGCGCGAAGAGCAGCTGCAGAGGAGAAACTGAGGCCCCGTCAAGGCCTCCTGCGCGAGGCCTGCGGGTGACAGCTCTAATACTGCATAAGGACGCAGGCGGCACCCCCACCTGGGCGTCCGAGGAGAGGGAGGCACAGGTTTAGAAAAACTGCTTTCTCTGGTACAAAAATAGACGAGTCTCTTCAGCGGTAGCGTATAGAAAACTAGAAAAGGCCGCGGGCCGGCCCCAGAGTCTCAGCGGTGGCGGGACGCTGGGCCCCAGGCAGCCGTGTGCGTGTCCACATTTATTGTTTTCAACAAGCCCGGCTGCCCGGCCGGCACGCCGCCTCCGCCCAGCTCCTGCGGCCCGGGCGCTAGGGCCTGGCCTGCAGCTGCAACTGGTCGTACTCGGCGATGAGCCGCTTGATGTGCGCCAGCTTGTTGTGCAGGTACTCGCAGCGCTGCTTCTCCTGGCTGTAGTTGGGGTTGGTCTGGGGGCACAGGGCGGCGTGTGGGCAGGGCGCCATGCCCAGCACGGCAGGGTCCCCTCTGCATGCCGTGGGACCTCCCCCCCAGAAAGGCACAGGGACACGAGGGCAGCATGGCGCTGCAGCCTGGCTCCCCCGCCTGACACCACGGAGCCCGCCTCCCCGCCGCGCACGCGCACTCACCTTTTTGATTTTGTGGTACTCCTGCAGAATCTGCCCCCGAATGGTCTGCAGGGAAATGAGAGAACACATGCACGCTCTGCCGAAGTCGCACCCCACACCGGGCAGGGGCCAGCCGCAGGGTGCGGCGGCGCAGGACCCGGACAGCGGGCAGGGGCCATGGTGAGGGTGCCGGCCGGGTGTCCTTGTCTGTCATGCTGGGCCTGTCTGCTGTGCCCAGGAGCTCTGAGACCCCCACTCCTCCCCTGGTGGGACCGTGACCCCGGACCTGGCTCTGCAGGCAGGAGCCTGGCTCTCAGGCGGGAAGCGGCGGGTGGAGGGGACAAGGGACCGAGGGTGGGGACGGACACTAAGCAGGCTCCAGGCCTTCCTGGGCCCAAGGCGCCCCCTCTGCCTGAGCGGATGCTGACTCAGGCAGGCGCCCGGACCTTGGCCTCCACCTGCCCCAGACATCGCCCTGGCCCCGCAGGAATCCTGCCGGCTGGCCCGGGCCACAGCCCCCGCGCGTCCTCCCGAGACTTTCTGTTCTCTGAGCCTGTGCCCCGGCGGCCCTTCCCAGCTACACCCCAGGAACCTGGCCCGGCAACGCCAGTGCTGCTTTCGCAGCGTCGCTGCCTAACTTTTCTCCCCTCCCTCCGTTTTCTTCCTTGCACCGCTAGGAGCTGAAGCCAGGACCTCGTCTGGGCTGGGCAGCGCTCACAGGGCACCCGCAGCCAGGAGCTGTCTTAGCCTCCGTCTGTCAGGCCGGGCCGGCCTTGAGCTCCTGGCTCAAGCCGCTTCTGGCCTCACGGGGTGCAGCCTGCACCTCGGCCAGTGCCGTGTTTTAGGCAAGACCCTGCCACGGAGGCTGGCGCCTGCCTGCCTGAGGACCTGTGTGCCGGGAGCGCACCTCGTACGCCTCGGAGCCCTGTGCCAGCTGGCGCAGCTGCGCATCCAGCTGCGTGAAGCGCTGCGTGGTCTGCTCGATGCGCACGTGCAGGTCCCGGTACTCGCTGTACTCGGCGTTGAAGTCGCTCCTGTAGCGCTGGCGCTGCTCCGAGGAGGAGATGGCCACGTACTTGCTGCAGGGCACATGGCGCCGTCAGACCGGGGGTCTGCAGCCCGCGGCGGGGTGCCGCACTGCAAGGCTATGCGGCCAGCAGTGCAGGTGACTGTGGCGGGGCGGGGGCACGGGGACCCTCACCCAGCCGGCCCCTGGACTCACAGCAGGTAGTCGGGTGTCTCCGACGTGGAGGTGGGCACGCTGGCAGCAGAGCTGCAGGCTCCATCCAGGCCTGCAAGAGCCAAGGCAGACCTCAGTCCCCACAGGGCAGACGTGTGGCGGGGTGCGCACAGGATTAGGCTGCGCCGAGGTCACGTGACCGGGCAGGGCCCGCCTGCTGATGCTGGCTGCAGCTCGTCTAACACAGGCTGAGGCTCTGGCCCGGCACGAAGGGGCGGTGGCCCCACCGCCTGCCCCGGCCTGGCTGCCACCCAAAGCCTCTGCTGCTCTGTTGGACATGGGCAGCACGGGCCAGCGGGGCCGGGCCCAGGCTGCCTGCACCCACCAGGGGACAGTCTATGCCCAGGTGGGGCTGCACCCACCCAGCCCAGCCCTACGCCCCCAGCACGGCCAGCCCACAGGCTCCGCCCGCAGGCCCCTTCGCTTTCCTGTGGTCCTGGAGATGGAACCCAGGGCCCCCTGCACCGAGCTACGCCCAAGCCCTTTTCAGTTTTTAATTCTGAATCAGGGTCTAAGCTGCCTGGGCCAGGCTTGAACTTTTGATCCTCCTGCCTCAGCCTCCCACAGTGACCAGATCACAGGTGTGCACCCCACACACTTCTAAGCGGACAGCTCGCGTGCAGCGAGTTCACAGGCCCACAGTCTCGCTTCCTGCCCTTCTGCTGACCCACCCTACTCCGCGCCCGCCTGTCCTCACCAGGCGGGCACGGCGTCCACCCCAAGTAGGGCCTCCCCAGCACCAGGGACACAAACTGGATGTGGGTTGGACAAGAGCCATGAAGGCATCTGCCAGGGGAAAGGAGAACCCTGCAAGGCAAGCAGATCCACGAACGGGCAGGCGCAGTGACCACGCCTGTGTTCCCAGCACTCGGAGGCTGAGGTAGGAGAAGCACAAGTTTGAGGCCAGCCTGGAAGACACGGCAAGAGAGGACGCCGTCCCACAGCAGCTTCAGAAGCACCTGTAGGGTGAGCTCACGCCGTGCACAGTGCCGTCCTGTCCTGCCTGACCAGGCTAAGCACACACGGAACGCCCCAGAGCTCTTACGAACCCACTCCACCACGATGGACCCCTGAGGCTGTCGCCCAGGCCGCTGTACAGCTGCGCATGGCAGGCCGCGCGACCCCACCCAAGGCCCATGCTCCCAATGCCAGGGACAGCGCGAGCCAGGCTGTCAGCAGCACCTCACTTAGCCCTTGAGGTCTTCACCAGCTGGACACACAGGTAAACCAAAGCTGAGGGTCAGCCTGCCTGGCAACAGTAGCCTCAGCCAACCTCTGGCCTGCGCCAAGCCCGGGCACTGGCTACACAGCAGGGCTGCCCCCACGCCTCCTGTCGCCAGCCCGCCCCTCACGGCCCAGCTCCCACCCGCCCGCACCGTGCGGCGGCCCTGCTGCCATCCCCTTTCCGCCTCGCTCGTGTGAGTGGTGTGGGGACAGAGGCGGGTGCTGCACGCTGGGTGCGGTGCTGCCCTTGGGGCATGGGACGAGTCACGGAGCCACAGTCCCGGGCGCATCCTGTCTGGGGTCCTGTCCACCCCAGGCAACGGCTGCGAGACAGGACAGTGGCCGCCTGGGCTGACGCGGCAGCCTCGCCCTGTGGCTGTGACACCGGAACGAGCTAACGTGGGTGCAGAACTTTAGCCCCCTTCACGTGGTTTCAAGCGCTCCACAGCTGGGGCTGTGCAGCCACCGGCTCCGGCTGCTACCACTGGGCCTGGTCCTGGGGCCGGGCCTCCGAGCTATTGGGGTTACTGCCCCTGCCTCTGGGGAGCGCCGTGGGGGGCTGCACCCTGGCCCTGCCGCTGGCAGCGCATGTCTCCCACACCGCCCCGCCCCACCTGTGACTGCACCCTTTCTCTCATGTGCATCGGGGGGAGCCTGAGGCCTCGCGCTCAGCTACGTTCTAGCCCTGTCACTGGTCTTGCTCTGTGATCCAGGCTGGCCTTGACCTCCCCAAGTTGCCCAGGTTGGTCTGGAAACCTCAATCCTCGTGCCTCAGTCTCCCCAGCCGAGATCACTGGTGTTTCCTCCAGCCGGTCCTCCACTCAGACTCGGCTCCTCAGTGGGGCTCGGGGCCCAGGCGCGGCTTCCCTGCGGGGCCCTGCCCCCTGCCCCTGTGCTGTACACACCCCCTGCATCCGGGCCGTCAGCCCACGTGAGGGCCGTGGGCTGGCCCTGCGGTGTGCATCCCGTGAGCACCAGCTTCCAGCAGGCTGCGGCCTCAGCTAGCCTGGGGAGGGCAGCACAGGCCTCGACTCTGCCTCTGGCCAGTGGGCAGATGTGGGGAATAGGGAACCCCGTGCCCTGACACCCTGTGGGTGATGATGCCCGACAGCGCTCTGCCTTGGCACCTACCCGGGGCGCTGGGTGGCTCTCCGTGGGCACCGGGCTCAGGGCGGGGCGGCGGGGCGTGGGGCCTGTCGGGCTGGGCACAGTTCGTCAGCTGGGGGAGACGGGGGGGAGCAGCAGGGGCCGGCGCGGCCATCTCCCTGCGTGTGCAGTCCTGACTGCGGGGGCTCAGGTCACCGCTGGCGTTGGCCTGGAGGCCGTGGGTGCGCGGGGGCTCCAGCCTTGAGGGGAGGAGGGCGCCGGGCAGTGGCCCCGGCGTGGGCAGCAGGGCCTCCCGGCCGTCAGGTGCACTCAGCTTCCCGTTGAGGGCGGGCGGGGCTCTCTGGGTGAAGTGTGAGATCCTGGGCTTCTTGGGGAGCAGGGGGTCGATGAAGTCAGAGGTCTGCGGCCGCTTCTGCAAAGAAATGCAAGATCCTAGAGGGGATCCGCCGAGCGGTGGCTGCCCAGGTTCCTGTGGGGCCTGCACTGGCCACATGGGGGCGCCCGGAGGCCAGGCCAGGCCTGCGGGAATGGCACGGCCAGCAGGGGCCCATGGGGTCTGCTTCCAAACATCGTTCCCAAACAAGGGTAGGCTCAGCACCACAGGGCCCAGGAGACCAGGGGACCGCGAGCCCACAGCAGGGGCCCAGCTGCAGGCCAGGGCAGGCGGAAGTGCCTACCTGGGTGGGTGAGGCGGGGCGCACATGCTCGGCGGGAGGGCTGCAGGCGGCCGGCTCCGTGCTCTGCGGCTGACACAGCTTCCTGCAGAGGGAGCAGGCGGTCAGGGGGCCCTGCCGCGCCCCGGGGAGTCTCCCCACCCCAGAGACACCGGGGGAAAACAGAGACCCGCTGGGCAGGCAGGGTGACCTGCAGGACCCGTGGCCAGTGTCGCTGTGAGCCGGGCCGGCTCAAGGTCCTACTGGGAGGTGGCACTGTTAGGCAGGGCCTCCAGGAGGCGCAAGGACAAGGGCTGGCTCGGCGCCGCAGGCCCAAGAGACTGCGGGGAAAGGACTGTGACTGCCGAAGGATTCGTCACTAATGGTCGGCTGCAGACCCCCAGCCGCACGGAGGGCCCGTGGTGCAGGGTGTGGGAGGCCCGCCCGAGGATGGTTACCATCCGCTGAGAGGCAGGCATGGGAAAGGGTAATAAGTTTCTCCTGTTGGCGTGAGTTACGTGCTTGGTTCCAATAAAAGGCGGCTGGGAGGAGAGATCGGGGCCGCAGTCCCAGAGGCTGTGGGCCCTGATCCCAGACTTCTGCCTCTCCTGTTTTTACCTTTTCCATCTGCGGGCACCTCGTTCTCGGGACCTGTCACTACAGTTAATACCAACACAACAGGAGGTCACAGGTGGGCCCCACAGTGGCTCTGCGGGGACACCTGTGCCACCTGGGGACCCTGCAGCAAGAAGACGGCGGCGCGGGGTCTGGGCCTTGACCAGAAGCTACAAGCGGCGTCTTTCCCCCGCCCTGCCCCCTCGGGACCCTGCTGTCCTGACACCATGCCGTGCAATCCTGTGTCCGGGCAGGGGTGGCGACGCCTGCACTTCAGACCCAGGCAGTGCTCGGGCTGGAAGGCGGCAACCGTGTCTGCCCCTCACAGATCGCAGCGCCACGACCCACCCCTACCACGGCGGTTCACACTCAGCCCTGCAGAGGTGCGGCTCAGACGCCGCCGCCGCCGCGGTCAAGGGGAGTAACGCCGGCACCGGGGGACCACGCAGGGTCGACGCCCGCCTGGCCCAGGCCGAGATCCCACCCTGGGAGCCCGCTCGCTGCAGGACGAGACCCGCTCACATGAACTGTGCCTCGGACAGGGCGCTGCTCACAATGCCCTCAGACAAAGGGTCAGCACAGCACGGGCCCTGGGAAACAAGAGCACAGCACTACGGGACAGCACCGTGAATCTCGGGAAGGCGTCGCGGAGACAGAGGGCTGGGAGGCGAAGAAGCCTTGCAGATGTGTTTTCAAGAAGAGGCAAGGAGAATAATGAGCACGGGGAAGACACCTCGAGGCCCAGGAAGCCTCAGCTGGTCAGAGGAGATGCGGCGTTCACGGGCCTGCAGGCGGTGGCACCATCCCAGGCACCCTCCTGAGACTGTGTGGGTGGGCCAGCAGAGGGCTGGGCACTGATCCGTGTACTCTGGGAGGCTGAGGCAGGAGGATCACAAACCCAAGGGCAGCCTGGGCAACTTCGCAAGACCCCATCTCAAAATGGAGACTAAAACCCTAGACATGGTGGTGCATATCTGTCATCCCAGTACTCAGGATGCTGAGACAGGAGGAATGCCACAAGTTCAAGGTCAGCCTGGGCTACACAGTGAGCCTGCCTGAACTGTATAGCGAGACCCTGTCTCCAAAAAAAAAGAAATAGCTGGGCGTGGGGTGCATGCCTATAATCCCAGCACTTGAGAGGCTGAGGCAGGAGGATCACTGCAAGTTTGAGGCCAGCCTGGGCTAGAAAGTGAGCTCAAGACCAGTCTGAACTGCATAGCGAGACCCTGTCTCGAAAAGAAGAGAAACGAAAGGCTGGGCATGAAGCTCAGTGGGACAGTCCCGGGTGTGACCCTCAGTGCTGGAGTGGTGACAGTCCCAGCAAGGAGCAGGGCACAACCACAGGGACGGCGCCTTGTGGGGCAGATGGTTTAGGGGGCAGAGGACTTGGGGGCCCCATGGAGACCCACTGAAGGGAGAGAGGCTTGGAGGTGGGTGCCAGGGTGGGACAAGCTGGCACCAGGCTGTGGCACACACAGGGCCCTGCTCCTGACCCGCCCAAGCCGCCACCTGTGACGGGAGAAACACCCAGAGCCTGCTCCACGGCTCGCTGGGAGGCCCGGGCTTGGCGAGCTCGCCCTAGGCTCCCCTGGGCGAGGACAGAAGCTGCGTGTCGGCGATGCCGGTGCCCCTTGGGCGCAGAGTGGGCCCTGGGGACAACGGCCCAGGCAGAGCCGAGGGCATCTTTTGGGGTGGAAGCGGCCTGTAGACCACAGGCTGGCAGGGAGGTTTCTGCCTGCTGCCTGCAGGGGCAGCACGGGCACCGTGTCCTCCTGACCCACACAGTGTGGCACTGGCTCAAGTGAGCAGGGCCCAGGCCCGGGGTCGGGGGGGGATGGCTGGGCGGGTGGGGACACCCAGGGCAAGCGGCCACACTGGCACGCAGACACCTGGGGTCTCGTCACAACTATGTCCCTGCCTGCCTCGCCGGGCACCCAGGACCAGTGAGCGCAGGGACTGAGACGCCGACGCCCCACTCCCCAAGACCACCATGCTCCACTCTGACACCCGACCGCGCCGCGGGGCCCAGCAGAGAGAACAGGACCCCCGTGAGTCCCTAAGCCTCGCCCTGTGCCGCCCAGCCGGCAGGCGCCCGCCTTAGCCCGAGGGGAGGGCCGCGGAGAGCTGCGCAGTCCCGAGGGCGGGTCTGCGGGGACGGGGCAGTGAGGAAGGCCGGCTGGATGGGGCCTCTGCCTGAGCGGTCTGTGCCAGGGCTGGTGGCCACACGGACCGCCACCTGGGGAGGTGGCCCGTGGGCCGCGTAGTGGCATTACCGCACGAGCACGCGCTTCAGCAGCTGCTGGTCGCCCTCCGAGTAGCCGGGCCAGTCCTTCTGCACGTCCTTGTACATGCAGTCCCTCAGCGTGCACGTCCCGTCCTTGGCGCTCACGTTGGCCACCTGCAAGACAGCAGCGTCACCGCAGGAAGCCCACAGACAGGCGCAGGGCGAGATCCGGAAGCCCCGACGCAGACGGGCTCCTGCCCCGACAACGCCGGCCCAGGCTTCCCTGCACGCAACTCTGGGGCACGGGGGCGAGGAGGCCTTCTGTCTTCCTTCCCGTTCTACACAGCAAGCGGCCACTGCTGGTCCCCAGCCTCTCGGGGCCTAGGGAGGCGGCAAATGGCCGGCTGGGTGAGGCGCGTCCCCCAGACCGCCCTTCTGAAAGCTCAGAGGGCTGGTGGAGGCGGAGGTGGCCAGGCCAAGTCCCGGGAGAGGTAAGCGGCAGGGACACTGAGCCCGTGCAGGGCAGAAGGCCGGGCCCAGCCCGTGCTGCCCCACGACCGGTAGGCGGGGCCCAACCTGAGGGCCCCCTTGGTGCCTTGCCTGCTGTGGGCAGCCTGCCTCGGTCTCCCCACGTGGCCTGGGGCCCTCGCCATGCTTGACTCTGCGTTCCTGAGAACGACGCTGCGATGCTATGGACTCCGGGCCCCCGCGCCATTCTCACCCGGTCCCGCAACCTTCTAGACACTTGCTCGGGCCTTCCTGCCTGGGCCGTGAAAGCAGACATGGCTTGGGGCTGCGCCCAGCGCGCGGAGGAAGAGCCAGTGCCCGGGCCTGGCCCGAGAGTCCTCGCTCAGGACAGCAGCTTGGGGCGTCTTGCGGCTTGGGGTGGCCCAGGGTCGTGGGTCCCCAGGGCCAGTGCTGACCCAAGAAGGGCGGCACCGTCTTCTCTGCAGAGGCCCACCTGTCCTGCGTGCCAAACTCGGGATACAGTGACGGGGGCCCTGCTGCCCGCATGCTCAGAGCTGCTCTCGGGTCTGCAGGGGAGCCACACTGATGTCATCCTGAGCACTCGCCCTCGGGGGCCCCAGGGCCGCCAACACCAGTCCCCCATGGGGCAAGGGCGCCCGTCCCTTCACGAGGCGGCGTCCCGGGAGCAGGTGGGGCGGGACTGGAGTGCAATGCGTGACCCCCACCAGCACTGGCTGCCCGAGCACAGGCCACGCACGCCCCCGCGCAGCCCTGTTCTCCAGCTCCCGAGCCTTGGCCTGGGTGGGGTCAAGGCATGGACTGCCAGGCCAGGGAGGAACTTGGGCGTTTCTCCACGGCACCCCGCTCCCGCCCCGGCCCTGCCTGACAGGTGGCGGTGGTCAAGGCCTCCCAGCCTTTGGCCCCGTGGCAGCCACCCGGGCCGCTGCCCACACCCAGCCCCACAGCCTGCACCGCACCTGCTGTAGCAGCCCATCCAGCGCGTCCTTGTCTGCCTGCGCCAGCCCGTCCTTCTGCAGCCGCAGCAGCAGCTCGGCCTTGCGGTAGGGCCTCAGCGCCAGGAGGTGCAGCACCCGGTCCCGGAAGGGCCGCTGCGACACTGCACCAGGCCCCGCCCCACTCGCGCCACTCTTCCGGATGGCACTGGCCAGGTTGATGGGGGTCGCCCGCTTCCGGGAGGGCACAGGGTCTGCCGCCGCTGGGGCTGGTTTGCGGAACTGGACCTTCTTGCCTGCAATGAGATCCTGGGCGTTAGGGCTGGCAGGGGCCCGGCATGTGCACTGGCGCTGCAGGGGCCAGTGCTGGGCGACCAGGTGCCACAGGCTGCCAAGCCGCCTCACTGACACCACGGGCCCGGCTAGGGGCGGAAGCTCCCCTGGGGAGCGGCTCTGGCGTTGTCCTCACACCTGACTGTCACAGCACAGAGACACGCGTGCTCGAGGGGCCCAGGGCCACCACGCAGCCTCGGAGCTGTGCTCAGTGAGGTCCTGGGCAACGGGGCTGGCTTTGGTCCTCACAGGCTGCAGGGATGATGCAGCAGAGGGACGCCAGCACCTCTGGGCCCAGCCGAGCATGCTGACATCTTTCCTGCTGTCTGCATGCAGTGCTGGGATGCAGCCCAGGGCTTGGTGCATGCTAGGCGAGTGCTACACCGCTGATCTGCACCCCAGGCCTTTCTACAGATTTTTTTTGTTTTATTTTGTTTTGTTTAACTTTTGTAGTTCTGCAGATTGAACCCAGGATCTTTGCACTGAGTGAAGCACATCTCAACTTTTTCTTTTTCTTGAGACAAGGCCTCACTATGTTGCGCAGGCTGGCTATGAATTTGAGATCCTCCTGCCTCAGCCTTCCTATGGATAGGAATCACTAGCATGTGCCAGGCTGTATGTATGTATGTATGTATGTATTTTGAGACAGGGTCTTGCTATGTAATTCAGGCTGGCCTTGAGCTCACTTTGTAGCCCAGGCTGGCCTAGAACTCACAATCCTCCTGCCTCAGCCTGCTGAGTGCTGGCTGTGTTACAGGCATGTGTCACCATACCTGGCCAGGCTGTATTTATATATATGTTTTTTGGTACCAGGAATCAAATTCAGGGCCTCATAATTGCCAGGCAGGTGCTGTGCCGCTGAGCTACATCCCCCGCCCTGTATTTATATATTTTAAATAGGAGTGTTTGCACCAGGACACCAACCATCTCAGAAACCATCGCTGGATCCAGTTAGTGCGATGAGACAAAGCTTTTAACCGCTGCCCCTCCCCCACCACGTGCACAGAGCCTCAAGGCCACAGGTGTTCCGGGCGTCCTGGCTGTGGCATGGCTTCCCAGAGCGTGCGCGTGCGGGTGCATGTGTGTGTCTCCTGCCCACTGTGCTTATGAGAATGCAAGCCTGGTGCCCTCGCTGCTTTAAGCGGACCCTGCCTCACCCCTTGCCCCTGGGACCTGGCTCTTTGCACCCCCCCCAATGACCCATTTCGATGACTTCCTCCTCGGCTCCGCGGGCCCTGGCCGCTGAGGCCGCTCAGGCAGCAACGCTGCTCCTCCCGCTCCTCACTGCTCCGCTCCTCCCCACGTCCTGGCGTCCAGGCCGAGCAGTGCTCACCCGCACCACGCCCTGCAATCTCCCGGAGCGGGGGAAGGTCCCCAAGGCCACCACCCAGAGGGGAGGGGAGCCTGCAGTTTCAAGCTCCAGGTGTCCTAAGGCCCAAGAGCCACAGCCCCAGAGCCACCACCCTGTGACACTGGCATCGGTCCCCCAGGTCCCCCACACCGCGCAGGGCCGGCCCTCTGGGCCCACAGGGCGAACTCCTGCTGCCACCGTGCTCACCCAGGTAGCGGCCTCCGGCCTTGATGACAATGGCGCCGCGGCTGCGCGTCTCCTCCTCCGCCTGCGCCATGCTCTCCCGGGCCTTCTGGTAGGAGTCGTCGGTGGCGCACACCGTGACCTTGTCCTGGATGCTGCCCAGGCAGTCCAGGTGGACGTCGCCACGGCTGCAAGGCGAGGGGCCGAGACAGGGGCTCAGACAGGCTACCGGAAGCAGGCAGCGGGGAGGCGGGGACAGGGCCGGGCCGGGCGGGGCCTCACCTGGACACATACTGCTGGATGCAGTCGAAGCTGCCCTGCGGGCTGTCTCGGCCGATGTTGGAGAGGTAGAAGGAGAAGGTCCGCACCTCCGCGGGGCAGTCGGGCTGGGGGATGCAGATGTGCTGCGGGCGGAGGACAGCACGGGGCGTCACCGAGGCCGTGCCTGGTCCTGTGCATCCGAGGTGTCCCCGCACTGCCTCCCTGGCACGCCACCTGGGAATACGATGCCACTATGCCCTGTGACGCCCCTGCCCTGCCGCGAGGGCCCCGTCTGGGTCTGAGTGGCAGTGGAGCCGCGCCCACCCAGGGGCAAGGTCCCCGGCTCAACTGTGCGGCTCTGAGCGGCAGCCTGACAGGGTGGCGACCTGGGTTTCCCAGCCCAGCAGCCAGGGCGGTGTGGCCTTTGGCATGAGGGCCCAGGGACACGGGCTATTTACGGTCTTGTGGCCACGGGCAAGGCAGGCAGCAGCCCCGAACAGCCCACAGGTGGGCTCCCAAGGAGCATGTGACAGCGAGTGTGCCACAGCTCACACGCCCGACGCGGACCGTGCCTGCACCTGGAGGCACAGCCCAGCAGATGGCGTGGGCCGGCCAGGACACGGTTGGGCTGCGCGTGGCACGCTTCCACTGGGTGCCAGCCTGCCCGCTGCTGAGGAAGGGCGCCCAGGGCCACTCACGGAACCCTGGCCCCACGTGCCCCGGGTTTGACAGAGCTCCTCACAGATGGCCGACACAGAAAGCTCCCAAGTGCCAATGGGGCGGGCAGCACAGCTGTCCCCAGCCCCCAGCCGCCACGTCACATTCAGGGACACCACGCTTCACCCCCTTGGCTCTGAGGCCTGGGCTGCATGCAGCTCTCAGGGGTGTGCAGGACCATGGGCACCCTCAGGACCAGTCCCACCCCAAGACGGGCGCTCCTGGCACAGCCACCGTGGCGGGCAAGTGGGTGGGGTCCGCGCCCGCCCCAGGAGGAAGCGCGGCCTGCTGCTGAGCGTCTGCCCAGCACCCCGGGGCCCTGTGCACGCCCTGCCCGGCCCCTGCTGTGAAGAGTGGCCAGGCGCAGGGCCCCACTGTCTCGCCCGACACCTCCTCCCTCCGTTCTGCGCAGGGATGCGGATGGGGGCTGCGGCGGGCGGTCCAGTGGGGGTTGGTCCAAGGACACAGGAGGCAGCGGGGCTGGGCTTGCTGTCTGGGCAGAGGGCCTGAGCAGCGGCGAGGAGGGACCAGGCCCCCTGACACTGTGTGCCACTGCTCTCTGGTCTCAGTGTGGGAGAGCAGCGCCCACTCTGTGCTGGCCACCCCCACGGCGCGGTGGCTGGGTGGCCCAGGGCCCGGGCCAAGGCCACAGCAGATGCGGAGGAGTCGGTGAATTCACACCGTCTGTCTTCACTGTTAGCAGCCTGGTCCTGCGGCCCCATGAGGTGACACTGACAGTCAAAGACGTGTGACAAAATCTCCAAGGTCAGGAGGGACGGGGCGGGGGGGGGGGGGGGGGGCGGGGGCGGGAGTGACGGCTCACGGGGACATTTTCTTTCCAAAGGAGATGGAAGCGCTCTAGGACGGGACAGCTTGGAGATAAGACAGGTAAAAGCCCAGGGGACCAGGTGCAGCCAGGGCCTTCCGACACAACCCCCACGCTTCAAGACATAATCCCGAGCGTCAGCAAGCGGGGTGGCGTCCGACGGACAAGCTTCTGCATAGCAGAGGAAACCGTGAGCAGAAGGAAGAGACAGCCCCAGAACGGGGAGAAAACACTGCCGGCTACTGCTCAGAGAGCTCATATCTAGGATATACAAAGAAATACAAAATTTAGGCCCCCGAAATAAAAGACCCAGACAAAAAAAGGGCAAGTGGAATGAACAGACACTTCTCAGAAACACAGATGGCCAAGAAGCACATGAAGAAACGCTCCTCGTTACTATTACAGAAACACAAATGATTCCACCTCACTGCAGAAAGAATGGCCATCACCGTGAACATGCGGGAGAGGCTGGGAGGAAAAGGAGCCCTTCCGCAGTGCTGGTGGGCGTGCGGACTGCTGCAGCCACTGCGGAGGTCACTGTGGAGAGTCCTCAAATAACTACAGCTAGACATTTCTCTTGACCCAGGTATCCTCCTTCTAGGATCTTCCCCAAAGAGTTAAACAGATCACACTATCGTGATCGGTGCATACCCATGCTTAGAACAGCAAAATTCCTAATAGCTAAGTCTTGGAAGTGGCCTCTCTGTCCATCAACAGATGAAGGATAAAGAAAATGCAGAATGACACACTATAGAACACTACCCTGCCAGAAAAAAGGACAGCCCCGAGGCACTCATAGGTAGATGGATGCACTGTGAGAATATAATGTTAAGTGATATTAGTCACACACACAAGCTCTAACATTGCAAGGCTTCCCTTATATCAGACGTCATTAATTTCTTTTTTTCGTGTTTTTGAGACAGGATCTCCCTATGCAGTTTAGGCTGGCCTTGAGCTCACTTTGTAGCCTAGGCTGGCCTTTTTTTTTTCTTTTTTCAGGCTGGCCTTGAACTGGCAATGATCCTCCTGCCTCAGCCTCCCAAGTGCTGGGATTACAAGCGTGCGCCACCACACCCCACAGCTTCCCCTGTATCAGAACCCAAAATACAAAGACAGAGCAAAATAAAAGGTAACAGGAAGTAGATATTTTCCAAATGGGTAGGGGGGTCAACAGATGGAGGGGGGGTAGGGAGGGGAGAGAAAAAAAGAAACTGAAATAAGAAACAGAAATGGAAGCCGGGTGTAGTGGTGCATGCCTATAATTCCAGCACTTGGGAGGCTGAGGCAGGAGGACGGTTGCGAGTTCGAGACCAGCCTGGGCTACAAAGTGAGCTCAAGGCCAGCCTGCACTGCATAGCCGGACCCTGTCTCAAAAAGACAAAAAAAAAAAGTAGGAAGGATGTGGAAATAGAGCTTTTGCCCACGGGAGGGGTCCACGAGGTGGAAGGTGCAGGAGGGAAGGGAGGGGTGGGGCAGGGGGGAGGGAGGCGCAGGCACAGCGCTGGCCCTGAGCACTACACGCTGCGGACCCCGCGGGCAGAAGCAACCTAAAGGCGATCAACACCCAGCCGGGTTCCTCCCCTGCCAGCCGCGCGGCGCGGATGCCCTGGCTCCCTGCGCCCCTGGGGCTGCACTTGAAGCGCGGGCCGGACAACACGGTGGACCCGAGTTCTGGCACAGAGGTCTAACCAGTGTCACAGCCCCGGCTCGTCTTCACGGAGGGAAACTGAGGCACGCAGAGGCAGGCCCGGCTCTGTGCGGCGCCCGGCTGGGGAGGGGGCGTTCCTGCCCGCCGAAGCCCAGCGAGGGAGGTAGAGCGCCCCCTGGTGGTGACCTGTGCTGTCGCGCCTGCACGGCACTCCGGCCCGCTCGCCGCCGCCGCCTCCCTAGGGCGCCCGCAGTGCTCCCCTCAGGCCAGGGCCCGGGCGCGCACGCCGGGTGCAGGCCTGCGCGGGTGGGATGGGACGGGCGGGCGGCAAGCTGCGCAGCGTCACCACCGCACGAGACTGTGTGTCACCAGGGGGCGCCCTCGCCACGCTGGCCGAGGGATGCTGACCCGACCTCTGACCCGGGGGTGTGTCCTAGGCTAGCGCGGAGGGCACCGGGCCCTGAGGGCTCCGCTGACCACCAGGCCGAGCCCATGGGCTTCTGCATGCCCGGACATCTGACCCAGGTTTGCACCGGGCTCCGTGGTCCGGGGACAGGAAGCGTCGCCCTGGGGTGAGGAGCTCTGAGCTGGGCTGGGGCCTGGGGGCCGACTCAGTGGCCACTGGCAGCCTGGGGTCAGACACCGAGGACCCAGAGGGCAGCAGTAGGACTTAGGGCAGGGGTGGTGGGCACCTCAGCCTCGGGAGTTTCTCCAAGAGGGTCGTTTCAAAGGAAGTATGTTAGCCAGGCACAGCGGTGCATGCCTGCAATCCCAGAACTCTGGGAGGCTGAGGCAGGAGGATCTCCATGTTTGAGGCCAGCCTGGGCAACTGAGGGACTTAACAGAGCTGGGGGCATAGCTTGAGGAAAAGACCCTGGCTTCCATGCCTGGTTCTGTGAGTAGAATGAAGCCTACTTCAGGGGAAATGAGGGCAGTGAGGCTCTTTCTTTTTTGACACAGAGCCTGCGTGGCTGTGACCCTCTAGGAGGAGCCCTGCTGCCTCCCGAGTGCCGGCTGCCATGTGTATGCCCGTGCTGGCTGCCGAGCTCCTGCCTCCCTCGGCCACCATGGCGCAGGCACTCTGCCTGTAGGCGGCCTGCGGGGCGACGGCCTGGCTCAGTGCGGCCCTGGCCCCAGTGCAGGCCCAAGCACAAGTGGACAGGGCACGCACAGGCTGCCGCGGCAAGATCCCACAGCCCTGGCGTGACAGAGACAAAACCAACTCACCCCTTGGCTTCCTTGAAATCGGATCGTCGGTCTCAGTGACACAGAATCCTACAACCAAACAGAATGGGAAAATGTCAGCACAGACTAAAACCGGGGAAAACTTCCCAGCTACACGAGGAGCAAGATGGGGGCACTGCTGCCAAAGACAGCAGGACAAACACGCGTGCACCTTAACACTGGAGCTGTCCAGGGTGGGTCACTGGAGCAGGGTTTTGAAGCATCGATAGGAATTCCTGACAGACAGGCCTGGCGCCACGTAAGAGGCAAAACCAGCGCCTCGAGCCAGCAGCCCCGATGGGGAGGCCGGCAGTGTGCCTGGGACTGGGGGTCAGGAGCCTGCACCACGTCCTGGAGGCCGTCGCTGAGGCGTGACCCCGTGGGGGAGGAGGAAGGAGGGCAGGACTCAGCACGGGGAGCAGCGAGGGCAGGACAGGGTGAGCAGTTACACCCACTCCCCAAGGATCCCCAAGAAGCCACCAGCTCGGCAAGTCCCGCCTCGCAGCTGCCCCTGGGGGGGCAGGCAGGGACAAGGGGGAGCAGCAAAGCCCACAGGGACCGCGCGGTGTATGTCCACCATCTCCACCCGACAGGCGACTCAGAGAAGCAGATCAGAGTGCACCCAGGGCCCAGGTAGGGCTGTGGCGCACGTGGAAACTGCTCGCAGGTCTCTGGTGCCATCTGGGGACGCACAGGACAGGCGGGAACACGGTCCTATCCTGAAGCACTTTCTCCCAGTGCCGGGACGGAACCCAGGCTCTGTTAACTTAGGGAGCTGGGAATGGAACTCAGGGCCTTTGCCCAGAGCAACATCCTCAGCCCCTTGTTATTTTTTATTCTCAGATAGGCTCAGTAAGTTGCCCAGGCTTGAACTTGAGATCCTCCTGCCTCAGCCTCTGGAGGACTGAGGTTATAGGCGTGCACCACTGCACCGGGCTCTGTTAGTCGTTTTTAACACATGAAAGAAAACTGGATGGTGACACAGGGTCCTCCTGGGGCTAAGGAGAGAGTAAGACACAGCAGTCCTGCCTGCTGTCACTTTCAGGGGCCAGTGAGGCGAGGTTAGGCCAGGAAGGTGGGCTCCTGTTGGAGGAAGCACAGGGGCGACGTGGAGCAGGTCTAGGGATGCCAAGGTGGCACCATGACTGGTGTCCTCACACCACGAGGCTGTGTGGCAGCCACGAGCAGGTGCGGCTCAGATGTGGGCTGCCAGGGTGCCTGTGAAGGGCCGCAGCAGGCAGAACCGCTCCTCCCACAGCCCCTCCTAGGCCTGGTGGTGCAAAGGCGGCCATCAACCCTCACCCGCACCCTCAGGCCTCTTCCTGCACCCACTCCCCCCACGGGCACCCCAACACCAAGGCTTCCCCCAGGAGCAGGCGACATGCCGGCCCTGTCCTCAGGTTCCTGTCCCACGCGACCCAGCAAGCGCAGGACCAGGACTCTCCCCCGTGCGGGCTGTGCGCTGCGCCCTCCCTCCACAGGCCCCGTGGACCCGCCCGCCGCCCCTCCCCACACGCGCGTGCGCAGCAGCACCTTGCAGGCCTGGCCCAGCGCTCCAAGCTCAGCCACCGCCAGGGCGCACGCGGGACCAAGGGCGGCCCTGTCGGCAGCCCGCCCACCCGCATCCTCCCAGGGAGAGACGCCTGTCCCGGTCACCTGTGCCATCAGAGTCAGCCAGACTCCAGGACACGCCGGCCTGAGAGGGGCACCCGGGGCACAGGACCACACACGCCCCCGTCACAGCTCCGCTCGGAGCCTGGCGGCCGTGACGGCAGACCACAGGGTCAAGTCCTGGCAGCGGCGCTGGAGCAAAGCAGGCTTTCTGAAGAGCTGAAAGGGTGTGAAACGACGCGTCTCCAGACCTGCGGCAGTGACCCCGGCACAGCTGTTTTGGGGGGGTGCTGGGAACGGGCAATGCCTTTGCCTAAGATGGACATTCTGTGGTTCTGAATACAGTTCCCAGGTGGCGCAGAGCTGCCGCAGGGCGCACTTTGCTTGCACGATGCCGCTGCCTCCTGGCGCTGAGGACCCCCTGGGGTGAAGCCCTGCCCTTTTGGTGGCCCCGAATGGGGGGCTCTGGAAGCCCCGCCCCTGTCTGTGAAGGAAGTGGGGTCCAAGCTCCTGCAGGGCTGGGTCAGCCCGGCTGCCTCCCCGTACACAGCCGAGTGACTGGGGGTCATGGCACGCCCGCTGCTCCAGCACTGGCATGGGGCACAGTGCCTGGCACACACAGTGGGCTCTTCTGTGGGGGGCATGTGTGCTGTGACTGAACCTAAGGCCTCTGCACTGAGCCACAGCCCCAGCCACTGTCATTTTTTGAGACAGGGTCTCAGTAACTCCCTGAGTTGCCAAGGGTGTGCTCACACCTGCAATCCTCCTGCCTCTGCCTCCTGGGATGCTGGGATTATAGGCGTGCGCTGCCAGCACACCCAGCTCCAGCTTTGGCCTTTTAGCAGTGGTCTGGTGGCTCAGGCTGGAGGTGCCCAGGAGTAGGAAGCAACTGCAGGGCCCCCCACTGGACTGGACCCTAGGGGAGCTTCCCGAGCAGGGCTGGCAGCAGGTGGGAGCTGGAAGAGGACGAAGGGCCTGGTCTTGAGTCCAAGGCCCTGGGGGCAGAGGGGAGCAGCTGGAAGCACGCCAGTGAGCCCCAGCACTGACCCAGGGCAGCCCCGCACCCCGGCACCCAGCGGCCCATCAAGCGTGCCGGGCCCTCTGGCAGTGCCTCTCAAAGGGCTGCACAGCCCTGCAGGTCCAGCCGATGCCAACGAACTCTGCAGGAGGGCAGAAGAGAATCCGTTGGGCTTCAAGGAGGAGGCAGACAAGGGGACCCAGGCCCTGCTGCAGTGCTGTTTGGGGCGCTGTCACCTCATTAAACAGCAGGACCTGGGCACCGTCAGGGTCCCTATCACCGCAGTGGCCCCAGGGGCAGCCCGGGCTGGATGTGGACCAGGCTGGGTGACTCAGGACGCCACCTGAGCTGTCTCCAGAGCTGGGACCCGGCGCCTCAGGTGGCCATGCTGCAAGCACTGTCTGCAGGGCCCTGAGGCCGCCACCCGACGGTTCTGGTCAACCGGCCCAGTCAGGCCTGGGTGGCAGAGGCCCGGGTGCCCTTGCTGGGTGCTCCCCAGGGACAGATGGCACCCTGGGTGCCACCTGTGTGCTGAGGGGAACGAGGTCACGCCCAGGCTGAGACAACGCCACACAGAGGACAGGACCTGAGGGTCGAGGACGCGGGGCCCCACGGTCACTGGGGTGCTGAGCACAGGCGGGCAAAGTCCTCCAGCAGCACCGCCACAGGATGGGTTACAGCAAGACAGCGCCGCCCAGGGAGAGCAGGAGGGCCAGGGAACGGGGGTGGGGTGAGGCCTGGTCACTGTGCTGGCCGGGACCCTGTCCTGCTGAGACAGGCCCAGAAACCCCTGATCTACTCGCTCCCCAAAGCCAAGAGGCTTCCGAGGTGAAGCAACAGGAAGTGGCTTGCGAAATCCACACGGGGCCGCAGGTTGACAGAAGTGTGGGTCTGGCAGGGGTCCTGCCAGCTGCGCTCTGCCCAGGGGACAGGCATGCTGGCAGTGTCCACAGACTTTCAGGCTGCATTCAGGGCAGGGTGCTGGCGTCTGCTGCCCGACTCCTACAGTGCCTGAGACACCCCCAGCTGCCCTAGGGGTCCCTGCCCAGGAAGCCACCGTCACAGCTGAACCTAGGGGTCCACGGGCAGCAGATCTACTTCTGCCGTCAGACGAAGGCGGGAAGAGGAGAGAGAGGATGGGGCCTTACCCGCCCGGCGTGCTGGAGAGGGCACAGCCTCATGTGAGGGCTGCTGTGGCGACCCTAGAGCCAGGGCTAGGCCGGGCAAAGATGCCCAGGGCAGTGAAGGCTGCCGTGCAGGGCGGGGCATGTCCAACAAGAGAAGCTCCGCAGCCAGCAGTGCGCCTGGCCGCTGGGAGCAAGGGAAGAAGCCCGGCGCTGTTACACCAGCACCTCGGCGAGAGCAACGTCGCCCGCCTGGGGGGCTGTGGGGCCCACTGTGCCCTCTTGGCTTGGGCAGCCCTGTGCGTAGGCAGCATGGCGCCTGGGGGCACAGGCAGGGAGGGCCTGGCCAGCCCGCCTGGCAGTGAGCCCCCTCCGGCAAAGCACAGTGCCCTGGGAAACACCGCCGCTCGCCTCCTCCCGGAGAACTCCTGGCAGGAGGTGGGCAGCCTGCCGCGGCCATGCACACTGACCAGGGCCAGCGAGCCACAGTGGGAAGGTCGCCTATGGCTGGGACGCTGGCTCCAGGACAGGCCACTGCGGCCTCACAAGCTCCCCCCAAGCCAGACGAAAGTCACCTGACCGCTGTCCCCAGAAAGGCCGGCCTGCCCGTGTGACAGGCGTGAGCCAAGGTGCACAAGCAGCTGGCACGGTGGGTACTTCCACTCACCGAGGAACACGGGAAGTTTATGGGGAAAAGTCTAAGAACTTTGTTGCTGCCATCCCAGCTACTTAAGAGGCTGAGACAGGAGGACTGCAAGTTCAAACCTCGCCTAGGCAACTTAGCAAGACTCTGTCTGAAAATTTAAAAAACATGGGGCTGGGGATTTAGCTCAGTGGCACAGCACCTGCCTGGCAAGCGCAAGGTCATGAGTTCAATTCCTGGTACTGGAAAAAAAAACAAAAAAAACCCCAGTCTATGCCCTTAACATGCCTAATCCCATCAAAAAAAAAAAAAAAAACAAAAACAAAAAAAAACAGAAGGCTGCAGCTGTAGCTTGGTGACACAATACCTGCCTACATTCATTAAGCCCTGGCTTCTATCCTCAGTACCACTCAAAAAAAAAAAAAAAAAAAAATCAAAGGGAAGAAGAGAGGGAAAAGAACAAAAACGAAAATTAAATTTTAAGCTGGGTATGATGACACATTTCTGTAATTCCAGCAATTGGGGGGCTGAGGCAGGAGGATCACCACAAGCTTAGGTCCACCCCGGGCTACATAGTGAGACCCTATCTCAGAAAAAAGAAAAGAGAAAAAAAAGAAAGAAGGAAGGAAGGAAGAAAGGAGGGAGGGAAGAAGGGAGGGAGGTAGGCAGGCAGGCAAGCAGGCAGGCAGGCAAGCAATCTTGATTAGAAAAAGAAAAAGATGCTAGTGGGATATACATATCCCAGTGCTCAGGAGGCTGAGGCATGTCAATTTTGAGTCCTAGGCCAGCCTGAATTACAGAGGGAGACATTACCTCAAAAAAATAGGTGGGGTGGGTCGTGGTGCAGATCCTCAGAAGCCCTGACAGCCCGGGAGCCCACTTGCTCCGCCTGGGACAGCACTGTCCTCGCCCTGGACCCGCTCCTCCGCCAACCACAGCCAGCTCCCCACAAGCCAGCAGCGGGGTCACACGGCACAGCTGTCCTGCGGCTGGCTGAACAAGCGCCACACCTGGGCGGCTCCAAACACAGGAACTTCCTCCGTCACAGACTGGGAGGTCAGGAGCCTGAACTCGGGTCACGGGCTGCAGCCAGAGGCTCTGGCAAGGGTTCTTCCTGCGTCTGCCCCCCGCGGTGCCTCTGTCCCTGTGCTCCCCGGCTGAATCAAGCCTCCTTCTGTTTTCCTCATGCAGACGCTGGCGTGACAGGCAGGGCCCACCCACCTAACTCAGGGCCTGCTGCCCACCTCGGCCTCCTCGGTGTGGCCTGAGGCCTGGCTCCGGGATACTGCACGCGCAGGGCCCTAGGTTCCAGCCTCAGCACCACGTGAAGGGAAGAGCGGAGGAAAACCCCGGCTCACGCAAAGTCTCCTCTGCCACCATGGGTCACAGTGGGAGGCCAGGGCCTGGGAGCCTGCCACGCCACGCGCGCGGTGCCAGGCTCCTCCGTGGCTCTCTCCGAGCCCCCCGAGGAGCGTGCTACCTCTTGCCACCTGCTCCTGAAGGACCAGGGGGTGGTCCCGGTGCGGGGAAGGACGCACGGAGGCCGTCAGCACTCAGTGGGTTTGTGGGGACCCGCGGCCACGGCGCCAGCCTGCACCCCCAGCCACTCCCCTCCTAGTCAGGTTCGGTCAGGGTGTTTCCAGCTCTTGGTAAGGACACCATGACAGCTCGCTGCGCTGAGAATCTGCATCTCCCTGACAGCCGACTGTGCAGATGTCTTCTCCAGCTGACCTGTCTTTAGTGAAGTTGTCCAAATCTTTCAATCATTTTCAAAAGCAGAGATATTTTCTCACTACTGAATTCCGTGGGTTCCGCACACCTTCCGGATAGGAGAGCTTTACCACAGGAGGTAAAGCACTTAGGGGACTTTCTTTTTGACAGTGCAGGGGATGGAGGCCAGGACCTGTGCCTGCTGGGCAGGTGCGCACCGGGTGGCCATATCTGGCCCTGCTGTCCACCCTGGGACCTTACCCAGGCCTTTCTTCCACAGTCAGCCACAGTCAGCCACAGGCCTCCGTGGCGGCCTCCACTGCTGCCTCAGGGGCAGGCACAGGCTCACGGGCTCCCCACAGAACCCCAGCCTACGCAAGGGGACAGCTGGAGGTGCCAGGGCCTGCCAGCCTCCTCCACAGCCGCTGCGCGGAGCAGCCATAGGGGTTTGGGCTGGCAGGAGTGAAAGGAGGCGCGCACAGGAAGGGCCAGCTGCGGTCCGACCCCACAGCAGAGCTGCCCCCAACCCCGGGAACGCCAAGCCTGGCGTCCTGAGCAACCAAACTGGCCGCCGCCCCCTCCGACCTCACGCAGATCTTGCGATGCACCCCAGCTCGTGTCACAGGACCAACCTACAGCTCATAGTCCAGCCGCCTCCCGGGCTGCCGTGGCCCTGAGCACGGCTCCCTCCTGGGCACCGCGCCAGTTTGGCTTTCTCACCGCCTCACCCTGCTCTTCCCGTCTGGATCCCACCTTTCACGCTGGCTCGGCCTCAGACCAGGACATGAAGAGGCCGCTGACCTCAGCACCTGCTGCCCAGGCGCGCAGCAGCAAGGAGCGACCTCCAACAGCATCGGCCCCGCCCCCTCCTGGCTCTGCCAGAGCCCTTCAAGTGCAGATCAGCCCGGCTGTTCCATGAAAGGATGGCCTGATGTCCTGGTTTTGTTGTTTTGGTTTTTTGCACAGTAGAAAAACTGTGGGGCACTACTCCCACTGAGCAACATCCCCAGCTCTGCTTTTCTAAATTTTAGGATGGGTCTCCCTAAGTTGCCCAAACTGACCTTGAACTTGTGAATCCTCCTGCCTCAGCCTCTTAAGCAGCAGGGAAACAGGCATGAGCCACCATGTCCAGCTTAACTTCTTGAAGAAACAGACTTGATGTAGCCAACTACTGCGCTGTCCCCAAGGAGGCCCTAAGCATGTCTTGGAGTGCGGGGTGCTCAGGGCCTATGGGGGACAGTGTGGCTGTTGTGGAGGACTGAAACTGGGTCCCTCTGGGTCCTCCTGAGAGTCGGGCTGTGAGGCCTCGCCACACTTCAATCACCCTACAACACCTTCTGTGACAGACACACCCCCCCCCACCAGCCTGTGCTTCCGGAGTGTGTGCGCTCAGCAGCGCCAACTGCAGCAGGGCCTGCCCTGCCGTCGCCTGGACACCAGCTGCCAACTCCAGCCTGCAGCACCGGACCTGCCACCTGGCTCCTCCCTAAGACGACAACCGTCCCCTGGGGCATAGAGCCCCCCAAAATGTCACCACTGGGGCTCTTCAACCCACAGCACAGAAGTCAGAGGACTTGGCCATCCAGGAGGTGGGGCACATAGGGGTCACAGGGGAGGGTGGGGCTGGCGGCCACACCGGAGGTCACATGAAGCTGTGACTCTGGGAAAAGATCCCAAACGCTGAGATGCCTGGGAAGTGGGCAGGGCAGGAAGAGCTCTGCCAGGCGCCTGGCACCACACACCCTGCAGAGCCTGGCCGTGCACAGTTCTGCGACAGGAAGGCTGCACACTTGGAGAGCGTCTGGCGCAGCAGGGGACCGAGGCACGGACGCGGGGCCTTGCTCAGTCACAGCCCAGTCAGGGCTGCGTCGGGCCCAGGGCAGGGCGCCCCAGACGACGGGGTGCGGGCCCTCCGCGAGGCCGGGCTGCATCACTGCGCTCCACACGGACGGGCTGCGGGCTTCGAGCAGCCCTGCCTGCTTCCCCGTGTCAGCCCACGTGCAGGGCTGCCACTCTGTCGCCTGTCCTACCCCGCACGGAAGACCACACTGCTGTCATCATGGCCAAAAGCACAGCCCGAGGCCCGAGGCCCGAGGCCCGAGGCCCTCCCTGTGGTCGCAGAGCACCATGGGGCTGTGCCACCACCCAGAGTGCTCCTCCCAGGCCACCCGGCGTCCTCTGGGCCAGAGGCCGGGATGTGCTCTCTCGTCCTGAAGCCAGGCCTGGCCACAGACAGCCGGCCTGTCACCCTCATGGGGAGCAGAGGCCTGGAGCAGCCCTGACGGTCATGCCGCCTGGAGCCCATAGGGCTGGCCAGCCAGGGGAGGCGGAGCCGGCTGCATGCACAGTGCCTGTGTGGGGCCCCTGCCGTGTCTCTGCGGGACACGGGGGGTCACCTAGACTGTGCGCAGCCCTGGAGCATGGCGAGCGGCGCAGAGGGCCTGGGTCCACGCACACGTGCAGCACACTCCATACTGCCGTCACGGCGCGGGCACTCTCCTCCCGCCCCGCTCCGCTCTCCCTCCCTGTGGTCACTGATGGTGGGGTCCATGCGGGGACCTCCCTCTGACCAGGGGCTGCCTGAGACCTGCAAGCTCCTCTGCTGTGGTCCCCGCGGCACACTGTGTGCGCAGGCAGGGGCTGGGCTCCGGGCGGGCCTTGCGCCCAGCCCTCCCCAGAGAGGCACCCTCCGCACACCCCGGTACCGCTCACCACCGCGGCTGCCCTCAGGGCTCCTCCTGCTCAGTCGTCAAGCAGCAGTCCATGCCGGGCGCAGTGGCGTACACCAGTAATGCCAGCACTCAGGAGGCTGGGGCAGGCGGACTGCGAGTTCAGAGCTACGCTGGGCTACAGAGCAAGTTCTGGCCAGCCTGGATGACACAGTGCAGCCACCTCGTGCTGCAGAGCCGTGTTTCAGACGACACGGAGCTGCTCGGCAGAGGGAGGGAAGTGCCTCACCCCGTCCGCTGAAGACCTGGACAGAGAAGGACTGAGGCCCCGGGAGGAAGAACCCAAAGCCCAGCCATCAGATGAGGACGCCCGCTTACCGCGGCCAGCCTAGGGCCCAGGCCGGGGCCCTTACCAGGGCCCGCGGTCACCTGCCGGGCCGGGCAGGCTGGAGCTGGCTACATGGGTTTGGGTCTGGCACGGGCAGCTTGGCAGCCGAAAGCTCTGGCCTCTGACAGCAAGTCTTCTGCGGGGGACAAACATCACTTCCACTGCACAGAAGCAACTCAACAGAAACTCCAGTCTCTGCCACGATGGCGACACCTCCGTGCACTATCAGAACGGCCAACCCCAAACACCAACGCGGGCAAGGGTGGGACCAGGTGCTCACAGCCGCTGGCATGTGGGCAGGAGCTGCCTGGAAGCCGCTGGGAGCTTCTCGGCAAACTGACCAGCTCCTGCCCTGTGACCCAGCAAGCTCGCCCCCGGGGCTCACCCACACAGAAGCTTGGGAGGCCGGGGCACAAAGTCAACAAAACACCTGCACGGGGAAGGCTGCAGCAGCTTGATTAATGGCTGCCCACATGGGGAAGCAAGCAGCACCTCCCCCGACAGGCGAGCGCCCATACCCGGTCAGGGCCGGGTGGGGCAGTGGGACGGGACCCACAGCAGAGAGAAAGCACTCGCACGGCACAGGAGGGGCGCAAGTGCAGTGCCCCGCGCTGGCAGCCAGGCCAGCACAGCTTCCGGCTGGAGGCCCCGGACGAGGCAGAACCGAGGTCACAGAGGATGTGAGGGGGCAGCAACGCTGCTCACACGGACTGAACAGGCATCGGGCACTTGTCCAAATCCGGAGACGTAGCCAGGTGTGAGCCGTGTGGACCATGGCCTCGGGGTGACAATCATGTGTCACCACGGGTTTATCCACTGGAACAAATGCACTGCCCAGGTAGGGGATGGTGATAACGGGGGAGGCCGTGCAAAATTTACACTAAAATAATTCTTCAAATCAAAAAAAAATTCCACCTCCCATGCTCCTACTCATTTCCTTGCTAAGAGCCAACCGAGCTCATCACAACCCTTCGCTTCAGACTGGAGACCAGCCTGCGGGGAGGCCGGCGCTCAGGCCTGCGCGCAGAGGGAAACAGCGCTGGGTGAGAGGCCCTTCTGGCCCACCTGGGCTCCACAGTGGGGAGCGGGGAGGCAGGGGCCTGATGCTCCCCACATCACCCTGCACCCCACACGCTGCCTGGCCAAGTGGGCACCAGGCAGCCACATCTGCCCTGGGAAGAACAGCCTGGAAGCCCCGGACGCGGGTGGTGGTGCTGCACAGGCTCCTGCTCCACGCGCCCTACAGCCGCCTTCAGGCTGCGGGGCGGGACCCGGCCACTCCTGCCTCCCCACAGCAGCACGCGCCTGCCCTGGCTGCCGCCTCAACCAGCCCAGCAGGGACAGGGACGGAAGGGCTCGGAACAGGCACCACACACCAGGCCCGGGGCTCTGCGGGAACTGAAAGTGAAACCTGTGTCTCAGGCCAGAGCTGACACCGGAAGATTCAGTTCCGGTGCAGAACCTGCCCCTTAAAGCTGTGATACGACTTAACCTCTCTGAGCTGTGTCACTGGGCGCTGGCAGCCTTACCTCTGAGGCTGGTGAAATGACAACATGACAGCACTGAGGGCACTGGCACACAGGTGACCTCCAACTCCTGTGGTTTTGTTTTTTTTGTTTTGAGCCAGGGTCTCGCTATGCAGTTCAGGCTGGCCTTGAGCTCACTTTGTAGCCCAGGCTGGTCTTGAACTCGCAACGATCCTCCTGCCTCAGCCTCCCGAGTGCTGGGATTATAGGTGTGTGCCACCACACCTGCTCCACCTCCTGTGTTTGAACACTGCAATAAAGCATTGCAATAGCCTTGGTTTTTGTTTTTGGGGTTTTTTTTTTTTTTGAGTTGTTTTTAAGGTGGGGTTTTTAGCCAGGCATGGTGGCACACGCCTGTAATCCCAGCAGTCCAGTTGGGAGGCTGAGGCAGGAGGATCGTCATGAGTTCAAGACCAGCCTGCGCTACAAAGTGAGCTCAAGGCCAGCCTGAACTGCATAGCTGTCTCAAAAAGACAAATAAATAAATAAATAAATAAATAAATAAAAATAAGGTCAGGTCTTTTTTTGCTTTTTGGTTTTGTTGAGACAGGGTCTCACTATGTAGTCCAAAAACAGCCTTGAACTCACTACGTAGCCCATGCAGGTCTCTAGCTCAAGATCCTCCTGCCTGAGCCCCCGAGTGATGGAATTACCGGCGTGCATTTGTTGGTGGTGCACACTTGTCATATCAGCACTCAGGAGGCTAAGGCAGGAGGACTGCTGCAAGTTTAAGGCCAGCCTGGGCTACACAACAAGACTCTGTTTCAAAAACCAAAAACAAAACAAAACAAAAGCAAAGAAAAAGTCAAGAAAGAAAGCAAATAAAAAGAAAATGTTGCACCCTGAGCAAGCAGGGCCTACTGTAAGCCACCACTTGCCACAGCTCCCCCAGACTCAACTGCAAGTAAGGAACAAACAGGACCGGACTTCCACAGTGGCCCTGCTCCCTGGGGAGGCAGGCGCAGCCCTCACTCAGCCAGGACAGCAGCCCGAGGGGAACAGTTACACGAGTCCCACCAGCGCCAGGTCAAAGACTGGGCTGCAGCGGGCTCAGTACCACACAGGTCTGAGACTGACAGCCGCCTCACACAGTGCAGGTGCTTCACCGGTGCCAGCCATGTGGGCCGGGCCACGGGGCCAGGTGGACAAGCGGCCAGCAGAGTGCCAGCTTCGCGCAGGTGACCCCACAGGGAAAAACAGCGCTGGCGCCCACGGGGAGGGCGGAAGCACCGCTAGCTGCCAGGCACGACCAAAACGCACAGTAGGGCAGTGCACCTGGAGAAAGGGCTGCCACACTACGTCCCAGCAGCTGAGCGGCAGACAAGCAACAGCCGTGCCGGAGCAGACCCAATGGGCCCATCTGCGGGTACCCGCGCCAAGGTGCTCTAGTGAGGAGCCGCCGGCAGGCACGGGGGCAGGGCAGGGTGGCCTGGGTAGGGCACTGCCGGGAACCCGCGAGGCCAGCAATGGCTGGGCCATCAGTGTCCGCACAGAGCCACCCTCTAGGACTTCCAGCACCTGCCAGAGCAGCCCAGTTCAGAGGTGGCACTGCTGGCTGATTTCACTTGATCAGAAGGGAACCCAGCTTCAAAAGAAAAATGTCCAGGGCCAGGCATGCGTCTGGGGAAAGCACCTGCCTCACAGGCGGAGGCCCTGGCTTCCATTCCGCACTCAGGACAAGAGGCCGGAGGGACATGAGAGAAGAGAGAGCGAAGAAAGAAGAGGCACCAGACTCGCTGCGCGGCGCCAGGCCCAGGTCTGCAAAGTGACTGCACAGGCAGGGTCTGAGCTCCCGCAGCTGCTCCCAGCGCCTGGGCGGGGCGCCGCCTCGGTGAGAACCGGTGAACCGGGGTGGAAGGGAGGCAGCACAGCTTCCCCACCAGTCTTGGAACAGGGAAGCTTTGGAGAAGGAAGTTGGCAGAACTGCAGAACAGCGAGGGGGCGAGTGAGCCTCGTGGGGCCCAACGCGCTGCGGAGAGGGCGTCCCCAGTGGGTCACAGGACCCAGAGGTGCCGAGCACACACAGCCACACAGCCAGAGTGTGAGGACAAGTTTGCAGAGACAGTACACCCAGCTCAGGCCAGCCAAGGGTCCCGTGGGACCCACACAGTGACAGGGAGGGACAGTGAGAGAGTCCTGAAGATGCAGTAGAGTGCCCACTCCCAGCTGTCACCCTGGCACACACAGCGGCCAGGCCTCGCCCCCGCAGGCGAACCTTTTGGCACTTGCAATGATACAAAAAGCCCAGAGTGTCACACGGGGCCCTAGGTTCACACCGCGGCCCTAAACCGTCTGCTGGTTCCAGTCTCCTGCCCCACTCCTAATGCTCATCTCCGCCCGGGGAAGGAGCGCCAGCCCACGATCCACAGCGACTGGTCATTTGTTGGGCAGAGGCAGCAGCGTGACCGGGTGAACCAGCAGGTTAATAAGCCACAAGGAGTTGGGCGCGGTGGCACATGCCTGTCATCCCAGCACTCGGGAGGCTGAGGCAGGAGGATCGTTGTGAGTTCGAGACCAGCCTGAGCTACAAAGTGAGCTCAAGGCCAGTCTGAACTCTGTATCGAGACCCTGACTCAAAAAAAAAAAAAGAAAAAGAAAATGAATGAGAGGGAGACCTAGGGACAAAGCTCAGCAAAAAGGTCCTCAGTTCAATCCCTGACGGTGAAGGAGAGTGAGCAGGAGCAAAAGGCGTGGCACCCGGGGCTTCTGTGGCAGGAAACGACTGGCAGAGAGGAGGAATGTCACATGCCAAGTGCCCCCAGCTGCTCAGGGACGCAGCTCCCCGAGCCCCAAGCACACAGGGAGCAGGAAGGGGTGAGGAGAGGGGAGTCTGTGTGGCAAGTGGGGCAGACTCAAGCCTGACCGCCCCAACACAGGACGGCACCGCAACACACTGCAGGGGCTCCAGGCACGTCCCTCCGCTCCGCACCCAGCCTGGGCCCCGCCCTCCAGGTCAACACGAGCCGGGGAAGCAGGCAGCTGTCCCTCACCATCCTTGGCTGTCCCTGCGAGTCGGCACGGACCCCAGAAACTCTTCCCTGCCTGATGCCTGTGTGGTCAGAGGGTGGCGGCAGGAGTGTGCCCAGTTTGCAGATGGCCAAGTGCCCCCAGAACCAGGTCAAGGAGGCGCTGCTCTGCTGCACTGCCCAGGCCTGTGCCCTGTTTCTGACACTGCAGGGGACCCACCTGCCACTCCCCAGGCTTGCCATCACAGGGCTACCCATGAGCCGCACACACCCAACTCGTGGGCCATGCCTGTCACCTGCCCCAGGTAGCAGGCATCTGTGAGTTCCTATGCATGAGACAGCCGGGGAGAGGACAAACCATGGCCCGCTGCCCCCATCGGAGGAGCACAGTGTGAGTCTCCACGCTGCAGTGGGGCTGCCCCTGCCCACACTGCACTCGCCAGCCAAGGCCTCGCCCTGCACCATGGCCCCTGCTGGGCACCCACTGCTCTCCTTGGTTCATGCACGGAAAGGCCCTCCCCAAGATCCCGCAAGGGTAACACGGGCAGGGGCTCCTGCATTTCCTGAGAGAGCCCTTCCTGTCATAGTTTATTAGCAGATGTCCCCCAAAGCCTCACGTGCTCATGGCCAGGGTTTTGGGAGGTGCCCAGATCCTGGGCTGTGACATTCATCAGTGGCTTGGTGCACGGATACACTGACAGCCAACTGTGATGCTCGGAGGTGGACCCTAGTGGGAGGAAGTGGTCACTGGGGCGTGGCCTAGAAGGCTCGGCTCCCTCCTCCGCCCTTGATCTCTCTCTGCTTCCTACAGCCCTACCATGGTCTGTTTCCCCTTTGCCAGGCCACCTGCCTTAGAGCCACCAACTGTAGACTGAAATCTCAAACTGAGCCAAATAACCATCTCCTCCTTACAGCGACAGAAAAGTAACTGACTCTCGTTAACCCAGCCACGCTTCGGGTCTGCAGGATAGAACCCCCTCAGTCTTGAGGGCTTGGCACACTGTGGGCCCCAGTGATCGGTAGGGAGCAGGTGGCCTCATCCCAGCCCCAGCACAGTGTCTGGCTGTCCCTCACGCCCACTCTCCAGATGTCCCAGGAGCTGAGCACATTTCCCCAGAACAAGCAGGTGTCAGGGAGCGGAGTGTGCACTCCAGAAACAGCGCCCAGGAGAGCCCAAAACAGACTCTCCTGGCTCCGCCCTCTCCCGCTCTCAGCAGGTTCCCTGCAAGGCCCCCACCCGCCTGGCCTGCAGGGTCCAACTGTCTCACCCCGATGGGGGGCGACCACAGTGGGAGAGGAGGAGAACAAACGCCAGGCCGCCGCATCTCCCCACGGAGACCCAGAGACCCCCAGGAAGCCACTGGGATCCGACAGGGTGTCATCAACAGCCACGCCTGAGCCCAGGATGTCCAGTTCCTGAGAAGGGGGACGCCTGCTGCCCACCCTCTGCAGCAACAGAACATCACAGCTCTGGCCATCTGGTCGCACCTGGCTAACTGGGCCCTGCATCCTGGGATGTCTGCATGGGAGGACAGATTCGTCACCTGGCTTTACCACCGGTCACAAGTACACATCTGAGAAACACTCGTGTGACCGATCAAACCTTTACTTGCCACCATACGTGGAGGACACCAGCCTGCTGCAGGACCACGGAGCGGAGCCAGAGAGCCAGGGAAAGTAGCCAGGGCCCAGCTGGAATCCGATCAGGCCCGGCCCACACCCCCAGCCCAGGCTGCCTCCAGGCTGCAGCTGCTACTAACCCCACAAGGGACATATCACTGGTCACCGGTCCTTCCGTCTGGCCTGTGCATGACTGTGTTTTGCTTCCAATTCCAAAAGTCACAGAGAGGTCACATGAAAACATCTGGTCCCACTGGAAGGTACACCAGGCTAGTCACTGTCCCTGTGAGGAGCTCCCTGGGTGGGAAGTTCCGAAGCCAAGAGGCGGCAGGTCCCAGAGAGGACACCTCAGCTGAGGCCTGCCTTCGGCTCCACTGACCATCGACCACAGGTACACCTTCTAGGCGTCCCCCAGAAGTGAGAAGGATGGAACAAAGGGACCTCTGGCCCCGGACCACACAGCTACCTGAGGCTGCTGGGCATAGCACAGAGCCCCAGAACAGTGCTATCGCCAGCACACCACGCCTTCCTATCCCCCTTAGCTGGACACTCTAGACCAGCAGCCAGCAGCTTTCCTTGTGAAAGGACAGCGAGTCAGTACCTCAGGCTTCACGATGTGTCCCAAATGTGCAGCCGTGTCCCAATAAAACTTTATTTACAAAGACAAGCACAGGCCCGACCTGCCCCTTGCGCCATGCTTCAGTTGATTTTTATCTCACCCCAAACACAGTGCTGGAACCCAGGGCCTCCCCCATGCTAGGCAAGCGCTCTGTGAGCCAGCCCAGCCCTGGCAGTCGCATTAGCCCTTGCGGTGGACAATGAGGAGGCTGCCGTGGCGTCCACTGTGCGGGTGTCCCTCCAAGGACCTGTCCAGCTAACATGGTGACAAGCATGTAGGAAGCCTCGGGACGAACGGGCTCAGCTAACAGAGGACAGCGACCGCCCCATTGAGATGCTGCAACGGGAGGGTGTGAGCAGCGAAAGCTGGGGCCGTGTGTCATCCACCCTCCATCACAGCTTCCCTGGGGCAGCCAGCGGGCACGCAGCCTGCCCCTCATCAGGATCCCGGGACAACACGCTGGAAGGCCAAGGGCAGGCAGCAACTCCGGGGCTGCTTCTGGGGAGGAGACCACCTGCTGACCGGCTGCCCCAACGTGACTGCGCAAGCGTCTCCTGTTCTGCAGAGGGAGCACAAGGTCCCCAGCTGGAAGCTGACCGTCCCTCGAGGGGTGCTGTTTATAAGAAGGAGGAAAAGGAAAAAGGAACCTCCAGGTCCAGACTACCACTACCCGTCACCCAGGTCCCGAACAGGAAGGGCAGTGACTGGCGGCCGCCCCACGGCCCCTCACACCACCTGACCCCGGGCCGAGGGCCTGACTCACACTTGCGGTGAAGAGGTTACAGTGTACATGGGACCACATGCACGCACATCTGTTCTGCTGGGGGCCCACCTCCCCGGCAGTCGGGGGTGGCATCTGCCCATGGGACCCCCAAAGTACCTGGCCCCGCCTCTTCTTCCCAGCCACCCTCAGCAAAGGCTGGGGCAGGTCAGGGCGGCAGTGGGCAGAGGCCAGGAAGAAAGCCCATTTCCGCCACCCTGGTCTTTTAGATTCTACTTGTTTACTGTTTTCCTTTCCAATGCCAGGGATGTAACCCAGGGTCTCACGCATGCCAGGCACTGCTCACCACTGACCCCGACATCTGTGACTCCAGACAAAGAGTTACACTCATAGGGCGGCTCCTGCCTCCACGGGAGCCACAGCCTCCGCCTCTACTTCCCCTCAGTGCTCAGAGGTGGGTTCGCCAGGCTGCAAATAACTGAGGCCTACCCCTGCTCCCCTCCCCACAGTCCCGGGGACTACCAAGGCTCATTCGGACTCAGTGCCCCAAGCGGAGCCAGGCCTCACTCCCTGGCTTCCATGGCAGGTGGCTGCCACTCAGCCACAGGCTGTCATACACTGCAGGGCTGCCCGGGGCCTGCCCTGCTCCTTCCCCGCCCCTGGGCCCAGGCAACCCTTCAGAAGCCACTGGGTGCCCCTGTGGCCACAAGGTCTCTGCCACCTGTGACCCGGAAACTCCGAGCCGGTCCTCAGCCAACCAGGTGTCAGAGGCTCTGCAGACTCCATGCTTGCTCCCAAGCCCCGCACAGTGGGCCGTCTGAGACACCCTGGGACCACGTCCTACCCGCTGGAGATGGAGCCGCCTGGCGTGTGTGAGCCCCAGGCTCCACCTCCTGAGGACAGAGCCAGACTGCAGGTCCCGCGGGCAGCAGGAGCCGTCTCACCTCCACCGTGCCTCAGGAGGGGGCCAAGCAGCAACCCAGGGTGACACTGACCTGTACGCTATTTCAGGGGTGGCCGTTCCAGCCAGCCTGGGCGTCAAAGCACCTGTCCAGAAAGTGCCACTGGGCTGCTCACCAACGTGGGAAACCTGGCACCTGACTACTCAAACAAAGAATCTGTCCCAAGAACCAGGACAGAGTCTCTGGCCGGCAGAGCAGCCCTCGTCCGCTGAAATCATTTCATGCAGCACATACAGGGGCATCTGCGAGTCTCCCTCAGGACCCACACTCGGGGACAAAGGTGGCAGCCTTGAATGACAGTTTCAGGCTGGCATCACTGCAGCTGTGCACACCCAACTTCCACCTCAACTCTGCGCCCACAGCTCTGAAGCAGTGCCCTCCCGGGGCCATGGTATACGGGAGACAGCCATTAAAATCAAACGTCTGGAGCCAGGCACAGTGGTGCACACCTACAATCTCAGCACTCGAGAAGCCGAGGCGGGAGGGTGTCAAGTGAAGCCCAGCCTGGGTGACTTGGCAAGATCCTGTCTCATAGTAAAAAAAAGGGGCCAGGCGTGGTGGCACACGCCTGCAATCCCAGCACTCTAATCCCAGCACTCGGGAGGCTGACGCAGGAGGATCGTTGGAAGTTCGAGACCAGCCTGGGCTACAAAGTGACCAAGGCCAGGCTGAACTGCATACCGAGACCCTGTCTCAAAAAGAAAAGAACCGGCTTATCTAGCATGGGAGGGAGAAAGGAAACAGTCACATGAGCATGTCATTGTGCTGGGGAGAACAGTGACAGAGCAGGGGACTCTGTCAGCCTCCGCCTAGAGGCAGCAGCAGAGCTGCTACTGTCAGGCATTCTACAGGTTTCCCACACTCAGCTGTTCTGTTTATGCCATGGAAAGAAAAGAGAAACTTGTTCACACGTGGTTTTTTTATACAAGTTCGGTGCTTCTGCGAACATCACCTGGATGCCAGGGCTGCCCTTCCCAAGCGCGTGTGCTAAGTCACAGAGGTGTCCCCGACCCAGGAGGATGTAACTAGCAGCAGGCTCCAGGCACAGGCCACGTCCCGTGGAGACAGGCCCCTGTAACGTGCTTCACCATCACGCATCCCTTGAGCCTGCATATCTGGATATGAGTTTTAATGGTGACAGCGCCCACCTGCCCAGCTCTCTGACAGTCACTGCACCTAAAGATCAGAGGTCACTGGAAGCACTGTCCCAAATGTCCCTTACAGCTCTGTGGCCAATGGAGATGAGATCACACAAATCCCAGCTGTGTGATTCCCCAGCCAAGGGGACCAAGGAGAAAACTCGACACTGCTGGTCAGAAAGGCAGAATCACGGGAGCAAGACCCCAAATGAAGCACATGGGGGAGGCCACCCCAGCAGGCGCAGTGTTAATCCTAAGTCCATGTCCACCAGCCACACTGGCAGGGCCGCCGTCCCGAGCCCGGCCCAAGCCCGGCCCTGCTGCGTGTCTGGCTGCGTGCAGGCTTGTTTTTCAAGTTGGCCGGTCCTCCCTGCAGGCCTCCCGGTGGCGGCAGTGTCACAATCCTGGTGTGATGTCAAAACTGCTTGGAGGGTGATGAACTCTGGCCTCCGATGAGTCAATAGAGGGGTGGCTCTCCTCGAGCTGCTGTTTACACACAATCACTGTGGCCACAGCGGCAGCCAGACCACGGTCAAGGGTCACGGTGCCCAGCGGGTTGGGCCCCAGCTTGCACTCGTCCTGCCCACCTCCTGCAGAGACCCCAGCTTCCGGCCTGGCCCTAGCCCCATGTCTCTAGCACCCGGGAAGGGACCATGGAAGACCCCAGCGCCTGCCAGGAAATGTGCAAGCGGACTGGGCATAGGCTGCCGCGCCCCAGCCCGATGCCCAGCTGCTCACTGCCCGCGCAGCTCCTGCGTGGTGATTCAGCCGCCCAGCCAGCGCCCGTGCCTTCACCTGCCATGGGCTCATGGGGAGAGGACGAGACCAGTCGTCCATCGCCTCCTGGCACAGCACTGACATGGCCAGTGACCGGAGGAATCTGTGCAGCCACCCGTGTCACAATGTTTGGGGCCACCTGGGGCCAGAGTGTGGAAGTCATGCTGGTCTAAGGCCCGCAGCTCGACTCTCTCAGAGCTGTGTGCCCCACACACGCAGCCTCTCCCACCGAACCTGAGACTGGGCACTGCAGGGGTACCCTGGGACTGCGGGGGCAGGAACACTGCCTCAGTGTGGAGAAGCACATTCTTTGATTAGAATGCACTGAGGACACAATGATTTGTTTAACCTGTCTCAGATCCTCCTGTCTCAGCCTCTGGAGTGCTGGGCTTATAGGCGTGTGTGTTGGATTACATGTGAGAAGGGTAATCCTTTAATTATCCTTGCTAAAATGTTTGGTATCCGTCCATCTGTCCTAGCTACGTCCTTGATTCTCACTCAATAAAAGGTGACTGAATTTGGTATTTGAGGCTGCAGTCCGAGAGGCTGTAAGCCCCCTCATCCCAGACTTTTTACCTCTTGGTCTTTTTTCTTACTTTTCATCCGCGGTCACCTCGTTCTCGGGACCTGATACCCTGAATAGAACGACACCTCAGAGCTCACCTGTCCCCCTCACAAAGTGGGACCATGAGCCAGCCTTCCAAACCCAGTTGGGGCCATGCGCCTGGGGAGGGGCTCGCTGGAGAAGGACCCAAGTGCCTGAGGCCCAAGCAGGCACACCACCCCCGGGGCAGGGGGGCGGAACTCAGGCTAAGTAAGGCTGCTCTGCCACCGCTGCCTGGGTTGCTGCCCATGCAGCTGTCCAGCAGTGGGAGGCAGCCCCTGCAGTCACAGCAAGCAGGGCACCTGGAAAGCTTTCCCAGGCCACCCCCTTGACCTACATCACCCAGCCTGTGCAAGGAGACCACAGGTGTCACCTCCCAGCAGCACCCACAGGACAACCACCCGCCACACCTCACTCCCCCATTTCCTTCCTAGTGCTGACCCTCAGAGCCCACCCAAGCCCCAAGAGGAAATGGCCCAGGCCGTGGGGTCGGATGCCCTGGCTTTGTCACTTCCTAAGGCGGTCAGGAGACACTTCTCCACGCAGGTGAGGGACACTGTCCTGGGAAGACGAGCTGCACCCCTTCGCTCCCAACTCAGCAGGGTGCCGGGATGTACAGAGGAGCAGCACCCTGCACACACTGCTCCACCCTGACCTGGCCACCACCAGCCCACGCCTTGGGGCAGCCCCTCCCTGGGGAGAGGCCCCCACAGCTCGCAGGAGCCGCAGGCGAAGTGCCACAGCAGAGCAAGTGCCTTTCCAACACCTGTCCTCATCTGAATTTACAAGAGCATCTTTGCAATTAAAATGCTACAATAAGCCAAGCACAATGGTGCATGCCCGTACACTCAGCACTTTGGGAGGCTGAGGCAGGAGGATGGCAATAGAAAACAGAAAACTGGCTACTGGTTGGCAGAACTGGGCACATGAGGTTTTGCTAACAACCAACACACTTCTCTGGTTGCCCAAGTGCTTCAAGTGCTCTCAGTGCCCACCACGCAAAACCAGGCTGCATTAACGTTCATCCTGCCACGGGTCTCAGCTCACTGGACAACACCGCCCACTGGGCAAGACTAAGTACCACTAAGTGCCACGCCACTTTGGGGACCAGTCAGCCAGCCTTTGAAAACTGCACCAGTGTGGATGGCCCCATAATGTCAGCCAGATGGCCAAGCTGCCCTGGGCAGCTTGAGTCTTCCCTGTGAGGGAGCCCCTCCTGGATGGGTGATACGCTGCCATCCACAGCTGGGCTCCAGAAGGGATATACTCAACAATCTGCTGTCACCTTCCCCCTTACACGAGGAAGAGCCAGCTTAGCGAGGGGATGTAACCCACACCCGAAATTAAAAATAGCAGCATGATGGCACGAGGTGGCCCACAGGCAGGCCGTCTGGGCTGGTGTGAGGGAGGGCCCTCTGGGGGAAGGCGGGGCTCCTGGTCCCAGCCCAGAAGCCCATGGAGCAGCCAGGTACCAAGTTCACCTTATTCACAGGCACGCTCTCCCGGCCTATTTCTGGGAAGGCCGCCTTCCATCAGGATAAGTCAGAATCGCCCAGGGGAAACAACTCCAGGCTGGACTTCCACCAGGAAGAGTAGCTCGGGTTGGTCAGCAGGCAGCCACCGCCGCCGTCACCCCACGTCACCATTGCGTGCTCCTCCTCACCTGCAGGGGCGCCTTAGCCTCGTCGTGGGGAATCTTTGACAAGGTGAGAACTAGCTCGTCCAAAAAAGATGAAATCCTGTTCTACAAAGGGGAAAGCTGAGCCAGCAGGAGGGAAAGGCAACTGCCCGAAGAAGAGGGGAGCCGCGCTGGAGGGGTGGGTTCTGGCCACTCGAAGGGAACACAAATCAGGAGAAATTCCGGGCTGAGCTCATGGTGCTGAACAAGTCCAGGGCAGGAAGAAAGCCACATTCCTTCCGAGTTACTCTGCTCACCCACCCGTGGCCCCCCCACGGCCAGCGCGCGCGCACAGGGCTGGCCGGAGCCACCTTCCGATCACCGAGCCCCACTTTCCAGGAAAGGAGGCACAGCACTCCCAAACCACTTCCCCTCGGGTCCTGACCGCGGAGATCGGCGACTCTGTCCCCGGCACAGGCGGCCGGTGCCATGACACCAACAGAAATGGGAAGACTAGGGTTTCTGATCACAGCGCCGGATGTGCCCCAAAGTTAGGCCTGAAAGGGGGGCTAAGCGGTCTCCCCACCCTTCTCCCCAACGAGGTAGGCAGAACCGAAAGGTCTCAAAGTTCCCCAGATGGGGCCCAAAGCAGCCCGAGGAGTCAGAGTCGGCAAGCAGGTGTGGTGGCCAGACTCACGGGAGCGCCACTGCGGGCTCCGGGCCTGAGAAAAGCACCCTGGTTAGTGACCCCCACACACAGGCGCCCTGGGGAGACGTCGCGGCCAGCCCCCCTCAAGCACTCCCTCTCCTCAGTGATGTTCAGGCAGACAGGGTCACCTGAAGGGGGACAACTGTCAGTTTCTGCCCAATACACCCCTTCCGAGAATCGACAGTGGGGCCCAAGCCGAGGGGTCTCCTGGAACGCCGCACACACCCAGTGCAGACCCGGACTTCCGGGACCCCCAGGTACCCCAACAGCAGTGCCCCCACCCTGCAGGCACCAGGACACTAAAGCAGCTTCCCAGAACGCAGACACTGTCACCCCACCTTCCCGTCCAGGTGCCCCCGCCCGACACCGGCCCAGCAGCGCTGTCCGCGCCGCGCGCCAGGTGCGCACGGACCCTGCCCAGGTACCGGACCAGACAGCGCGGGCCCGGCGCCCCAGCGCCACCGCGGAC
>NW_004955524.1:3036952-3054562 GCF_000276665.1 Chinchilla lanigera | reverse complement strand
GCCCCCCGCCACCCGCGCCCGCCGCGCCGGACCCCGCGCCGCTCACCTGGCCGGCGCGGTAGCTCTCGAAGGCCTTCAGGGCACTGTCTGTGAGCTTCACGTGGAACACGGACACCTTGCTGCCGTCGCTCACCCGCCCGCACGACAGCCCGTAGCTCCGAGCCTCCTTCAGCGCCGCCATCTTGCGACCATCAATCCCCCGCCCCCCCTCCCGGCTCCAGCGCCGGCGCGCCGGCCCCGCCCCGTCCCGCTGCCCGCCGACGTGCTGCATTATTCATGAGGTGAGGTTGGTCACGCCCCCCCCAGCGCCACTGCACCAACAGCCGCTGCCGCACTGCCCGCCGACGTGCTGCATTATTCATGACACATAGATGGCCACGCCCTCTGCGTGCCCGATGAGCGCCACAGTCTCCGCCCCTAACTACTGCATATTCATAATACGCAGATGGCCCCACCTCTCCAGGCCCTAGAGGCGGACACTTCCGCGCTGTAACTCCGCCTCCCCACGCGCACCCCTCCAGGCCCCGCCTCTATGTATTATTCATAAACCTGACAGGACGCCGGCTAAAGCCCCGCCTTACAGACCGCTGACGTATGCATTATTTATGAGATCTCTGGGGTCTTCCGTCTTTGGCTTTGGTAGGGCGCCGAGGAGAGGGCGTGTGGGAGGCGGGACTCGAGGCCGGCCTGGCGGCTGGGCGTGGCTATGTAAAGGAGCTGCGCGTTGGACGCTGGGTTGGGCCGCTGCGGCTTCCCTTAAGGTGGGCGGCTGGGATTCCCGGCCGTGAGGCTGCGGGAAAGCTGGGAGGAGGAGGAGGATCCGGGAAACCTCCTAGGACCAGAGGAGACTTCCAGAAGGCTGAAACCCAACTCCCCACAGTCCTCGCCCATGGTAGAGTCCAGCGCAGTTTCCAAAACATAACTTCGTTGGTTTTTAAATCTTATTTTTCTTCGCTGCTGGGGATGGAACCCAGGGCCTTTTGCTGTTTTGTTTGTATGTTTTTGGGTTTTGTTTGCTTGCTAACCCACCGCTTTGACACTGCACTGCATAATCAGCGCGCCCCCCCCCACGGCCTTTGTGTGTGTGTGTGTGTGTGTGTGTGTGTGTGTGTGTGTGTGTTCTTGAGACGATCTCGCTATGCAGTTCCGGCTGGTCTTGAACTCACTTTGTAGCCCAGGCTGGTCTCAAATTCGCGACGATCCTCCTGCCTCAGCCTCCCACAGTGCTGGGATTACAGGCGTGCGCCACCACGCCAGGCGGTACATCTTCCCTTACAATTCAATGGCCTTTACTACATTTGCAATGTTGTCATTACTGGGCCTCTGCCAACACTCCCTTCGCCTCTCCTAGCCCCTGGCTGTCACTAATCTGCTTCCTGTCTTTGGATTCACCTTTAGTTTGATTTTTCTGTGTGTTTTCAAGGTTCATTGTCCTCATAGCATGTATCAATACCTCGTTTTGTGGGTTTTTCCTCCTTTTGGTTTCTTTCAGACAAAACCCAAAGGCCGGCCTCCGACAACAATCGTCCTGCTTCAGCCTCCCAAGTGCTAGGATTACAGGTGTGTACCAGCACACCCGGCTCCTTCTTCATGACAGAATAATATTCCGCTGTAGGGACCCATCACATTTTGTGTGTCCACTCACCCTTTAAGAGACGTTTGAGTTGCTTCTGCTTTCTCACTCTGATGAGTGGCCCCTGTGAACATTCATGCACATGGTATTTTGTTTTTGTTTTCAGTGCTGTTGACTGACGCCAGGGCCTCGGGCACGCTAAGTAAGCACTCTTCCTCTGGGCTACGCCCCCGTCCACACTAACACATTTTTCTCTCTCAGCTTTGGGTTGTAAGCCGGGAATGGAACTGCTGGGTCACACGCTGCGCGGGACCTGTCGGGGAGGTGCTGGACCGCACCCCGCGAGCCACACAGTTTCACCCGTCTCTGTTAGGACTCCATGGGAAGCCAGAGCTAGGCTCAGCCCCAGCCTCCTTGCGCCAATGAGCAGGAACCTTCCAGGACCCCGCTGTCCCGACCCCTGGACACCTGGGTCCTCGTCCCTGTCACTGTAACTGAAGCCTGGGCAGCAGTCACTACGGCTGCTACCCTGCAGCGGCGCTGGGGCCCGGGCCAGTCAAGCCTCACTTGGAGAGGGAGCGGTGGGGGCGGGCAGTGACCGGCTCCAGCGCGCTCCTTGACGCCCTGCACTTGGGCCCCCAGCGTCCACGTTCTGGGACTCCACCAACCGCAGGCTGAGCCGTTCAGCAAAACACCACAGCTTCTGCTCTGAGCAGGAGCAGGCTTCTTCCTGCCGCAATTCCGTAAGCGGACCCTGCAGGAACGCCGTTTCCACCCTGCGCCCGCCCTGCACTCGCTGTCACACATCAGGAGAGGATAGCAAGGCCACAGCACACGGAGAGGCTGTCGCTCAGGAGCAGGGCGCTGCTTAGCACCCCCAGGCCCTGGGCGCCATCCCCAGCATCACAGAAGCAAATAGGCTGGCACAGTGGTGGGCTACTACAGTCCAGCTACTCAAGAGGCTGAGGCAGGAGAATCCCTTGAGTTCAGGAGTCTGAAATGAACCTGGGCAACATACCAAGATCCCATCTCCCCCGAAACATAAAAAAATAGCCGGGTGGGGTAGCCCACACCTGTAAGCATTGCGCTGTGGAAGGCTGAGGCAGGAAGACTGCAAGTTTAAGGCCAGCCCCAGCAATTTAGCAATTTAGGGTGTGCTGAGTGAATAAAGGAGTTCATTTGTTGCTGCCAAGGCGTCTATCAGCTGCCTCCTGGGCCCAGAGCTGAGGCCTAAGGAGGCTGCTGTGAGGTGACAACCCTGGCTGTGGCCACCCAGGCAAGTGTGGAGAAGAACATTCTTTGATTAGAATGCATTGAGGACACAATGATTTGTTTAACTTTGAGTTTATGATCCTCCTGTCTCAGCCTCTTGAATGCTGAGATTATAGGCATGTCTTGGGGCCCAAGGACAAACAATATGGGGAGTTACCAGACATTTCCAGTCAGCAATGACTACGACCACGTCCAAGCAGAGTCAGTGATCTCTGCCGCAACCAGGGGGAGCGCAGCATTAGACATCCCCTTCCCTAAGGGGCGGGGGATTTAGCTCAGCCGCACATCATCTGCCTGGCAAGTGCAAGGTCGTGAGTTCGATTCCCGGTACTGAAAGAAAACAAAAACAAACACAAAAAAATAGATATCCCCTCCCTAGAGAATATTAGGTTATCCCCTGCTTTAGGAATTCAAAAGATCAGAACTGGGCTTTATGGGCCTCTACCTGAGAGATCTGTTTGCTAGTGGGAAGAAGTAGTTTGACTTCTAAAGGATTTTAGTACAAATGGGGGTGACAGACTCTGACTGTAAGGATGAGATTCAGGTTATGATGCAGACCTTACAGCCACATCAAACTGAAGCAGGAGAGCATATAGCCCAGTTACTGATTCTTCCATCTATAAAAGGCCATGCTGCTCCTATAGAGCGTGTAGGGGGTTTTGGCAGCACCCGAAAAAAAATTTTTGGCAAACTTGCATAGCGGACGAAAGACCTGAGTTACAACTGAAAATAGATGGAAAAGTTTTTATGGGATCGGTAGACACAGGAGCAGATGGGACTATAATTTCATGGCTACACTGGCCTAAACTTTGGCCCACAAAGAAGGTGCCTACAGTTTTCTCTGGTGCTGGGACAATGACAGATGTTCCCCAGAGTGTTAATATGCTTCAGATTTCTGGTCCAGAAGGACAAACAGGCACTTTAAAACCATATGCTGCTGATACAGCAGTGAATCTATGGGGAAGATTTATTTATTTTTATTTTTTTTTTGGTTTTGGTTTTTTTTCTCCGGTACCGGGAGCCGAACTCACGACCTTGCGCTTGCCAGGCAGGTGCTTTGCCGCTGAGCTAAATCCCCAGCCCCTGGGGAAGATTTATTAATGCAGTGGGGAGCACATGTGAGCATTTCACGTATATCAGGCAAAGACTACGATGGCTCAAATGCATTATAATTCTTGTGAAGCCAACGGTTGTGTACAAGCTCCTGTAATTTCCAAAGGGACACGTGGTGTAGGGTACCCAAACTTATGATAGAGACCGCTGTAGAAAAGGGCTTCACTTTATCTTTAAAATGGCTTACTAGTAAGCCAATTTGGGTTGAGCAGTGGCCTCTTCCAAAAGAAAAATTAGAAGCCCGAAGATCATTAGTATAAGAACAACTGTCAGAAGGACATAGTGAGGAATCTACTAGCCCCTGGAGTTCCCCTGTATTTGTAATTAAGAAGAAATCAGGTAGGGCCTGGGGATTTAGCTCAGCGGCACAGCACCTGCCTGGCAAGCGCAAGGTTGTGAGTTCGATTCCCGGTACCGGAAAAAAAAAGACAAAAACAAAAGAAATCAGGTAAATGGAGAATGCTCACAAATCTTAGAAAAATTAATGAAGTTATTCAATCCATGGGTCCATTACAGCCTGGATTACCCTCTCCTGTTATGATACCTAAGAACTGGAAGTTAATGGTTATAGAGCTTAAGGATTGTTTTTTTACCATTCCATTACGACCAGCAGATAGAAAAAAGTTTGCATTTACTGTACCTACTTTTAATAACCAGGAGCCAGTAAAAAGATATCATTGGAAAAGATATGTCCCTCAAGGAATGCTAAATAGTTCAATGTTCTGCCAATATTATGTTAACAAACCTTTAGAATTATTGCGGGAAAGATTATACACTATATAGATGATATTCTTTTTCCTGCTAGCTCAGAAAGGTATTTACAGGAAATCTTCTGTGTAGCCAAGCAGTTGTTGATTGACTTTGGCCTACAGATAGCCCCAGATAAAATTCAGACCAACTATCCTATTGCTTATTTAGGTCATGTTCTTCAAAAACAGCAAATAATCCCCCCCAAAATGAGTATTTGTAGAGACCAGCTTCTCACCCTTAATGATTTTCAAAAACTACTAGGAGATATTAATTGATTACGACCTTCTTTAGGCATTCCTACTTAACACCTTTTTATTTATTTATTTATTTTTGTTGTTTTTTTCCGGTACCGGGAATCAAACTCATGACCTTGCGCTTGCCAGGCAGGTGCTGTGCCACTGAGCTAAATCCCCGGCCCCTGCAACACCTTTTTAATACTCTTAAAGGGAACCCAGCATTAGATAGCTCTTGCCGCCTTACAACAGAAGGAGAAAAAGAATTAGCCTGGCTAGAACAACATATAAGTCAAACTCAGCTAACCCTATGGATTTATCTAAACCTTGTTATAGTCTTAATTTTTCCATCATCCCATTCTCCTACGGCTATATTTTGGCAAAAAGCAGCAGTTCTAGAATGGATATTTCTTCCACACAAGGAACAGAAGCGACTCACTACTTATACAGATAAAATAGGTTTAATTGTGTTTAAAGGTCGAGCTCGCTTACGACAGTTAGGAAAAGACCCTGAATCTATTGTTTTTTCCTTGACAAAGCAGCAGATGGATCAGGCATTACAAATGAGTGAACAGCGACACATTGGACTTGCCGGTTATATTGGAAAAGTAGACAACCATTTCCCTAATTCTAAACTTTCACAGTTCCTAAAACGGCATGACTGGATTTTACCTCAAATTGTGCGCTCTGAACCTACACCAGCAGCAGACACATATTCCACTGATGGTGGCAGCAATGGGAAAGCCGGATATGTAGAAAGAATTTCAAAAGTATGGCATGCTCCTTTTCATTCTGCACAAAGAGCAGAACTCCAGGCAGTGACCCAACTCTTACTAGATGTTCCAGAATCCATTAGTATTGTTACAGACTCCCAGGATGTGTGGTTCACAGTTGATCATACACGAACAGCTACTTTGTCAAATGATACTGAACTTAATCAATTGTTCTGCCAATTATAAATTAATATTCGTCATAGAGATTTTCCTATTTACATAACTCATATTCGTTCTCATTCACCCCTTCCTGGTGACATGGTTAAATAGAATGATGAAGCTGATAAACTTGTTGCTATTTCTTCACCAGATTGTTTAGCCACTGGATTTCATGCTTTAACTCACGTGAATACCAAAGGTTTACGTTAAAAAATTTCCTCAACTTTCCATTCAACAAGCTTGCAAGGGGCTGGGGACTTAGCTCAGTGGCACAGCGCCTGCCTGGCAAGCGCAATGTTATGAGTTCGATTCCCAGTACTGGAAAAAAAACAAAAAACAAACAAACAAAAAAACAAGCTCGTGAAATCATTTTATCCTGTCCTACTTGGAGAATGCTTAATAGTCCTACTTTTCAGCCTGGAACAAATCCTAGAGGCTTGCAAAGTAATGAGTTATGGCAAATGGATGTAACACATATTCCTGCTTTTGGGAAACTTGGACTTGTACATGTTATTGACACTTATTGTGGCTTTGTATGGGCCTCTGCACAATCAGGAGAAAAATTTGTACATGTGAAAAATCGTTTGTTAGAGTGTTTTGCTATTATAGGTAAACTCAAAGCAATTAAAACTGACAGTGGACCTGCTTATGTGTCATATTCCTTCCAGCAATTCTGTGCCTTGTGGGATATCAGTCATTATACTGGCATTCCATGTAATCCTCAAGGGCAAGGTACGATTGAAAGGGCACATGCTACTCTTAAATTGATGTTAGCTAAACAAAAAGGGGAAGATGGGAATAGAAGTTCACCACTCCAATTATTACGTGAAGCCCTATTCACTTTACATTTTTTGGATATTAGTAAAGATTCATCTACTGCAGCAGCAGAAAAATTTGGGGCCACCCTTATTAAGGGGCCACCAGAACCAATAAGACAACCCATCTTTTGGAAAGATACCCACACTGGAAAATGGGAAAGAGGTATTGTTCAAATTTGGGGGAGAGGATTTGCTTGTGTCATTACAGATTCAGGAGAAAAAGTGTGGTTACCTGCTAGAAGAATTCAACCTCGACACGAGCCACGAAAGAGTCAGATTCTATCTGAATCCTCGGGTGGAAGCAATGAGAGCGATGTCATTACAGCACCACCCCCAGACACCAACCGAGAGCACTCAGAAAGCACAACCCCCCACCTGGGGACAACTTAAGAAATTCACCCATGACGCGAGAAGCTGCTGGACTCCCCTAGACAAGACTTGATGGCTGGTAATATGTTTATAGCGATGTTGGCCGTAATAGCCGCTACGGTAGGCCCTACAGAATTGGGCATAGATGCCTGCGCCAATTTATGTTAATGAATCTAGATGGCTTCCCGGTCCATAGGACACACGGGGAACATTAATAACAACAGAAAGTCACCAGTGTTCTCAGGATAAAATACAAAATGTACATGTTCTTCGTAGATGAAAGATTCTATTCCTTCCAAAACTTTTCTAAGAGATCTCTGCTGATTGACAACAAAATCTGACGTCTATTTAAATTATAAATTTCTAAAATTATAATAGAATTACTGTAATTCAATTTGGTCAAACATATATTTGAGTGCACTCTGATTCTATGTAGATGTGTACTTGTTTGCGTGTTTGTCATTCTGGGGACAGCTGTTCCCCTTTATTTTGAACTCAACAATTTTTTTAATAATACAGTTGGGTTATAGATTTAAAAACATGTTTTCACTTAAGTTACCAGCTGGTTTAAATGATATCAAAATTAAGATATTTTAGCCACAGTCCTTAGGGTGAGGAGAAATTATTGGGTGGGACTCCAGTTGGTGAATAGAGGAGTGGCCAACCCTTATTATTAATAAGGAGCCCCCAGTGATCTCCACAGTCTCTTGGGAGATACCCCAATAATTGGACCATTTGGTCAAAAGCAAGTTTTTCAGTAAAAATTACAGTAAGGTTTTCTCATAAAAGATACTCTTGGTACAAAACTAATTTTAACAAAGGTTTTCACATGTGTATGGTAATTCATTAGTACTAATCTCTTGGTGTATTTAATGTATTCATGATTCTGGATCTACAGATTTTCCAAAATGTAAAACAAAGACTGTTTATCCTGATAAGACTTTCCTTCAGATTAAGACCTCTACCTTTAACAAAAACATGTGACGTGTATCCCATTAAAGGATATCTTCTTATGTATAAGATTAATTGGTCATGTTATGTCAAAACGAAAATTTAAGTATGTTACAAAATGTCATCATGATTGTCATGTAGCAATGTTACATACGGGGTTTTTTTTATATGTATAGTCTTGATTTCTAAACTTCTGGGTAAAAATATGTAACTGTTATTTGTTAACATTCTATTAGGATTTATACATTAGGATATCCATGGTTGTTAGAAAATAATGATTCCATTTCTACGTTCTAAGGTGTTTGCTATTCAGATCAGATTGTAATATTAAGCTTACTGCCTCCCTTACAATGCTATGTCATTAATCTTCTCTGCTGATGTTTAACAACTGAGGTTTGGAGACCATAAATTAGAGAGCTAAATTGGGCTAAAGGACAGCGAATATTTTGGCTATGTCCTCCAAGGTCAGTAAAGACTCAGGACTTAAGAGAACCTGTGCTGTGACATCCTGTCACTTGATTGAGTCCCTGACTTTCTGATCAAAGAGATTATGGGACCACAGAGGAAAGTGATTCTGCGATGTACAGTGCGCCTACGGAGAGTCACCAGGAGAGAAAATCTCTCAGGCCTTCACAGAAAGCACCTTGGTCGAGCACTGGCCGTGACTCATCCAGACGGCTGACACTGACTGAAGAGCAGGAGATGCTGCCCTTGGTTCCAAGGTGTTTCCTGAGACTTAACTGACCATTGATAGATTGCGAAAGGTTAAAATTTTTATTTATATGTGTCATTTTAACTTGGTCTTGGACATCCACTAGAAAAGTGTAACCACAAGATGTCACCTCTCGACCTGGCAAAGCTCATCCAGAAAAGGCCGAGAGATGGGAAGACAATTGGCAACCCCCTCGCTGATGCTTCGAAGGATGGCAGCAAAACAAAGAGGGAAGTGTGGAGCAGCACATTCTTTGATTAGGAATGCACTGAGGACACAAGGATTTGTTTAACCTTGAGATTATGATCCTCCTGTCTCAGCCTCTGGAGTGCTGGGATTGTAGCCAGGTCGGATTACATGTGAGAAGGGCAATCCTTTAATTATCCTTGCTAAAATGTTTGGTACCATTTGTCCTAGCTACGTTCTTGGTTCTCGCTCAGTAAAAGGTGACTGAATTTGGTATTTGAGGCTGCAGTCCGAGAGGCTGTAAGCCCCCTCATCCCAGACTTTTTGCCTCTTGGTCTTTTTTCTTACTTTTCATCCGCGGGCACCTCGTTCTCAGGACCTGACACCCTGAATAGAACGACAGGCAAGGGCACCAGGCCTCCGCCAGGAGGAGGCTGGCCCCCAGCCCATGCTCTGCCCAGCTCTCTGGGCCAAGGAAACACTGGAGCCAGCAGCCTCCCTGTACCGGCTGATGCTGTTCATGAGGCTGAGGCAGCAGTTCAAGGCCAGCCTGGGCAACTCTGGGAGACTCCATCTCAAATGGTAGTAAGTCACCTCTGGCCAGGCGTGGTGCCACACACCTGTCATCCCAGCATTCAGAAGGCTGAGGCAGGAGGACCTCTGTGAGTTGAAGGCCAAGCTGGGCTACACGGTGAGACTCTGCCTCAAAACACAAAGTCACCCCATGTGTTTGGTTCTGTGGTGCTTGGGACTCAGTCTGGGTCCTCGTGCTGCACTGGTCCACAGCCACTTTTTATTTTTTGAGACTGGGTCTTGCTGAGTCACTAAAGCCTAGGCCAGGCCCAAGTTTCAGTCCTCCTGCCTCAGCCTCTTGAGCGGCCGGGATCATAGGTGGCCACCACACCCCTGTAACGATGCCCACCTCGGCTGAGGCGGGACTGGGAGGTTAGGGCCAGCCCAACCTAACAACATGGGGACGTCGTGCCTTAAAACCCACACAGTAGGAGCACTGGGCCCCACGCAAGCCCGGCAGACAGTGCCGTCCGTCCTGTGCAGGGCCTCGGGGACTGTTGCCCCTGTGGTCACTGAGGTCCCCGCGCATGGCACCCCTGAGGGACCCTTCCCTAGCCCCCCTCCGCCACACCTCACAAGCCCATCCCAGGCCTGCAGCCCTCCTGGGACCCCAGGTCTCCTCCCTCTGGCGGTGCTGGCACTGGACCACGCTTCCGGCTGATTCACGCCAGGCCAGGGCCTGGGGCACATCCATTTCTGCCCTCGGGAAGCAGGCAGTGTGCCGCAGGGTGCACCCTGCGACTCAGCCTGGCCCCGCCCAGGCGACAGGAAGGAGGCTCAGGAATGCGGGTGGGAGGCTTTATTTCACGTGGGGAGCGGGGCGACAGGCGGGTGGGAGGCTGGTGCTGGGGGCTGGGGGGGCCGCCCCCGGCTGCGGAGAGGAGAAACTGAGGCCTGACCCTGGGGACGGGATGAGGGTGGGGAGCTGGTCTGGAGGAGCAGGGCCCCCCACTCGCGCCCTCCCTCTGGGCCGTGCCTCGCCACCCTCCCGGGGCCTCGACTCCCACTTGCCGGGCCACGAGACCCCATCCTTGCTGCCCCGGCCCGGGGGAGGGGCTAGGCCAGGGCGGGCAGTGGACAGGGAGCCTGGGGGAGGCGGGGCAGGATAGGGTCCACGGTGTGCAGAGTGTGGTGGCCACCTGGGTGGTCAGTTCCTGGCAGCGATGACCACAGAGAGAGCCACACCCCCCAGGGCAATGGCAGTCGCCCCAAACAGCCACTTCCATGGGATGGACTGTGGACAGAGACGGGGGCGGTCAGATGGCTGGAGACAACGAAAACAGCATCTCTAGCCTCAGTTCCCAAAAGGACCCAAACAGGCTCCCTGGAGCATTACCGCCTGGCCAGGCCTTTTCCACCGATCAAACTCCTACATGTGCATCAAAGCCCAATTCAAATGTTCCCTCCTGCACGACACCTTCCCTGCATCCCTCGCTCACCCAGGCACCCTTGCCCGGACACTTGGCGGGCAGCCGGCTGGGGTTGCCCAGCATCTTCCGGTACAGGGCAGTCTCTGTACTTCGCTGCGCCGCATGCTTCTTCACCAGCTTCGAGAGCTCGGCATGGATCGTCTGTGGAGGAAAAGGAGGCCAAGTGCTACACTGCCTTCCTAGGGCCAGGGGATATGCAGGCTTCCATCTGTGCCCCTCCCACAAGGGAACTGCAGCCGGGCAGGGGGCGGGGCCTGCGCTGAGATGGGCAGGAGCCGGGTGAGGATGGGGATGGCGCAGGCGTAAAATGCCACAAACCTTGTTGGAGGGCTCCAGCTTCAGCGCCGCCCGCAGGATGGGGATGGCCTCGCTGTACTCACCCTGCTGCGCCAGCACCTGGGGGGGAGGGGGGCGTGGCTGAGGAACCCCGAGGGCCTGGCCTTCGGGAAGCAGGGCTCCAAGGGTGAGCTGAGGGCCTGCCGCTTCCTCCGTGGGGCCTGGCAGTGAGGAGCCGCTAGGTGGCCCCGAGAGCAGAGTGGGCCCAAGAAGGAGCCCAAGCCGACGCGACGTCCCCGAGACACCCTGCCTGGATCCAGCTGTGCCTGAAGCCCACCACCCGGGAGCAGGCAGCTGCATGGACCAACAGCCCCTCCTTTTCATTTGAGCCTGTTCTTGCAGTGCCCCAGGGCTCCTATGGCCACCGAACAGATTCACTCCAGGATCCTGTGATGCTCTGCACACAACAGGTGCCCGACAAACGAGGGCTGAGGGAGCCCCTCGGGCTGCTCACGAACACCCAGGTGGCGACGTCCACACCTCAGTTTCTCTGGCCTAGGACTAACGGGTCCGCGGGCGCTGCAGGTGCAGCTCACGGGTGAGCGTCTGCCCAGCATCCGCAAGGCCCCAGGTTCTGGCCCTCACACTGAAAGACAAGCCCTCGGGGCCGGGGATTTAGCTCAGTGGCATTAAGCACCTGCCTGGCAAGTGCAAGGTCTTGAGTTCGATTCCAGTTCTGAACTGGACCAGGGAGGGACCTGCAGGCAGAGGCAGAGCCTGCAAAGGCTGTGGAGTGCGAGCTGGCGCAGAAGCAAGCGGGATGGGGCTGGGTGGCATGGAGAGAAGCGGGCGAGGGCAGCAGTGCAGGTGGGAAGGGGCGGGCGTCTTGGGAAGGCCCCGGTGTCCGTTAAAGGACAGGGGAGCCATGGAGGCTTCTGCACAGGGGGCAGCTACCACCAAGCGAAGGGCGGCTCCCAGTGCCCACTGGTGCCCACCTTGCCCTTGCGGAAGAGCGCCTTGATGTTGTCGGGCTGGTGCTCGAGCACCAGGCTGCAGGAGCGCAGGGCGGCACGGTAGTGGTCCAGCTTGAGCTGTGAAGCCGCGAGGTTGTTCAGACACTTGACCTTCAGCTGCAGCAGCTGCTCCTCCTCCTCGAAGGTCATGTCCACTGCGGGGGACAGTGGTCAGCAGGGCCACCCACGCTGCCCTGCCCTGCCCCGGGGCCTGTCTCCCCATCTGCCGCGCAGGCCTCAGTCACCACCTTCCGGCCTTCCCCACCGGCCTGGGGAATGCCGCGTTCAGGGGCGGAGGGCGGTCAGGGCGCGGTCACCTTTGGCGCTGGAGGTGATGGCCTTGATGGCCAGGTCATAGGAGTTGGCGGCCAACACGAAGTCCGCACGCTGGTAGTGGGCATTGCCGCACTCGCGCTTCCGGTTGGCCAGCGCCACGCGCTCCTGGCCCGTGAGCAGCTCCAGGTCAGGCCCGTCCACCGCCGTCTTCAGGGTCACCTCCAGGCACAGCGCCGCGTGCGGGGGAATGTAGGGGCTCCTGCTGAGGGGGGCGGGTAGGTGCCACTTAGGGCCGGCGGCCCCAGACCCACAGCCAGTCCCCAGCGTTACCCCTCAGTCCCACGCGCGGTAGGTGGCCGTCCCCGGCAGCCGCGGGCCTTGGCTGGTGGCTTCCTTCCCCGAGCCTGGGTTCCCCCTCCTGTGCACAGGTGGGCAGAGGCGGGAGGGAGAGGCCACAGGGGACCCTGGGCGGCGCTCACCTGCCCTGGGGTCCGTAGCAGTACTTGGAGTCAGCAGTGACCATGGCCGTCTCACCCACATCCATGAGGGGCACACTGAGGTCCAGGGCCTAGGGGCAGGGCCGGCGGGGCCGGTCAGGTGCGCCAGGTCCCCAGCGTCCCAACCCCACCACGCCGCCCCGGCCCACCTGGATGACGTCGCAGTCGCCCAGGGTGAAGGCCAGCTCAGGCTCCTCCTGCACCCGCGTGCCGTTCTCCAGCGACATCTGCAGCTGCACCGTCACCACCTGGCCCTTGGTCGGGCGGCCCGAGCCAGGCGGCCCCGGGACCAGCGTCTTCTTCCTCAGCAGCCCGTTCCCTGCCGGGGTGGGTCCAGGCCCGTCAGTGCGCAGCTGGCAAAGGCGGGCACGATCTCCCTGGCCTGTTTGTGTGTGCTCATCCAGGTGTGTGCACACCTGCGTGCGTGTGTGCACGCATGCGTGCTGCTGGCGACAGACCCAGGGCCTCACGCACACCTGACAAGTATTCACCACGGAGCCATACCGCAGCCCTGATGGGGCAGGTGTGGGGTGAAAAACGGCTGCTCCGGGCGTTGTCTTATGAAAATTAAAAGCGAGGCACGGTGGTACCCACCTGTGATCCCTATGCTCTGGGAGGCTGAGGCAAGAGGTTCACAAGTTCCAGCCCAGCCTGGGAAGTTTAACTACTTAGTGAGACCCTGCCTCAAAAAAAAAAACAAAAAAAAGAAAAAGAAAAAGAAAAATAAGCTGGGAATATAGCTTTGTGTGAAAACTCTGGATTTAGTCATAGGATCACAAAAAATATATGGCAAGACACCTTTTAGTTCATATGTCAGCCCTGGGACCCTGGGCCTCAGCTTACCCAGACATGAAATGGGGGCAACTGCGTGGTCTGCCTGTGGCACACACAGCTTTTGCTGGGTTCACAGAGCCCCGGCCTCACTGAAGGCACCTTGGATTTATTTACTTATTTTTTGGGGGGAGGGGCGTTTTCCCAGTACCAGGAATTGAACTCTTGACCTTGCGCTTGCCAGGCAGGCGCTGTGCCGCTGGGCTAAGTCCCCAGCCCCGGCACCTTGGATTTAAATATGGAACACAGGAACTTCCTGCGATCCACAGGAGCACCACCACCCACGCAGCCTCCAAACCGAGGCGCCCTCCACACCCAGGTCATCGGAATCAGCCAATGCCCACGGAGCACCAGGCCTAGTGCACTCAGCAGCCCCGCAATTGAGACCGGTCTGCCCTGTGAAGAGATCGGGAGCCCCGTGATGACCGCCGTGCCCTCATGGCGGCTGCTGGAGCGATGTCCGCACAGGCTGATGTGACGGCACAAGAACGAAGCACACCGCAGGCAGGTGACTGACCAAGGGACACACAGCCTGCACCTTCCTCAGGGCGCTCCCTGGGCTGCTGCTGGACAGAGCTCAGGGGGTTAGCAGAGTGACAGGGCCTGTGGTCACCCACGTCCCAACACGTCCCTAAACTGTCACATTCCATTGGCCTAAAACATTTCACAGGAATGAACCAACCCTAGCCTAAAGCGTAGACAGGGACTGACGCAGCCATCCTTATTCCAGAACGTTCTGGTATACTCTAGAAGATTCTAGACTATTTCAAATCTTCACGCCGTTCCCCAACTTGAATATTGCTGGCATCTAGGCGGGGGATCCCAGCAGATGCCTGGGTCTTACAGTCCCCGGACACGAATGATGGCCCTGTGGACTGTGCCCCTCCACTGTGCAACCCTGGGTTTCTCTGTTGTTGTCTTTCTGAGACAAGGTCTCACTATACAGCTCAGGCTGGCCTTGAACACTCTGTAGCCCAGGCAGGCCGCAAACTCGCGATGATCCTCCTGCTTCAGCCTCCTGAGTGCTGGGGTTACAGGCGCGCGGCACCACACCCGGCCACCCTGCAACTCTGGCCAAACCATGTCCTCTCAGGACCTCCATTTCCTTATCTGGAAACTAGAAGAGGCCTTGAGTCTTCATTTTCTCTTGCGTTTCTGCAGTGCTGGGCTTGGAATCCAGGCCCTCACACAGGACAGGCGCCCTTGACCACTGCCCGGACGCCAGGGTCAGACCTCGGACGGCACCTGGTGCAGACAGACAAACATCGCTGCACACATAGGTGACAACAGCCTGCAGGGGGAACAGTGAAGCAGCTTCCAAGCCTCTCAACAGCCAGGGAAGTCGCGCGACCTCCGGCAGGTACCGAGGCCGCTCCGAGTCCATCGTGCTCTCTGTACCACAGGGCGGGCATTGACGAGACATCGTTGGAAGAATAAAGTAAGACGCAGCAGCGGCCGGGTGCAGAGTTAGCACTCAGGAAGTACTACCTGGTGTTATTTTTAAGAGCAATGTTTTTCATTAATAGTACCTTTCTGTGTGTGATAGCGGGGATTAAACTCAGAGCTTTCACACTGAGCTACAAGCCCAAACACTCCCCATTTTTAAAAAATTTTTATTTTTGAAGCACAGTGCTTCTGAGTTGCCCAATCTGGCCTTCAATTTTTTTCTTTTTTGGGGATGGGGTCTTTTTGAGACAGGATCTCACTATGCAGTTCAGGCTGGCCTTGAGCTCACTTTGTAGCACAGGCTGGTCTCAAACTCATAGCGAGTATTCTCCTGCTTCAGCCTCCGGAGTGCTGGGATTACAGGCGTACGCCACCACGCCCGGCTCCGGCCTTTGATTTTCGATGCCCCCACTTCAGCATCCCCAGTAGCTGGGATCCCAGGCCGGCACCATCACACCCAGCTTATTTTGTCCCCTTCTTTGCAGACTTTTATGCACACTTAGGACATAAATAAGAGGCTGGGTGCAGCTCAGTGGCAGAGTGCTCACCTAGCACGCATAAGGCCTTGGCTTTGCTCCCCAGCACTACCAAAAACATTTAAAAAACTTGTCTCCCCCAAATTTACTGATGGCAGCTTACAGTTATAAAGCTGCTCAAGAATGGTAACAAGAGGGGCTGGGGATTTAGCTCAGCGGCAAAGCCCCTGCCTGGCAAGTGTAAGGTCGTGAGTTCAATTCCTGGTACCAGAAGAAAAGACCAAAAAAAAAAAAAAAGGATGGTAACCAGCACAGGAGGGATGAAGAGAACAGGGTCTCGCCCGCCTGTGTGATGTCAGGACATGCTTGTGAGGGGCCCTGCACGTGTCAAGACGAACAACGGGCTGGTGCTGCAGGCTCACTGTGTCACGCTGGGTGGGTGACTCAGCCTCTCTGGGCTGCTATGAACAGATATGACAACAACACAGCACGTGTCTATGCGCGCGCATGCACAAGTGCGCACACATACGTGTGCATGTGTGTGAATGAAGCTCACCATCGGGCCAGCAGTCACCAACTCCAGCCCGAACAGCACAGACGGGAAACGCGTCCAGGGGACAGGAGGTCCGAAGGTCACACCTGGAGCGGGCTGTTGAGCTCTGCGGACCAACCCCGGCAACCCGGCTTACCTAGAATGTCCAGCCACTCCTCAGGGGCTGGGGCTGGCGTAGGCGCAGGCTCCGCGGAGGCCAGGAACTCTCGGGCCAGCGCTCCCGGCTGCTCAGCCTCCTCTGCTGGGGACTGTCCCATGTCCTCGAGCGGTGGCAGCTCGCTCAGGTCATCCTCCTCTTCTTCCTCCTCTTCCTCCTCCTCCTCCTCAGCATCTGCGTCCTCAACCCCGTCCAGTACCTCGAAGTCCTCGAGTGGGGGAAGCCCAGCAGGCGGCACGGCGGTGGGCTCAGAAGGCTCCTCTGCACAGGACGCCATGCTGCTGGGGGTCGGGAACTGGCCCTGGGGGATAGATGGGGTTGAGGATCCCACATGGCCCTCAAGTCCCCGCTGCAGCCGTTCCCTGTGCTGCCACTGTGATCCTGGAGCTGTGGGCCTTGGCTATCTTATCTGTACAATGGGCCTCACTACAAGCCTGGCTTGTTGAAAGAAGTTAACCATCCAAGCATCAAGCTCAGATGATGTTAGCTATCATTACAGCTAATTATTATTAAATCACCCCAGACACCCCTGGAGATGGGGGGACCTCCCCGCTACATTCTAGAAAAAAAGGAGATCCAGGCCCAGAGAGGCAGTGCCATTAGCCCAAGGTCACAGAGCAAGCCAAAAAAAAAAGCAAGGGCAGGTCTGAGACCCGGGGTTCCCGACCTTGGAGCTTCGTCTGCTTAAACAACAAGAAAAGGCTGCTGGGATGCATTTGGGGGGGCAGCCCCCGAGGCCCCAGGGAAGCCATTTTTACAGCCTCTGGGCTACCTGGGGCATGGGATCTTCACAGGGCCTTTCCATGTCTGGCCTCCCGAAGCGATCTGCCTCCCCCAGGAGCCGGCAGGACCCCCGGCACCCAGCTACCCCAAGGCGACAACCTTCCACACTCCACGGTGCCTTCTCCAAGTAGGGGCGTCCGCACGGCCTCTCCCTTGCCCCAGGCCTTCGCGGAGCCTCCAGGCCGCGGCTTTCCCATCACAAACCCAACCCAGACCCCAAACTCAGGGGGCCCTCCTCAGCCAGCCTCACCTGCGGGCTCCTTCCGGGCTCCCCACCCCCACAATCCCCTGCGCCGCACTCCACGGCCTCCCGCCCACCCCTCGCGCCCCTGCTCCGGCCGGCGCCCCCGGCCACGCGTCGCCCCGTGAACGCCCGCTGTCCCGCCGCCT
>NW_004955524.1:3023948-3036570 GCF_000276665.1 Chinchilla lanigera | reverse complement strand
CCTGCGCCCCCTCCCCGCCCCCAGCCGCGGCCGCCGCGCCTCGGGAACCAGCTCCGGGCGCCCGGCCCCGCCTCCACAGCGACCATTGGTCGCTGCCTCCGCGACGACCACACCCATTGGCTCTCACGCACGTCCGTCCCGTGCGCAGGCACCTCCCCCTTCCTGCTTGGCTGCGCGGGTAGTTCTTAAAGGGGCCGAAGTCTCGGGAACACTGGAGGCGGGGGCGGGGGCGCTGCGCTGGATCTGGAAAGCGGTATTCGCTGCGCAGCCAGCTACGAGTCCCCGCGGAGTGCGCCTCAGCCTGCTCATCAGAGAAATGGGGGTACGCACCGCCCTGCGTGCACTCTTAGCTTGGCAGCCCGTGGGAGGACCGTGCTACACCCGTGCTACATCCGCGCAGCTTGGGTCGGGGGCCGGGCGGCTCTGGGTCCACCGGTGACCCACTCCGAACCTCACAGAGCAGTGGCCCGAGACGGAGCCACCCCTCCCACGTGCTCTGGTTCCCGGAACGTTATCTGGTGCATGCAACAGGCGCTCAATAACAGCTGCCAGGGTCTCAGGGCGATAAGGTGCCAGCCCCGGAGAAGGTGGCACCCTCCATTAGATCGGCCTGTCTGGGGCTTGTTTTGAAACAAGGTATTTGCGCTTCGCCCGTGCTGTCTCAATCCTTTCCACGACGAAATTGGCGTTCTTTTCCTTTGCCCCGCCCCCCGCCGCCCTTATCCTGGCAGGAATTTTATTTTACTACACTTTTTATTTTGAGACAGGGTCTTACTAATTTGCTAAGTTGCTCAAGCTGGACTCAACCACGTGGTCCTCCTGCCTCGGCCTCCCAGAGTTCCGGGATCCCCAGGCGGGCGCCATCCTGCCCCACTCGAACCTCGGCGTTATCTGCAGCGAGCTCCCTTGCGCATGCACCTGCGCCTGCTCCAGGGTGGCCGGAGGAGCTGCGTACACGAGACTAATGATTAAGTAAACAGTAAACCAAAATACCAAATATAAACACCACCACCAATAATAATGGCTGGGTTGGGGTGCAGCCGGGTGGCAGAGCCCTCCCCTGTCGTGTGAAAGTCCTGGTTCCATCCTGCCTGCCCCCCCCCAAAGGGTAAATAAATAAAACAACAATAGTGGTGGGCGGGAGTGGGATCACTGTGAGTTCCAGGCCACCCTGAACTACATAGTAGGACCCTGTCTCCAAAAAAAAAAAAAAATAGTGGCAGACCCTCATGGACCCACTAATGTACAGGCAGATGCGTGGTACATGTTAGGCCTCCTCCCTCCTAGGACACATACTCTGCTACTTGGGGGCCACAGCACTGGCCACGTGCCACCTTCTGAGGAAGGGGCTGGGGATTTAGCTCAGCGGTGCAGCGCCTGCCTGGCAAGTGCAACGTCGTGAGTTCGATTCCCGGTACTGGGAAAAAACCAAAACAACAACAACAACAACAGCAAAAAAAAACATTCTGAGGAAATGGAAGTTCTGTTATGAGGACGTGCCCATCTTTATCTCGTGTCCCCGGCCTTCACGTGGACTTTGTTTGATTATTATTGGGATCGCATGCACCGATTCTACTTTAGGTCATGTTTGAAATACTCCATTCTTTTTTTCTTTCTTTTGCAATACTGGGGATTGAATCCAGGGCCTTCACCTAGAGCTGCATCCCCAGCCCTTTTATTATTTTTTATTTTGAGATAGCTTTTTACTAAATGGCACTAAACTCAAAGTTCTCCTGCCTCAGCCTTCCTTTGTGCTAGGATTAGAAGCATAACATACCACACCTAGCTGAAGTTTTCCTTTTTTTTTTTTTTAAGTTTTACATTCTTTTCCACCATTTTACCTTCCATACTTGTGTATTTTTATACAAATTTGTCTTTTGGAAGCAGTATAGGATGTTTGCAGTAGTTGGTTGCCTCTGTCTTTTGATTAGGGTGTTTGGTCTGTTGTTGTGACAGGGTCTTCCTAAATCTCTAAATTGCCCAGGCTGGACTCACACTTACAATCCTCCTGCCTCAGCCTCTCCAAATGCTGGGATCGTAGCTGTGCAGGACTGGGCCTGACTTTCTTTTTGCCATCTTTTGGATTATGGGTGGTAATTTTTTTTTTTTTTTTTTTAAACTGGGAATTGAACTCATGACCTTGTGCTTATGAGGCAGGCATTGCACTGCTGAGCTCCATCCCGGGCCCTGGGTGGTAATATTTAAATCCATGTGTTTGTGTGGGGCTGCTGGGGCACAACCTAGGCCTCATGCATGCTAAGCAGGCACTCCAAGTGATCCTCCTGCCTCAGCCTCTGGACTAGCTTGAACTACAAGGGGCCATCAAGCCCAGCCTTCATTTTCTAGATAAGGAAAGGGACATGCAGAGAGAGGAATTGGTTCAAGGTCACTATGATAAAGGGCAGGATGGGTCCCTCCCCCACTGAGCTTCTCTTGAGCTAGGGAGACGGATTTTGTACCAACAATGACGCAGATAAGCACTTAACTGCGAGTGTAATCAGGCCCAGGGAAGAAACCGAACTGGAAAGGGGGCAGGGAAGCCAGGCCCGTGCGGTGCTGCACACCTGCGATCCCTGCACTCTGGGAGGCCGCGGCAAGAGGGTCAGGAGTTAGAGCTCAGCCTGGACCACTCAGCAAGACCCTTTCTCTAAATAGAAACTACAAAGGGCTGGGCCTGCTGCTCGGGGCTGAGGCCCGCCGGGCAGGCGGGGAGGGGCCTCCTCTCAGGCCTGAGGTCCTGGGCCCGGGGTGTGCCGGCGCCTTCCTGCCTTCTGCCTTGAACACAGAGGGAAACTGCTCTCCTCCACAGCCTGCTGTGCACCAAGCGTTCTTGGCAGCCAGTCCTTCTGAGCCCCTTTCCAGCCCTGGGAAAGATTCTGGCCTCCAGCAGCACCCAAGGAGCCATTGTTGGGCAAGGTCCCCCAGCCACATGGCAGCCTCTGCTGCAGCCCCTGCTCCCCATTCCCGCACTGCTCAAGACCACGTCCAGTGCTTCCCTGTCATCGTGCCTGCCCTCCTGCCGTTCTCCCAGCCCCGAGAGAGTGAATGTAGCAAACTCCTAGTTCTCCCTCAAAACCCTACCCAGATGCCTCCTTTACCCCCAACATGAGTCCTGTCACAACAGCACTCTGCAGATTCCTCCAGCCTCGATTTCCTCCTCTTGCTGCCAAGTACTGCTCCCCACGAGTTGAGGCTCCCGCCCCCCCACCCCTCTCTCTATATATATCTCCACCTGTCTATCTCTATCTCTTTCTTTTTCAGTACTGGTGATGTATCTCAGAGGCCATCACTGAACTACACTTCCAGCTCTTTTTATTTATTTTTTGTTCTTGAGACAGGGTCTCATTGTGTAGCCCAGGCTGGCCTCAAACTCATGGTGATCCCCCTGCCTCAGCCACCTGAGTGCTGGGATGACAGGTATGTGCTGCCACGCCCAGCCCAGCGTTCTTATTCCTTTTTTTTTTTTTTTTTTCCAGCTTTCTTATTCCTGAGTCTGAAGGACTAGGGGAGCACAGAGAGGTTAGGTAACTGTCCCAAGTTTCCCCAGCAGCACTGCCAAGCTGGGACACAGCCCGCAGCTCCTGAGCACCCACAGTATGTGGCACTGTCAGACTCTGTCCAGGGAACTGGGGAATTAGTCACAACCAGGAGAGATGGGTGTGGCTGTCACCAGCTCCAAATGTGGGAAGCAGGCACAGGAGGGTCAGGAGTCTGAACGGGGCGTGGTGGTGCACACCTGCAATCCCAGCACTTGGGAGGCTGAGGCAGGAGGATCATTGTCAGTTTGAGACCAGCCTGGGCTACATGATTGAGCTCCGGGCCAGCCTGTACTGCACAGTGAGACACTGTCTCAAAAAAAAAAAAAAAAAAAGAAAGAAAGAAAGAAAACACTAAGAGATACCACAAACTTCAGAGTACCCAAAGTAAAGAAAATATTTAATAAATAAATAAAGCAAGGCGCACCCCTGTAATTCTGATGTTCGGGAGGCTGAGGCAGGAAGATTGCAGGAGTTTAAGGCCAGTCTGGGCTACATAGTGAGTTCAAGTCCATGCTGAGCTGCCTAGTGAGACCCTGTCTCAAAACCCTCCTGCATGGAAGAGAGGTGGAAGGGAGGGTAGGGGAATGGTAAAAAATAAAGAGTCAAGTTATATCATGAACAGGTACAATTCTCTATGGTGAATGTGATCATTATGTGTATCTAAAATGTACCTATAAAATCTTATTGAAAAAAAAAACTCCCCTTCCAAAAAGAAATAATTTTTTTTTTTTTGTCTTTTTGAGACAGGGTCTCACTATGCAGTTCAGGCTGGCCTTGAGCTCACTTTGTAGCCCAGGCTGGTCTTGAACTCACAACGATCCTCCTGCCTCAGGCTCCCAAGTGCTGAGATTATCAGCATGTGCCACCGCCTGGCTGGCAAGAAATAAAAATTAAACAGGGTTGGGGAGGGAGCTCATGGCAAAGGCCACACTCCGGTTCGCTGCTCCCTCCGCTGGACGCTGCGGGGCGGGGCAGCACCCCGCACTGCCGCCTGCAGAGTGGCCAGTGGTGGGTGGTACCCTGAACTCGGCTGGGTGGAGATGTTGCCGGTCCTTCTGTCCTTTGGTCCTCCTGGCCCTGCGGGCGCCCTCTGTCCTGGACGGCTGAACCCCAGCCCTGGGAGGTGTCCGAGCTGAGCTGTTCGGGTCCCCCTGCCTCAGCGGCCTGCACCCTGACTGTGAGGCCGAAGCTGGGCCCCGGTGCCCGGGCTGAAGTTCCCGGCCAGGGTGATGGGAGGCGGGGATGGGGTGACAGGGCAGAGGAGGGTCGACGTGCGGCTCAGATGGGCCTGTCCCTTGGGGAGGGACACGGAGTCCCTGACGCCGTGTTGGTGGCGTTTCGTGGATGGTCCTCGCAGATGAGACCCCAAAGCACACCCGGGGAGAAGCCCTGCTTTGAGCCTTCAGCACGGAAAGCGCGGGGCGGACGGCGGGGGCTCGCTGGGCGGGGCTGAGGGGGCGCGGAGGGCGCAGCCACCTCCGGGCTGGGCTCCTCGGCTGCCAGGTCCTGAGGACAGGCGTGGGGGCCGGAGGCGGGCTCCAGCGGCTCCCACCCCGCCCCGACCTGTGCCCTCCGTCCGCTCGCGCTCTGCCAGGCGACGTCGCCCCGAGGTCTCCGCAGATCCCTGGCGGTGCCCTGCCTGACTTCGGGGCCTGGAGGAGACGCCTCCTTTCTCTCCGAAGCGCCGCCCCGGGCTCTTGGCGTGACGCGGCTAAGAGCTGCCCCTGCCTGGGGCACACACGGCGGTACACGAGCCTCCCACGGCTGGGGGCGTGCACCAAGCCCTCCCGGGCTCCGGGCCCTGGGGACGCGGGCGACCGCAGCCCACAGAAACCCCTGCCCAGGGTGCAGGGAGCCAGGGCGGGTGCAGAGGGAACCAGAAGAGGGCGCTGGACGAAGAAGCCCCAGGGTCCCGTGGACGCAGCCCCGAGAGGGAAGCAAGGAGAGTCGAGGGCCGCACACGCGGCCAGCTTAGGGTGGCCTGGTGGCCGAGCCTCGCAGCCGGGGAAGCACGGTCCACACCGCGACGGCCCTGCCCCGAGCCCGCGCCCCCTGGTGGTGAGGGCAGGACTGCCGGGGCCTCGGGGAGAGAAGCCGCGGTGGCCGGCTGGGGGAGTGGGCGGGACAGCCGGGCGGCGGCGCAGGAGCCGCACAGGGGGGCGGGACGCGGGGACCGAACGGTGTCCTTCAGCACCGAGGCGGGCCAGGACCCCGTGCCCAGCAACATCCGGGCGCTGAGCGCACAGTTGGCGCGCAGCCCCCGCCATGGGGCACACGCTGTGTGGATACTGTTGGCGGTGTCCACGGGGACCTCGACAGACACGGGAAACATGAAGTACTAAAACCAGGCGCGGTGGCTCACGCCATCGTCCCAGCACTCAGGAGGCTGAGGCAGGAGGATTGCCACGAATTTGAGGCCAGCCTGGACTACAGAGTGAGTTCAAGTCCAGCCTGAACTGCATAGTGAGACCTGTCCTTGTTCCAAAAAAACCAAAATAAAATAAATTATTTTTTAAACTGAAAAAGAAAACTATCCAAGAATAAACTACAAGTTTAAAAAATCTACAAAATGGTTTCGGCAATATAGAGATTAAAAGAAAAAAAAAAAAGAAAAAAAAAAAAAAAGGGGGGGGGCTGTAGATGTAACTCAGCAAAAGCCCTGGGTTCAATCGGTGATACCACAAAATAAATTTTAAAAACTATAAATTAATATATTAAAAAACTAAAAAGTGGTGAGAACTGTCACAATGGTTAATATTAAACATCATGACCCCCAGTCCTATTAAGAGTTGATGCATTTTACAGCTTCTGCGACCGTGTGGGGGGGTCCCATTCATGTCCCTCTTTCACAGGTGGGGAAACTGAGACACAGAACGTTCAGGTGAGCTGCAGGTTCTTGCTGGTGGTGGGAGGCAGAGGAGAATGTGTGTGTGGATGCCTGCATGTGCGTGTTGGTTTTTTGTCTGTTTTTGTTTGCCTTTTTGAGGCAGGGTCTCGCTATGCAGTTCAGGCTGGCCTTGAACTTACTTTGTAGCCCAGGTGGGCCTCGAACTCGCAACAATCCTCCTGCTTCAGCCTCCCAAGTGCTGAGATTACAGTCGTGTAACACCATGCCTGGCTTGTGTTTTTTTTCCTTTGGTGCCGGGAATCGAACTCAGGACCTTGCACTTGCCAGGCAGGCACTTGTGCTGCTGAACTACAGCTCCAGCCCCATGCGTTGGTTTTGAGCCCGGGCTTTATTGGCTCTCAAATGCACACACGCTGTGCCTTTATGAGTCTTTCGTGAGCACGGGGCACGGAGGGGCCTGTGGGGCTCGGCCCAGGTGCTGTGCTGGCACTGGGAACAGGTTTGCAGGGCATGGCTTTCAGGAACTGCCTGCCAGGCTGTGTGGGAGGGTGGTGAGTAGAGCCGTGTTGGGGTCAGGACCAACCGGAAGGGATTGGGGCTGCAGGGGTCCAGAGGGGTAATAAGGACTCGGGCAGGGAAGGCTTCCTGAAGGAGGAGCTGTGGGCCACGCGCACTGGTGGCGAATAGGTGTTTTCCAGTTACTCACGGGACTGCAGAGGATGCAAGGACCAAGAGCGGGAGCAGACATCAAGAGACCAGGCAGCACACCGCAGACGCAGAGGGGACACGGCGGGAGAAGCCTGGAGGCAGGAGCAGACGCAGGGGGACGAGAGGTGGACAGACAGCGCCAGAGCCACCCAAGGCAGCTACGGGCCCTCTGTCCCGCCGCGGAGGCGCAGTAAGGAGGCGGCGGGACTCCCACCCGGCCTGGCTCCTGCCGTCCCCGCCCGGAGCTGTCCGCGCCCCGGTGCTGAACCGGAGCGGGCGGGCCCCGCCGCTGAGCCCGCGGCGTGGGGGTGGGGCGGGGACCGCGCGGGCTCGGCTGGGCTCCTCTGCGGACCCGAGGGCCTGCGGCTGGGTTTCTCCGGGGTGGCTCGCCTCTCTGGGGGTCCTGGTGGCCGCTGTGGGGGGGGGGTCGCCGAGACACAGCTGATCATGTAAGTCCCTGACGTGGGCTGTGCCCTATCACAAACAGCATAGACGGGGCGTCTGTGTGGACCGGATTATTGGGGGCCGGCGGCGTTGGAATGGACTCTGGAGGAGCTTGGGCGTTGGGCCTTAAGGGTGTGACTGCCACCCCACCAGGCACCGGCAGCAGCGCTGAAGGAGGGGTGTAAGACTTGGGTGGGGCTTTGGCCTTCAGGACCACTGCGTGTCCCAGGATCTGGAGAGGACTGGGGGGGCAAGAGACCCTTCCTCACATCTAGACAGAGTTAACAAGAGCGGCTTGGAGTAGGCGTGTGGTTCCCGCCTGGAAGCTCAGCACTCAGGAGGCTGAGGCAGGAGGCTCACTGCACGTTCGAGGCCAGTCTCAGTAATAGTGAGACACCGTCTCAAAAAATTATTTTAAATAAATAAATAAATAAATAAGATTAGGGGCCAGGGACCGGGGATATAGCTCAGCAGCATAAGCGCCTGCCTGGCAAGCCCAAGGTCCTGAGTTTGACTCCTGGAACCATAAATAAACAAAAAAAAAAAAGATTAGGGGCTGGGGTGCTTCCCCAGATAACTCTCTGGCCTTCCAAGAGGGGAATGGAGTTGCAGCCAGAGGACCTTCCCACTCCACACCCCGAGATGCACAGGCCAGCCCACCCCTGCCCCCTGGCCCTGTCCTGCCCTCCCCCACTGTGGCTGGAAGCGGGGAAGGGCATGAGGTGGGGAGCATTTGGGGCCACCTCCATCTGCAGGGCTGCCGCAGCCAGGGTGGGGTGAAGAGAGGCCAGAGGTGTGGGAGAGCCACGACCTCTCTTTAGGCGGGGGGCTGCTTCCTGGCCCAAGGGGCCCCAGGCCTCCCGCTGAGGACTCAGACTGGGGGACTCAGGGGATGCAGGGGGATAGAGGAGCTCAGCGCCTCCCTCGGTGCAGACCAAATCCTCTCCCCGTGGGGCTGGAGAGTTGAAATTGTTGAAACTGTCATCAATCTTTTTGTATTTATTTTCATTTTTTAATTTTTTAATTTTTTTTTTTTTTTGGTTTTTCTCCGGTACTGGGAATCGAACTCACGACCTTGCGCTTGCCAGGCAGGCACTGTGCCGCTGCGCTAAATCCCCAGGCCCATCATCAACCTTTTTAACATTGTTTTATTTCACGATTCCCATTGCTGGGGATGGACACCACTCAGCCCGTTCTTTTCTTCTCCCCCTTTCCCTCTTTCTTTTTTTCCCCCCTCAGTTTTTTGAGACAGACTCTCGCTGAGTAACCCAGGTGGCCTTAAACTTGCAGTGACCCTCCTGCCTCGGTCTACGGATGCAGGGACGACAGGCATGGCCGCCACACCGGGCCCCGCCCCGCCCCCTTTCCGATGAAGCGAGCAGGCCGAGGGAGGCCCGGCCACCTGGCTCCCCGGCTTTGCTCAGCCCTCCTCTGCTTTCAGTGAACTTCCCGAGCAGCGAGCGCGTGCTGACCTTCCCGATGTTGTTTGAACTCCGAGCACAACTGGTCCTGCGCCCAGCCCCAGCCTCAGGTGGCTTCATCTGCCCCATCTGCACACGTGTGTCCTCCACAAAGTAGGCTGGGGAGCTCTGGATAGGGAGGCGGGTCAGAGAACCCAGCCTGACCAATCAGAACATCCCAAACTCCCGGCTGCAGTGACTGATTTGGGGGACAGCCAATGAGATTCTGCCCTAGGACTTTTGCGGAATTATGGGAAAGGAGACACTGACTCCTTAGGTTAGAGGTTGTTGGGATGGAAATGCAGGCTGGTAGTGATTACTCCCCCTCCATGCGAACACATACACACACACACACACACACACACACACACACACACACACACACACATCTAATGTAAAGCTGGAGTGAAGGTCTCCAAGGAGGGAAACAGACTAGACAAGCAGAGACACAACTTCCTGCCAACACCATTTTCACACCTGGATCCAACCATGCCTGAAACCTTCATGGACCCCTAAGAAACTTTTCAGTTCAGAGCCTATAAATCGGTCGGTTTATTTATTTATTTATTTGTCTTTTTGAGACAAGGTCTTGCTATGCAGTTCAGGCCTTCAACTCACTTTGTAGCCCAGGCTGGCCTCGAACTCACAGCAATCTTCCTGCCTCAGCCACCTGAGTGCTGGGATTACAGATGTGCACCACACCCTGAAAAATCTGTCAGTTTCAGTGAAGGTTTTCTTATCTTTCTTTCTTTCCTTTTTTTTTGAGACAGGTGCTCCTTGTGTAGTTCAGGCTGGCCCTTTTTTTTTTTTTTTTTTTTTTTTTTTTTTTGTCTTTTGTACAGAGGGTCGAACTAAGCACTTCAACTTGCGCTTGAGCTCATTTTGTAAGCCCAGGCTGGCCTCAAACTCACAATGATTCTCCTGCCTCAGCCTCCTGAGTGCTGGGATTACAGGTGTGCACCACCATGCCCAGCTACAGGCTGATGTTGATGCCTTGAGTTCACTATGTAGCCCAGGCTGGCCCCAAACTCACAGTGATCCTCCTGCCTCAGCCTCTCAAGTGCTGGCATGACAGGCATGTGCCACTACATCAGGCTAAATAAAGGTTTCTATCGTTTGCAACTTGAAAAAAATTTCAATTCTTAATCCTGAGATTCCAACCTGCATTTTACACGCATGGGTGGACAGATGCCCAGAGACAAAGTGCCTTGCAAAAAGTCATCTCGCTGGTTGGTGCAGGTTGGAGGCTGGATGGGAACCCAGGCCTCTCTGCGGCCAAGAAAATTAGGAGACTCGAGCCGGGCGTGGTGGCGCACGCCTGTAATCCCAGCACTCGGGAGGCTGAGGCAAGAGGATCATTGCGAGTTTGAGACCAGCCTGGGCTACAAAGTGAGCTCAAGGCCAGCCTGAACTGCATAGTAAGACCCTGTCTCAAAAAGACAAAAAATAAAAAATAAATAAAGAAAATTAGGAGACTCTTGGCTTCTAAGCTCTGTCCTTCCTTGTCTAAAAAATCTCAAGAATATGGGCCAGGGCTATAGCTCAGTGGCACAAGCATCTGCCTGGCAAACGCAAGGTCCTGAATTCGATTTCCGGTACCAAAACAACCCCAAAAACGAACAAACAAAAAAACCCCCCAAAAGTAGCGCATGGAGTGGTTTCCCTGCGCCTGGTACTAAACCTGAAAACTTCGCAGTGTGACTCATTTAATTTTCACATCTCTACGAGGCAGGCGCCCTCACCGTCTCTTCACTAAGGGGTAAACTGAGGCACAGCACGAGTTGGCATCTGACACAACTCAGCGCGGCGACAGGCGGGCGGCCCGTGTCGGGAGGGCCTGGGACGGGGCTCGCGGCGGCCTGCGCCGGGACGCGTCGGGCCCCGGCCACCTGCGCCTGGTGCTCACCAGCGCCGAGTCCAGCATCTTCTGCTCGAAGTCGGCGCGGGCCGAGTTGTACTTCTCCACGGCGCGCTGCAGACTCCCGGCCGCCTTCCTGGCTTTGGTTTCCGCCTAGGAGACGCGGGGCGGGGGCGGGGATGGGGACGGGTCACTCGGCCGGCCTTGTCACGGGCAGGGAGCCGGGTGGCCTCGCTGTGACGCCTGTCACTCAGGCAGCAGCCCCAGCCCCGGCGAGCACCGACCTTGTCCACCTCCTTCTGGCTGGTGTTCTCTCGGCGCAGCCGCTCCAGGTCCACGCAGCGGCTCAGGTAGTTCTCGCGGGACTTGGGCAGCAGCTGGGTGACCCCGGCGAGCAGCTGCACCGCGTCCAGGGTGCCCCCCACTTCCTCCTTGCACTGCAGGCAGAGAGGGCTGTGGGTGCCGTGTGCGCGGGGCACAAGGTGACCTTCGGGGGTCCCAGGCGCTCTGTGCCTTCCAGGGCCACGGCCATTTTCTGAGCATTTTACTCACTTCAAAGTATTTAGGGGGCTGGGGTGCAGCTCAGTGAGAAAGCACTTGCGGAGCATGTGGGAGGCCGAGTTCCATACATAAAATTTCCGAAGGCTTAAAATATGCCTATATTCAGATTTAGCTAGATGTGGTGGTGCACGCTTGTAGTCCTAGTACTCAGGAGGCCGAAGCAGGAGGACTGCCAGTTGGAGGCCAGCCTGGGGAATTTACTTAGATGCTGTATCCAAGTAAAACATAAAAGAGGCTGTGGGGAGCTCAGTGTGAGGCCCTGGTTTCCATCCCCAGGAAGGACTGTCACCAGGGAGGACAGCTCTGGTGCAGTGAGGAACCACCTCTTCACTTCCTCAGTCCTTGGTTCTTTGTGCCCTTAATGGAAAAGTTCCATCAAGTGGGGCATGATGGTGCACACCTGTAATCCCAGCTCTTGGGAGGCCAAGGCAGAAGAATCACTGCAAGTTCAAGGCCGGCCTAAAATACACAGTGAGACCCTGTCTCAAAAAAAAAAAAAAAAAAAAATCGCACAAAACACATAGACAGCCATACAGAAGTAGAGGTACAGAATTTACTATAAAGCAAATATACAGAAAGTTTCACCTCCACTGAAAATGCCCGCAGTGTCCTGTGTGCGACTTTGGATACCTTTTTTATGCACACAGTTACTCCTGGGGTTTGGGAAATTGGGGTATCATGATACTTATTGATGTTTTATTTAGAAATTACTCAGCTGGCATCTGGGGATGTAGGCATAAGTGCTTGCCTGGCAAGCCTGAGGTCATGAGTTTGATTCCTAGTACCAAGATAGACAAATAAACAAACAAAACACTCAGCTGTTTTTTTTAGATGGTCAGTGTTTCCTCAGGGACTTCAATCATGTAAGAAACCTAGGAAAGATAAATTCTTTTTTTTTTTTGGTCTTTTTGAGACAGGGTCTCGCTCTGCAGTTCAGGCTGGATTTGAGCTCACTTTGGAGCCCAGGCTGGTCTCGAACTTACAATGATCCTCTTGCCTCAGCCTCCTGAATGCTGGGATTACAGGAGTGCCCTACTAGGCCCAGATGGGTTGAGGCAGTAGGATCACTGTGAGTTCAAGGCCAGCCTGGGTTACATAATCAAGTTCAAGGCCAGCCTAAACTACACAGAGACCCGTCTCAAAAGAATGAAAGAAAGAAAGAAAGTTAGTTCTTAATTTAAACCAGGTCCCAGCCTAAGGCAGG
>NW_004955524.1:3019892-3023829 GCF_000276665.1 Chinchilla lanigera | reverse complement strand
GTTTTTTGGTTTTTCTCCGGTACCAGGAACCGAACTCACGACCTTGCACTTGCCAGGCAGGCGCTTTGCCGCTGAGCTAAATCCCCAGCCCCTGAAGTGTTTTTTGTTTGTTTGTTTGGCTTTTCTTTTGGTACAGGGAATCGAACTCAGGACCTTGTGCTGGCCAGGCAGGTGCTTGCGCTTCTGAGCTATATCTCCGACCCTGTTAGAAGCAAAGTGGAAACCATAAGCTTCAGAATCCTGCTGGGCCAGTAACAGTCAGAACAGCACACAGCTTTAGTGGGGTTGCTGGATCAAGCCAAGCCTGAAAGCCACTTGCCCATGACTCTTCACTGCTGCACACCAGTTCAGCCTTGCTGTTCAAATCCCTGTCGTGTGTTTTCCGTCCCACGTGAGAGCCAGGGCAGGGTCCAGGTCTGAGTCTCTCCTGCCCCACGGAGTCCAACCTGGGCCGACGCCTGGGACCCCTTCTGTTCCTGGCCACCTTTGGTTAGGGACATCACCTCTTCGGCCTCAGTTCTCTCCTCTGACCAGTGGGGAGAACGACAGCCCCAGCTCCCCAGGGTCTGGGTGACGTGGGGCTGGCGGAGCTCTGGCCTAGGCGCCTCCTGGGTCCCAGTGGGGGCTCGGCCCCAGCTCCAGCAGCGCTCCTGCCCAGCTGCCCGGATCCTCGAGGGAGGCTGCACCAGGCACCGCTGCCCGGGCTGCATGTGGTGCTGACTCGCGGCCAACCACTGGCCCGCTTCCCGGGCCTGGGAGCCAGCGGCCGGCCTCCCTCGGGTGGGCTGTCTCGGCCGGTGTCTGCTGCCAGAACGGCCCCAGGGCCAGCGGGAGCAGGTCCTTCCACCGCGGCCGCCCTCTCTCCTGCTCACACTCCCACCTGGGCTCCCTAGTGCCTTCTCCGCCTCCGCTCTCTCTTCCCTGGCTCACATGGCTGCGCGCCCTCCCCGGGTCCTCAGCCCACTGGGTGTCTCCTGCGGGCACCGGGGCCGAGATGCCACCCAAGAGAGAGCCAGGCGTACGCGGGGGCTCAGGGGCAAGGACCGCGACAATGAAACACCGCATCGCTCGGTACGCCTGGTGCGGACAGTCTCAGAGACCTCGAGTCCGGAGAAGATGGAAACTCCATTCCCTTCCCCAGATGGAAACTGAGGCTCAGAGAGGCAGAGTCGCGTGCTGGGGGCCGATTCAAAGCGCTCAGCTGCTCAGCCGCTCCCAGCCGGGCTGTCTATGCGGGAGGGCGGGGGCTGGTTTCTATTTTCCTTTGCTCATCGGCGGCTTCTGCAGTGAGCTGAGCACCTCGTGCCATTAAAAAGAACTGAAAATAAAGGTAGGCGCCTCGTGCTATGAAAAGACACCGAAAATGAACGTGGGCGCTGCTGTCAGAGCTCCACGGGGGCGGATTCCGCAGTGGTCAAGCCTCTTACACTGCTGCCGACCGGGCTCAGAGAGGGACAGCCCTCGGCGCGTCACACAGCCACTCAGAGGCCGACCTGGGGTCTAACCCTTATGGGGAGGGTGGAGGCCAGGGATAAGGGGGTTCAGTCCCTTTAAAAAGGATGGGGGGAAGCAAATGGGTTTGTCACCTGGGCAACCAGTCACCTAGCAACAGGCTTCTGCACGCTCAGGGCCTTGCAAGTGAGGAGGGGGCTTTCTGCCCGGTCCTCCCCGACTCCGGGGTCTCTCCTGCTCCCACGTCCTCCACGGCTCCCACTGGCCTGGCCCTGAGGAGGAGCCCTCGTTCCTTGACCCTGCCCCGCCTCACACCTCTGGGCGCTGGCTGGCTGCTCTCTGCCCGGGGTCCCGGTCACAGCCGAGGGTAGGGGGTGGAGGGGGCGGAGCGCAGCCCCCAAAGCCCGAAGCCCGTAGCAGACCCAGCTCGGGGTCCTGGCTCCTTCCCGGGGTCCCCAAGGCTGGGCTCAGCCACGACCTTGCAGGGCTGGGGGTCAGGATGCTCTGAGCCCCCCGCCCGGGACTGCTCTCTTCGGGCTGGGATGTGGCTCTCAGGACCAGAAGCTGGTCCCCGAGCCAGCTGGGTGGGCGGGCCGGAGGGGAGGGCGGGCGGAAGGGATGGAAACTGCGGGCCACACACATATCCGCACTGGCCCGGCCTGCATGGGGAAGGGCGGCAGGGCCCTGGGGTCCAGCGAGGAACCCCAACTCTTCAGGGCGGGGGCACGAGGACCTTCCCGCTGGGCTGAGCCTGGGTCCTGGCCCCAGGTTGGAGGCACAACTCTGCACTTCACCACCGAGCAGTTTTCAGGTTACAGAGCCCTGCGCTGGGCCTCAGTTTCTCCAGGGTTAAGCTGTGAATCACTTGCCCAGGGTACAAAGCCTGCGAGGGCTGAGGTGTGGATTCGAACCCAGCCTGTCTCTTTCCATTTTAAACCCTATGTCCTGCAGACCCACTACCTGCCCAAGGCTCTGTGCACAAGACAGTCTCCCCATCTCCATAAAAGTCCCCGTCCAGAGCCCCCACCAAAATAAGGCACTTTGACCTTTGCAGATCCCTTTCTCCATGAAGTAGAAATTTATTTATTTATTTATTTATTTATTTATTTATTTATTTATTTATTTATTTATTTATTTATTTATTTGTCTTTTTGAGACAGGGTCTCATTATGCAGTTCAGGCTGGCCTTGACCTCACTTTGTAGCCCAGGCTGGCCTCGAACTCGCAACAATCCTCCTGCCTCAGCCTCCCGAGTGCTGGGATTACAGGCATGTGCCATTACACCAGGCTTGAAGAAGAAATCTAAAATTCTATTTTACAACAGTATTAGCCTGCCTCGCATTGAGCTGCTTCCCCAGCCCTTTTCTACTTTTAGAGAGGGTGTCACAAAGTCCCCAAATTCGCCAGTCTGGGCTTCAATTTGTGATCCTTTGCCTCAGCTTCCCACAGTGCTGAGATTACACGTTAGCCACCATGCCTGGCTGTAATTAATATTAGACATCACATCTTCATTTACAAGGCCACCTCCTCCCACAGTCTCCTCTGATCTTCCCCAAGGGTTCAGCCCATTTCACAGAAGGATAAAATGAGGCAGCAGAGTGAAAGCCACACGGGAAGGCGGCCTCAAACCTGAGGATGTCGCATTCCCAGCCCAAATCACCCGTGTCCCATGCACCAGGGACAGAAGACGCTGACCGTGGCCTTCCGCCTCCTCCCCCTGGACCCCGCCCAAGGCTTGGCTCCTCTGGTGTGGGTGACGGTATGTGGGTCAGGGTGTGCCCTGGGCAGCGCCACCGGTGAGACGGGGTGGCTGAACCGCGGTGCTGCCGGATGGACGGTGCGGGGTGACCTTTAGGTCAAGCAGGACAGTCCCCAGGCTGCGCTCAGCTTCTCCAGCACGGCCTGGGTGTGACCGTCGACCCACTTCGCAGAGTGGCAAACTGAGGCCCACGGGCCAGCGAGGCCCCTGAGGGGTCTCCAGACCCACTGCGCTCTCGACCCCAGCCCCGCCTCGGAAGCGAAGGATGGGGTGTACCCGGCTCCAGGTGGCCGGGTGAGCTCAGAATCTAGGAGGCCTGTCTGAGGCCCCCGACCTCAGCTTCCCAAGAGGGCGCGGGGCTCCGGGAGGCGCCGCGCGGCCCAAGGTCACCAGGGAAGCAGGGCACGGGGCTGCTCCTGTGCCGAGCGCGGAGCGGCCGCCCACCCAGCGCAGCCGCCAGCCTCCTCCAGCCAGGCCCCAACTCCCAGATCTATCTTCTTCGCTGCGGACAGACGCTGGGTGCCCCCCACGCTGAGAGGGGCCCCGCGGAGCAGGCTCCCGGCCGTCCAGGCCCGGCCAGCCCCTACAGGCTGTGGACCCCACGGTCACCTCCTTCCACGAGTCTAACCCAGGGCTCCCTACAGGCTGCCGGGGAGAGACGCCCACCCCGGCCTGAGGGGCTGCGGGGAACGGATGGGGGCAGGGGACCTCCAGGTCCTGCAGCTG
>NW_004955524.1:3016151-3019472 GCF_000276665.1 Chinchilla lanigera | reverse complement strand
CGCGCCCGGCGCCCAGCACCTGCCTCCAGGAAGACAACCCGCCGTGGGCCCGCGCTCCTCTGCCGCAGAGCCGCCGGATTGGCTCCGGCCCGGAGGCGTGGCCGGAAAATGTCCCGCCCACAACAGCGCCAGGAAGCAGGGGCGGGTCTAGAGTCCGCACGGTCCATTCAGGCCGCCACTCCAGAAGCCCAGGGTGCTGATTGGCTAAACTGGACCGTTTTTAATCTCGCCCCTTTCTACACGCCCATAGCTACTATTTGCATAATTTAAAGAGACAGGCGCTGCTCCTGCCGCTTGAAACTGCCGGGAAGCTACAAAGGAGTAAACACCGTTTATGAGAGTGCCCTGCGTGGGAGGCGCCGAGCGAGGCTCACTGGATTCCCCTACGAGGCTATGCGAGGGACAAAAATTTTCTGAGGCAGTCTCAAAATAAATACAAATAAAATACATACAAGTACAAATCTGCCAAAATGTAATAATTACTGTGTATAACTAATGCGAAAGATAGATGAAAGATAGTTGCGAATAAGAAAAAGAAGAAAAGAGGAAAAACCCAATTACATCTAAACTGAGCATGGTGATGCAGGCTATTAATTCCAGCGCTCAAGAGGCTGAAGCAGGAGGATCACACATTTGAGGCAGTTCAAGGCGTCCGTACAACATAGCGAGACAGTGTTTTAAAAAAACTTTTTTATTTTTACATCTGTCTTGAACACCTATACTTTTTCCTCTTCATGATTCCCTAAACAGCACAAAATAAAACTCTACAGGGCTGGGGATGTGGCTCGGTGGTACAGCTCTTGCCTGGCACGTACGAGGTCTTGGGTTCGATCCCTAGCACCACACACACATACACAAAAACTATTTACAAAGTATTTAACTGTACACAGTAGAGATTATACGCCTGAATGAATCTGATCTCCAGCCTGGGTCTGGCTCGTCTACAGACACGCTAAGTGTCTTGAACCTTGGAGGGGCGCTGCAGGTCCAGGTTTCAGCTTTCCCGTCCATATAATGGGTATGTCTTTCAGTCGGCTTCCGGGCTGCTTCGGTGCCCCGATTGGGACAACCGAGCTGGCCTAGAAAGGACCGTCTGATTGGCTATTCCGTGTGACGCACAGCCAACTAAGGAGCTGTATAACCCCGCCCCTTCCTGCCACGCCTCCGCTTACGCAAGTCAGGCCCCAGAGTACGAGATCGCCACGCACCCTCGCCCGCACGGTGCGTGATGGCGTCAGGACGTGCGGGCGCCATCCCGGAAGCGCGAGCGAGGCTGCCAGATGTGCAGGTGCCGCCGCCACCGAAGCCGGGGCTGAGTGTAGGGTGGGGCTGGGGACTGGGCTGCGGGGGAGCCGGGCCGGGTCGGGCGCGGCCCCGGGGCTGCCCTGGGGTGGGGCGCGCCGCTGGCCACATCTGGGCACTCCTGCTGCGCACAGGCCTCAGTTTCCCCGGCTGCGCAGTGGATGCACGGGCCGTGCCGCGGGCCGCATCTGCGTCTGGATCCGGGTCCGGGGCGCCGATGTTGGGTTCACCTGTGTTCAGATTGTGCCGTGTCACTTGGAGCCGCGCGGTTCACTGCTTTTGCCTCAGTTTACCCACTCGGTGGGAGCGGGGCGTGTATATTCAGGCCCCTCCTTACTCGGGGTTTGGAGTTAAATTAACCGTGGCGTCTCGGCGGCGGAGCTTTGACCTTGGGCAGCTGAGCCCGCTCCCGTCAGCCTCAGTTTGTCTCGGAGGTGATAGTGTCTGCCCCGCAGTCGTGATTGAGAATGAAATGAAGTGTTTAATCAAATGAAGATAGAATACAAGTGTTTGCTCATATTCTTGGATCCAGCCGTGAGGCTTTTGTTTAAAATGCAGATGCCTCCGCGGTCCTGGGACTGTGTCTTTTGTTTTGTTGTCTTTTTGAGACAGGATCTCTCTATTCACTTCAGGCTGGCTTTGAACTCACTTTGTAGCCTAGGCTGGCCTCGAACTTACAGTAATCCTCCTGCCTCAGCCTCCTGAGTGGTAGGATTTCAAGCGTGGGCCACCATGCCCAGCGGTCCTGGGACTTTACATACCTATTGGAGAAACGGCTTAGTTGGAGCGCCGCTTTTTACAATTTTTATTTTCAAGGAGCAGGATCTCTGTAGAGATCCTTTTACGTGTGCCGGTGATGGCCAGAGCTTTGCTTTTTATCACATTTGGTTTCAGTCCTTTTGATTCTTTTTGCGCTTTTTTGTTGTTTTGTCTTGTTTTGTTCACACTGGGTGTCACTGGATAGCCCAGGTGGGACTCTAACTCGAGATCCTTCTGTCTCAGCCTCCTGGGTGCTGGGATTACAGGTGTGTGCCACCATGTCTGGTGAGAGCTCATTACCATTTCCTAAAATGAGAAGATAGGGGCATAAAGGCACTTTCCCAAGGTCACAAAAACTTCCTGTCTGTCGGTTTCTCCCATGAATGAATTCAGAGCATGGACCTGAGCCCCAGCTGGATCAGTGACACTGGGGAGGGGGGTGTTGGCCCAGCGGTTCGTCTGGGAAAGAGGTCGCCATAAACCCCACAGCCATCACATCTGGGAGCCAGAGACCGGAAGGAGCCCTTCTTTGAAGCAGAATTGAGTCTCAGAGATTCAAATTCTACAACTGTCAGACCCTAGCTGTGGGCCTCTCTCCTCAGTTTACTCTTTTCTTTCCTCCTTCTCCTTTTTTTTTTTTTTTTTTTTTGTAGTGTTGGAGATGAATCCCAGGGCCTTCAGATTTCTAGTCACATGCTCTACCTACCGCTCAGCCCTGGCTCCCTTTAAAATTTTGAGATAGGGTCTCATCAAGTGGCCCAGGTGGTCTTCAAAGTTTTAAGCCCTTTGTCTCAACCTCCTGAGTAGCTGGGGTTGCAGGTTTGGGCCACAGCGGCCGAGTGCAAGTCTCCTCCATACGTACAGCCATACTTCTTGGAAAGTGAATTGGGGTGATCATGCCTGGCACGTAGTAGGCACTCAATAAAACTTGGTTAGAGCTGGGGAGAGAGGGCTGCCCTTTCTGGCAGTCACTTCTATTTTACTTACTTACTTTTTTACTTATTTATTTATTTTGAGACAGGGTCTCGCTCTGCAGTTAGGTGGCCATGAGCTCACTTGGTAGCCAGGCTGACCTGGAACTCACAATGATCCTCCTGCCTCAGCTTCCCGAGTGCTGGGATGACAGGCATGCGCCACAACATCTGGCATAGCTCACTTCTAGAAGACACAACACTGCAAACTGCTAGACAGATTCAGGGCACAAATAGATATTCTTTCTTTTTTTCTGGTGGTTTTTTTTTTTTTTTTTTTTTTTTTTTT
>NW_004955524.1:3006146-3015755 GCF_000276665.1 Chinchilla lanigera | reverse complement strand
GGATTTAGCTGAGCGGCAAAAAGCGCCTGCCTGGCAAGCGCAAGGTCGTGAGTTCGGTTCCCAGTACCGGAGAAAAACCAAAAAAAAAAAAAAAATAAATAAAAAAATAAAAATAAGCTGGCACTCAGGCCAGAGTGTGAAACACAACTAGTATGACACACAGCTGTCCCCCAGGCGGACAGCGAGCACCTGTGCACACTCACATCTGGCTGTGGCTGGCACCCTAGGTTTCTCTGAACCTCATTTTCTCATCTAATGGTGACAGTTCCCAGTGTGAGCTTTGAACCTGGTCCAGGGTACGGCAGGTGCTCAATGAGTGGGGAAATGAGGACGTAGAGGAAATAAGCAATGGCCTTTCCTTGTCCTTCTGCGTTTTGTGTGTGTGTGTGTGTTTTGTTTTTTGAAAGACAGCACCTTATTATGTAGCCCAAGCTGACCTCAAACTCATGGTGATCCTCCTGCCTCAGCCTCCTGAATGCTGGGATGACAGGCCTGCACCACCATACCGGCCCTAGGGTGTGACTCGAAAGCAATCACAAGTAGGCTTTTCTGTAGATCACTAAATGTGTAGGCTGCAGGGCGAAACCAAGATATATCCAGTTTCTAGATTTCCCTGTTGTGCCCCAGGTGGAGGCTCTGCCCGCTGGGCGCCATCTGGATGCAGGAACAGCAGCGCTGTCCGGTTCCTGGGCCGCGGCCTTCCTCAAGTGGCTGCGTTCTTGGTTTTCATTTGCTCATAAAAGTCTGGCGTCAGAGCTGGGGGCAAAGAGCTGTCTGCATGCCCGGAACCAAGCCCTGGGGTCCCTCACCAGGTTCCGGCCAGGCTCTGCAGGGCGCCCACCTCTGCTCTGCAGTCTGAGAACTGCCCTAGCTGCCACTGCCACAAAGGATCAGCTGCCCACTGAGTCAGGAAGGCAGGAGAACGGCGGAGAGGCGGAAGGGAGGTCTGAAAGGGCTTGTCCTGACGACCTCTTTCTTGGAGCCAGGGGAGTGCGAGGGTGGGGGGCGCTGTGATCCCGGCTCCTTGCGAGGCTGAGGCAGGAAGACCGAGAGTTGGAGTCCAGCCTGGGCAATTTAGCAAGACCCTGTCTCAGAACGAAAAAAGATCTCTTGGGAAATGAAACAGTGGAGAGGAGGCCGGGGATTTAGCTCAGTGGCACAGCGCCTGCCTGGCAAACGCAAGGTCGTGAGTTCGATTCCTGGTACCAGAAAAAACAAACAAAACAAAAAAAAACCAAAAGAAACAGTGGAGGAAAAAAAAAAAAAGAAACAGTGGAGGGGTTGGGGATTAGGTGAAGCCGTGAGGGATGCCAGTGACCTTGGGCACTGGATAGCAGGAGGCCCGGAGACAGGGCGAGGCGGGTTTCCAAGTGAGCCCTTGCGGCCGCCCCTGCGCCTGCGCCTGGGGGTGACCACGCTGAGGCCCGGGTGCGGCGCCCGAGCCCTCGCTCTTCCTCACTGTCGGGGCCTCACTGCTTCCATCGCTAGCTCCGCCTGCTGCCTGGTGCTGACCAGACTCTGTCGCCACCTGTTTCAGACAGCAGAGGAGGAGAAAGAGATGGACGCCCCGGACTCGGCCTCGAGGGTCTTCTGCAGCCGAATCCTGAGCATGGTGAATGCGGATGACGTGAACGCCATCATCCTGGCCCAGAAGAACATGTGAGTGGCCACACAGGCCCCAGCGCAGGCCGGAACCTGGGGCCTGGGCGCCTGCCGTGGGTGAGCTGCTCCACTTTTGGCTGGCGGCTGGCAGCTTAGAGCCCGGCTGCGTCTATAGGGTACCCCAGGGGCTTCTGGAAGGGCTGGGACAGATGCAGCCCAAGCCTCGACAATTTTCCGGGTGCCGCTGCGTCTTCCTACCCCTTCTTTAATTTCATCTGTTTAGGGTGCCACGATGGAACCCAGCAGCGGGCACACCACACGGCTGCTCAGTGCTGAGCCGCGCCCCAGCCCTGCTCTTAGTTCTTTAGGGCAGATTTAGACCTGGCTCTGGGGACCTCCCAGACTGAGGGGGACAGGAGAAGACCCAGCCCACCTTGCCATGTGGCATCAGGGTCTCACCGGAGGAGCAGCGTGGGGCTGGGCACCTCTAGGGATGCAGAGTGGGGAGGCAGGGAGACGTGTCCATGACGGGGCGTTGGCTGGTTTTCTGTGACTGTGACAAAGTACCTGAGAGAACAATTCAAAGTAGGAAAGGGTAGCCAGGAATGTTGGCATCCGCCTGTCCTCCCAGCATCGCATCGGGAGGCCGAGGAAGGAGGATCGCTGCGAGGTTAAGGCAAGCCTGGGCTACGAGTGAGACCCTGTCTCAAAAACAGAAGCTCCAAACCATAACAAAGGATACACTTCCTTCCCCGGCAGGACTGGGAATTGAACCCGGTCCTTGCTTTGAGGTACAGCCCAGCTGTTTTTGAGATAGAAGTTGCTTAATCGCCCACACAAGGCTTGAACTCATGTTCTTGTATTAGCTTTCCGGAGTGCTGGGACTACAGCCATGTGGCACCATGCCTGGTTTCTAGTAGCATTTTTTTTTTTTTTTTAGTAGGGTTTTAAGGTTTGAATAGGAGTTTCCTAGCTGTTGTGAACATGCACACACGAAGGGAGCAGCCCCTGGGAAGGCTGTGACCGAAGCCAGGGCTCAGCAGGGTTAGGGGACAGCACCCTGGAGGCTGGGCAGGGCCGCTCACCCCTTCTCGGCCTCAGGCTGGACCGCTTCGAGAAGACCAACGAGATGCTGCTGAACTTCAACAACCTGTCCAGCGCCCGTCTACAGCAGATGAGCGAGCGCTTCGTGCACCACACGCGCACGCTGGTGGAGATGAAGCGGGACCTGGACAGCGTCTTCCGCAGGATCAGGTGCGCGTGTTCATCTTTCACGAGTACCACTGCACTGAGGTCATAGCAGAAAGGGAGAAGTGCACACTGATCCTCTCGCTCCCATCCCTTTTTCCCCCAAAAGTCTTCTGTCAGGAGCAGAGCAAGCCTGGTGTGGGGGGGAACCTGTGATCCCAGCACTCAGGAAGCTGAGGCAGGAGGGCCGAGAGTTGGAGTCCAGCCGGGGGCTTAGGGAAACGCGTCTCAAAGTAGAAACTAAAAGGGGGCTGGGGACGCAGCTCAGTGCACAGCCCCAGGCCCTGCCCAGGATGGGGGGGACAAAAAAACAGGTGCCCAAGGGTAGAGGAGGCGGTTGCACAAGGGCACTGTAGGGAGAGGGCTGCCCAGTGCCCCGGCCCCACGCTGGCCCCTGTGACAGCAAGGAGCCTGGTGCCCGCTCGGGCCCAGAGGTGCTGGGGCTACCAAGGCCTGGCCGCCAGGCTGAGCGCTGGGCCTGCACACAGACGGGACAGAGAGAGGCAGGGTCGTGAGTGGCGGGGCTGCCCCACTGCCTGCCCGGCCGAGCCCAGCCGCGGGCCCAGTAGGACACCCTCTGTCCCCACAGGACGCTGAAAGGGAAGCTGGCCAGGCAGCACCCAGAGGCCTTCAGCCGTAAGTGTCACAGGGCCGCTATGCCCCCTGCCCAGAGCCGGACCCCTGGGGGTTCCTGTGGGCTGGTGCTGAGCCCCGGTCCTGGGGGCCAGAGCTGCTGGGAGCGGGGTGCCTGCCCCGGGAGGCCAGGGATGTGGCCAGGGACGCCGACGACTCCGCCCCAGCGTGCACCTCGGGACCCTTCAGGGCGGGGCTGTCACCCACTGTCAGCTGTGCGCCAGGGGCTGCGTTCACACGGGCACTCTGACGCCCAGAGAGGAAGCCAGAAAGGGACCCGGAGCGGGAGGGACCAACTCAGCTGTCTGCTCGCCCAGCACTGCCGCCCCAGCCGGTCCCCCCGCGCTGAGCCTGGGTTTACCACTTGTGCTAAGTGGCCAAGGTTCTCTGTCCCAGGGCGGGTGACAGCCTGAGCAGGGAGCCTGGGGAAGGTGACACAGCTAAGGTCACGCGGCCTGACCTCAGAGCCCGTGTCCTACCCACGCCTCAGTTTCCTCCTCAGTACAGTGGGCCAGGCCATGTCCCTGTGGAGTTGGGGGAGTCTGCCGGGGTCACCTGCATCTGAGCAAGGCCCTGACCCAACCTGCTGGTCCCTTGCCCAGACGTCCCCGAGGCCTTGTTCCTGGAGGATGAAGACGAAGACCCCATCCCGCCCAGCGTCACCACCACCATCGCCACCTCTGAGCAGAGCACAGGCTCGTGCGACACCAGCCCAGACACCGTCTCGCCCTCCCTCAGCCCCGGCTTCGAGGACCTGTCCCATATCCGGCCTGGCTCCCCCACTGTCAACGGCCACAGCCCCATGGACCCGGAGGAGACACCGGGCGAGTAGCCCATCCCGCGCTCCCTGCGCCCCGGGGTGTGGTCCTGGGTGTTCTCTGAACGGTACCTAAAACGTCCCCAGAGACCAGAGCTAGATGTCCCCGTCCTGACCAGGACACCCTGGAAGTGGACAGGCAGCATCACCCTGAGTTCGCCCCGGCCACCCCGTGCCCCGCCGCTAGTTCTGGTTTCCCTCCTCCTCCTCGGACAGCTCGGAACCCTCCGTCCAGCTGCTGGCTTGGGGGGTCTGAGCTGGGCACAGGCTGGAGACACAGCCTGCCACTCGGCCCTGGGCGATCTGGCCAGGCCTGGGTCTCCCTGCCTGGAAGTGAGGGCCCTGCAGCCCGGCAGGTGTCACCCCTGCCACCGAGGAAAACAGTTTCATGGCATATTTTTGTACCTGATGTTTACAGATGCTGCTGGAAAGTTATGAGTAAAAGACTGTTACTGAGAAGGGACGTCTGTCGGCTCGGCTTCCTTCCACCTGGGTCTAGCAAAGGGCGGCGGCGGCGTGGCTGCGCCCTGGGTGAGGTGCGGGCAAGCTGGGGCTGCTCTTGGTGGGTCCTTGGCTGACACCGCAGCCCTCACACCCTCCTGAGTCCTCCCACCTTCCGTTCCCTCAGACCTCGGCCTTCGGGTGAACAGTCAGGGATTCCGGCTGGGTGCCACTCAATACCCCAGAGCTCTCGGAAATTACATGGTTGGGGCTTGGGATTTAGCTCAGTGGCAGGGTGCCTGCCTGGCAAGTATGAGGTCCTGAGTTCAATTCCTAGTACTCCCCTCCAAAAAGAAATGACGTTGTCAAAGGCGTCTGGCCAGCGGGGTGGCACATGTCTGTAGCCCCACCTCGGCTCACCACTGTCCTAGGGAGGCCGATAAAGAAGGATCACTTAAAAAAAAAAAAAAAAAAAAATCACTTAAGCCCAGGAGTTTGAGACGGGACTCGGTAATAGTGAGACCTTGTTCAAAACAAAACGCAGCACTGAGCATGCTGGTGGACGCCTGTAATCCCGAAGTCAAGAGGGTTGAGGCAAGAGGATCTCTTAAGTTCGTTGCCAGCCTGGACTACATACAAGACCCTGTCTCAAAACAAAACAAAAAAAAAAACCTGAAGGCATCTTCCCGGACTGGAAGGAGCACATGCCTTTGCCTGGTACAGAGCAGCGCTGGGGAATGCTGAATGAGATATGCTGCCAGGCTCATGGGCCACTGCAGCCGCGGTGCCAGGGGTCTCTGGCATCCCGAGCCCCTCACCATCCCCACCCGACCCTGCGTCTCGACCCTCTGCACCATGCCTCTGCTTAAAACAAAACATTCCCTACTCTGTTCAAGTAGTCTCGAAAAGTCGGCTACACTGACATGTTGGCTACACGGAAGCAGCCGACAGGGAGACCGCAGCTCTAAACACCTGAGGGGCGCGGCCTTGTCACGTGGCCCGGAGGGCGGTGCCTGGGCCCGGAAGCGGCTTTGCGTGCTCGCCCACACGCCGGGCGGCTTCCTTTGCCAGCATCCGACATGACGGCGTTGGGGGCGGGGCCTGGAGCGGGCCCCGTGGCGCGGCGCGGATTGTGACGCAGCGCGGGCGTGCTCCGTGCGCAGGCGCTCTCGGTGGTGAACTGGCGGTTTCCGGTTCCGTCGCCCTCTTTCTCTTCAACGAGGCGGCCGAGCGGGTAGGTGGCTGTGGTCGGGCGGTTTCGCGCCGGGCTGGGGGCTGCTGGAGGTTTGAGGCCCCGGGACGCGGAGAGCGCGGCCCTGAGCCCGCTCGGAAGGCGGGTCTCGGCGGGTGGCGGCGACTCGGAGCCGGCCGGGGGGCCCGCCCGTTCCGAGGCCCGCGCGAGCCCGTGAGGCCTCGGCCGCAGTGGGCCTCCCGCGGCGATCCGGGCCTCGCTCCTGAAGTTGGGGGTTTTTCGCGCTCTTTTTTTCGCGTGTGTCGACAATTGGGCGTGGCTCAGGCTGGCGTTGAACTCCCGGTCCTCCCGCCCCAGCCTCCGAGGTGCGGCCGGGCGGTCGGCTTTCCCTTCATTTTTAATTTCTCTGCGTACAGGATTTTGTGTGTAAACAAGTGCCCGGCACGTGGGGGGCGGGTGGCAAGTGGAGGCCGTCGTTTCTGCATTCAGCTGCTTGGGATCGCGCCGGGTGCGGAACCGCGGTCTCCCGCCTGCGGGGCGAGCGCCTTGCGAGCCTGCGTCCCGGGTCCTCGCCGCGTGCCCGCGGGTTTCGGGAAGGGCGAGGGGTGAGGGCTGGGGCTGGCGCTGAGTACGGGGGAGAAAGAACGCTGGGTGTCCAGCGCGGACTTGGGCACGGAGCGGGCGTCTGGCAGGAGGCGGTTCTCCCCGCAGCCGGGTCCTACGGGCAGGTGGTCGGCTAGGCAGGACCTTGCTGAGGCTGTGCGGCTGGGGTCCCGGACGATGTGTCCGACGCGGTGCTCTCCTTGCGTCAGAGACTCACGCCATACCGGGAATTTAATTCCAAGGGCTCTGTCACTGAGAGATACCGCGGCCCCTTATCTTTAGATTTTGAGACAGGGTTTTGCTAAGTTGCCTTGATGACCTCAGACCTGAGACTGGAATCCTTCTGTCTCAGCCCCCACCTACACCGGGATTGGGTGTCTTCCAAGGTCAGAGCCATTTGCTCACAGGCCCAGGCTTCCCTATCCACTGCTTGTAAGCCCCACGTGACAGTGTCCAGCAGTGGGGCCGAGGAGGCGCGGGCTTAGGTTGCACACGGGAGTGTGAGGGTAGAAGGAAGGGACAGTCTCGGAGCTGCCTGAGGTGGTGATGGCACGGCACAGGAGGCTGGCGTGGGCCCTCGGGCCAGCAGCCTCAGAGCTGATGCCCGGCAGGCCTGCCACGCTCACGGCTCCAACCCTGCCAGCAGACGCAGAGATGCAGATCTTCGTGAAGACCCTGACGGGCAAGACCATCACCCTCGAGGTCGAGCCCAGTGACACCATCGAGAATGTCAAAGCCAAAATCCAGGACAAGGAGGGTGAGTTGGGTTAGGTCGAGGCTCTGTCCCCACCACCATTTGCTGCTCTCAGCCCAGGGGAGCCCCTGCCGTGGGTGGGCTGGCTTTAGAGCGCTCCCTTGCCAGTGTGTTCTGGGTGGAGGGCCAGAAATCTGCTGTCTGCTTTGGAGAGAGTGGAGGCGCTGGGCAGCCCCTGCAGCAGGGAGCGGAGGAGCCAAGCTCTTTCGTCTGTCCCCACTGCAGGCATCCCACCTGACCAGCAGCGTCTGATATTTGCCGGCAAACAGCTGGAGGACGGCCGGACTCTCTCTGACTACAACATCCAGAAAGGTACCTATCTAGGGTGTCCACATGGCCCTTGCACCCCAGACCAGGAGGGCGTTCTAATGGGCACCTTGGGGCCACCAGGGAGGTCATTCCTATGATGAGGATCAGGCTGGGGTGTGGGCTCTAGGTTCCCTCCCTGGCACCCCAAAACAGAAAGGATGAAGATTGGGTAGGGCAGGGTATTCTGCATTGTCAGGTACTGTTCTGTCACTTAAAGACATCGGATATCTGTTCCCAAGATGGCACTGGTTACTCTTTGTTTTCTTCATTTATTTTTGTCTTTTTGAAACGCTGTCCCTATGCAGTTCAGACTGGCCTTGAGCTCACTTTGTAGCCCAGGCTGGTCTTGAACTCACAATAATCCTCCTGCCTCAGCCTCCTGAGTGCTGGGATTACAGGCATGGGCCACCACGCTTGGCTCTTCTTTGTTTTGTTTTTAAATGACTGACATGAACCCATGGCATTGTGCTCTGTTTAGAAAGGTGATGGCTTTGTGGGTGTAGCTCAGTGGGGGTCAGTTCCATTCCCAGCTCCAGGGAAGAAAACCATGTGAAAATGTAGCTAAGGGAAACTCGAGAATCAGTTCTTGCCAGTTGTGACAGTCCTGGGCTGGCCCTGTGTGCCCAACATGAGTATCGTCTCGGAGCTCAGTCATGCTGGGGGTGTGCCCTGGGACTGTGGCCCGGCCCTGAGGCGACACCCCCTGCTCATCCCTGCAGAGTCCACCCTGCACCTGGTGCTTCGCCTTCGAGGTGGGATCATCGAGCCGTCCCTGCGCCAGCTTGCCCAGAAGTACAACTGTGACAAGATGATCTGCCGCAAGTATGTGGGGGTATGGGGGGGACCAGGGGCAGGAGGGGGCAACTGTCCTTACCCACCACTCCTGTCCCTGCTAGGTGCTATGCCCGCCTGCACCCCCGTGCTGTCAACTGCCGCAAGAAGAAGTGCGGCCACACCAACAACCTGCGCCCCAAGAAGAAGGTCAAGTAAACCTCCACCAGCCGCTCCTGCGGAAGGGCACCACCTGCCCGAGCCCATGCCTTGGGGCCTGAATAAAGTTTCCCTCACTTGACTAGAGCAGCAGCTGGTGTCCGTGTGGCTCTTTGTCCAGGGGGAGGCTACAGGACAGCATCTTCCTTGGGGCCTTTCTCAGCCCTCCACTCTCACGCCTGGGGTCCCAGTTCTAGATTCTGTAAAAGGCGGAGGTCCTCACCCTGCGTGTGTTTTTGTCACGGCCAAGCATAAGTCACTTGACCCTGGCTCCCAGGCCGGGGTCTGTCTGGAACCGGGAGTTGAAGGCTTGGCTGTGGAGCTGGCAGGATCCCACAGGCCCAGGATGCTGGGCCTGAACCTGGGTGCCAGGGCTCTGGGTGTGGTGGGGGAGTGGTCTGGCCATCTGCAGGGAATGCTGGGCTCAGTTTGGTCCTTGAGGTGGCTGTAAAACTAGAAGTGTCAGATTTTCTCTGGTGTTGAGGATGGAACCCAGCATCTGCTGTGCTAGGCAAGGAGTGTGCCCAAGCTGCACCCTAGGGGGTGTGCCTCGGTGTGCCTCACCCACGGTGGTTACAGGTGGGGCCCGTCATGCTGGGCTAGCAGTGCACACCAGAGCGGGAGCAGGCCCCCCTCCCAGGACGCTCCCCCGCAGCCGGTCCCACCCAGGCTAGGTCGTCACCACCTGTCCACACACTGGGCCCTGTGCCCGCCAAGCTGCACTTGGCTTTGACCGCAGGGGAGCGGTGCGGCTGCGGGACGTTCACGAGGTGCAGAGCGTTGCGCCTCCACCCGCGCTCAGTCTTGTCACATCCGCGAGGCCCTAAACGCAGAGTTCAAACCGCCTCCCTTCTGCGTATTTGAACGGGACGCAAAGGTGAGCGTCAGACGCGGGTCCTGGAGCTAGACCGAGGTAGCTACGAACGGCCTCACGGGCGCGGGGACCTCCGGGCCGGCAGGGGGCGCCGAGCGCAGCGGGCAAGGCGTCACCCGCGTGGCCGGGGCCGCGCAGTCATGCTC
>NW_004955524.1:2996917-3005739 GCF_000276665.1 Chinchilla lanigera | reverse complement strand
CACCCCCGCTCTGCGCGGGCTCGGGGCGCGGAGGGTGGCATCAGGACCCCCGCCTGCCGCAGAGCCCACCGCCAGTACCTGCAGAGCGGCCCGCGGCACGACTTCTCGCGCTACCGGAGCGCCGTGCACGAGGTGACCCAGGCCTTCGCCGCCGCCTCGCGCGAGGTGCTGGCGCTGGAAGCCGAGCTGGCCGGGCCGCGCGCGCAGCCGCTGCTCGCCGGCCACGTCCGCAGCCTCCAGCAGCTGGAGCAATCGCGCCTGGTCACGGTGAGCAGACCCCGGGCCGTCCTCCTCGCGGCCGTCCCTTGAGCGTTCTCGGGCTTTGCTTCCTAACCGCCGTTTTTTCTTTTTTGGTCGCTACGGGATTGAACCCAGACCCATCGCACCAAGTACACCCCCACCCCTTTTTATTCTGAGACAGGGTCTCACGAAGTTGGTCAGGTTTATCTTGAGCCTGTGATCCTCCTGACTCAGCTTCCCAGAGTGCCGCAGTTCCTGCCCCAACTTTGTCACAAATTTTGTTCCTAGTTCAGGAAACCCCCACTTCATTCTAGCCCAGTCTAAAGATATCCCCGGACGCCTGAACCGGCCTTCCCGAGGCCCCACCCTCAGGCTGTTCCCACTTTTTTCTGTTCTCAATCTGCCAGTAAGAACAGGGATTTCAGATCATGCCCCTGAGTATCTATAGACTGGGGGTCACACCGTAGCTACAAGCCCCGCCTACTCTGACCGTCACCCAATCCTGGCACAGGGGTGGGCACTCCATCCGAAGCCACACCCACATTGCACTTTGCGCTTGGATTCCCAGGCCTAAACCCGCCCCAGGATGAGTTTTCGATCTGCCTCCAACTGGGTTTGTAGTGTCCCGTACCCACCTAGGACCGTAAGGTCCCCACCAACTCCATTCTGGTCGCCCGTCTCTGGTGGTTATTTCCTGGGTTTTCCCAGACCATGCGTACATAAGGCGATAACTTTAGCGAGCTCCAATTGGACTTTGCCTCGCCCTCCCTGCCACTTTCCTGAGGAGCCCCGCCCTGCTGGCTCTGCCCCTGCCCGGCCTTTTTGGACTCCTTTGTCTCTGCAACAGCGGAGGCGGCCAGGAGGTGGCTTCTGCCTGCTGTGATGTGACATCCTCCTCGCCGCCCATCCCCCCACCAGGCGGCCACGCTGCAGCTGATGGAGACTCCGGAGCTGGCCGAGCAAGAGGACCCTGCACAGACGCACCAGCTGAAGCTGAAGTGAGCGCTGCCGCCCATCACCCTGGCATAGCTGGGCTTGAAAGGGCCCAGTCAGACCTGCGCGCAAGCTTTGGGGTGCTGCACCCCGTGTCCTCACCTGATGTCCCTACGCACGTGTATCTGCAACTCCCCCGCGGAAACTTGCAGTCGTTGCTGGGACGCAGCTGCCCCCTCGGCCAGTGCCAGTCCTGCGCTTGAGCTGGACTGGGAGCTTGGACTTGGGACCCGCCACTCTAACCTCCACGGCCTGCACCCTCCCGCTGGCCAGGGTGCCCAAGCCCTGACCCACGCAGCCGCCCCACCAGCCACCGTCCCCAGCGCTGCCTAGAGCTGCGGGGGCGGGCGGGCGGGCAGGAGGGCCCTGGGCTCCCCGCAGCCCCCTCGGAGCTAACTGCGCAGCGGCAGCTAATTCGCCCCATCTGGGTTTTATTTATAGTTCTCATCCGCTCTCCTAGGGTAATTAAAACCATGGAGGCGATCGGCGAGGTTCTCCAGGACCTTAGGTTTGATGCAGAATCTGCAGAGTGATGGTGGCTCCCCGGGGACGCCCTGAGAGGGCTGGGAAATGAGGCCGGTGGCGTCCAGCCCAGCCGTGATCGCCAGCTGGCCGAGGTCGCGGCCCCCGGGGGCCGGGGACCCCTCTGCTGCGGCACCGCCCACAATAAAGAAGCCAGTGTCTGTAGCTGTTCTGCCTCTGTCCTGGGGCCCTGTGCCTGGGGAGGGGGCCCCGGGCGAGGGGGAGCTGGGGGACCCGCACCCTGCCGGAAACTCCCGAGTTGTGACTCACAGCTGCTGCCGGGAGTTCCGGAAGCAGACAGGCGGAGGCTGCAGGACTTGCAGGGAAAGCCTGAAATTCCGGGAGGGGGTTCCAGTCCCAAAGGGTCTCTTGGATGCGCCCCATCTCCCCCAAGCCCCACAGCCCCACTCGGGCTTCCAACACCTCCGCAATCAGAGCACCTAAAGAGCTCATTTATTTAAAAAGACTGGAGGGGCCCCAGGCTGGGCGAGCAATGGGCCCTCTGACCCTGAGTCCCGGCAGGGGTCGGAGCAGCTCAGCGAACCCTCACGCTGGGGCGCACCCAGGGGTGGGGCCGTCAGCCGTCGGCGCTGCCTGTCTCCCACCGGCCGATGGTGCTTGGATGCCCTGAAGTGAGGGAACGGTTTGGCTTGGTCCCTGGGTCTCCGCGTGGCAGGGAGGGTGGCCCTGGTCACTACAGCTTGTCAGGCAGGACCTGCGGGCACAAGAGGACCCGGGCTGAGCAGCGAGGTGGGAGTCCTGTCCTGTGAGGCTCTCGGCCCTGTGGACTTAGTGGGGACACCGCCCCTCTCTGGGCCTTGGCTTCCCCTTCTAAGAAGGGAGACTTCCTGGTCACATTTGGGGTCCCTTGCAGGTAGAGCCCCTGACCCAGGGCCCGCATGCAGCTGGTCCTCAGACTCGCTAAGGACGAGGCTGCAGCGTGGAGGCTCCTAGCTAGGCTACAAGCTGCGCGCTGCGGACACCGTCGGTGCTGAGCAAAGGCTGCCGACCCAGGAGAGGTGGGGTCTGCAGCCACCAGGAAGTCCGTAACTTCCTGCCACCCGGCCCCCTTACCTCTCGCCGCACCCCGTCTGCCCGAGGACAGGATCCCCTCGTCCTGTGCTTGGAAAGAAGGCAGCAGTGTTGTGGGCTCTGCAGACCTGCGTCCCCTCCGTCGCCCGCGGGTCCCCACGCCCGCGGGTCCCCCCCCTCCCTACCTGGTTGCGGGTCTTGTGCGACTTCTGCATCCAGGCCCGCCACTGGTCGTAGAGGCGGAAGCTGAGGTTCGAGCAGTATGCGTGCTTCTTGAGCCAGCCCAGGAACTGCTTGAGCTCGCGCCGCACCGGGCCCGAGCTCGACTCTCCGCCCCGCGGCTCGCACGCCCCACCGCCCGGGCCCGGGCGCTCTAAGGGCGGAGCGCAGTGTCGGGCGCAGCCGGCAGGGGGCGCGCGGGCAGGCGCGGAGGGGGCGCTGCGGGACCTGCGCCCCTCGGACCCGGGCCTCCTCCCGCGTCCCGAGATAGCGTCTACGCTCGGGCCAGCTGCGCCCTGGGGAGGAGGGGCGGGAAGGAACGGGCTCCTCCCCCACACGCCGGCAGGAACCCGATTCCCGCGGCCTGAGCCAGGTGTGAACGCAAGGGCTGCAGGGGGAGGGAGGCCAGGGCCAAAGGGACGACAGAGACAGCAGGCGGCAGAGAGGAAAAGGGAGAAATCCAGCCGACACCGCGCTGCCGAGGCTGGGGGACGGAACTCGCGGGACAGACAGCCCAGGATGTTCAGGGAGGGCCATGCAGAAGGGGCGAGGAGGGGATGCCGCCAGGGGAGCGAGAAGGGAAGAGTGCGTGAGGTCCGGCGTTCTGTCCACACCACTGGAAAAGGAAGGAAGGAAAACAGAAGGAAAAAAGAAAGAAAATGGAGAAAAAGAGGAAGGAGGGAGGAAGAGACACCGGGGAGGAGTGGCGGGGGGGGCAGCGTGAGTGGCGCCCCCAGGGGCCGTCCCCGGGATGCGCGGGAGCCGGCGCCAGCGGCCGCGAGGGGCCGAGGCCAGGTGGGCGGCCGCCTGTCTGTCTGTCCAGCGCTGGCCGCAGCCAGCCCCCATGCAGGCCGTCGGATAAGGACATCGGCCTCACGTCATAAATAAAGCTGGGGACCCGCTGACAGGCCCTGGCACGGCCCCGGCCCCCGCCGCCCCCACTGGCCTCCCCCAGCCTCCCCAGCGGCCACGGCGCCTCCTGGCTCCCGCGCAAGAATCGCAGGTGCTGGGCACGATCGGGGGCCAAGGCTCAGGCCCCTCCCGGCGCTCGCTCCCGCCCACCGCAGAACCTGCAGGGGCCCGGATGGGGGCTGGGGAGCTGGCTGGAGCCTGCTTCTGCCCCTTCCTGGTCCTGGGACCCTCTCGGGCCACAGTTTCCCCACCTTCCCGCCAGGGTGGGGCTGGACTGTCACTGAACTGAATCCGGGTCCAAGCGTGGACCTAGAGCTCAGGGTCATCGCCTGGGGAAAGGGGGCCTCCCTTAGGGTGAAGTCGTAAGGGGCTCGGGAGCCTCTTTACCTAGCGCCTGCAGACGGGTGGTGTCCCTAAGCCTCACAAAAGCCGGAGCCGGGTGCAGCTCTTGCCCCCACTTTCCAGATGGGGAAACTGTACTGGATTTCATCCCATTTCACAAGGGAGGGCAGAGAATCTAAGGGTTCAGGGAAACCCCAGAGGACGATGGAAGTCAGACCCAGGCCCCTAATTCCGCCCATCCCCCGTCTTGGTTGGAAGGGAAGCAGAGGCCCAACACTCAGAGGCAGGGTCTAAATGCGCTTGGTCTCTGGGGCTGAGGGTGGGTACAGGGGAGAAGTGGCCCAGGTGGCAGGGGGGCCAAATGGTGAGGGAGGCTCCCATGGGGGACGGCCCACACTGGGGCCATACATACAGCAATGCGGGCTGTTTTGCTGCATTTCTACAGAACTTACTTTTCAAGGAAATCTAGAGTATATGCGTACGAATTCCCTGTTTTTGTTTGGTTTTTTGAGACAGGGTCTTGCTATGTAATTCAAACTGACCTTGAACTATGTAGCTCAGTCTGGCCTTGAACTGAGCGATCCTCCTGCCTCAGCATCCTCAGTGCTGGGATGACAGGTGTGTGCCACCATGCCAGGCACTTCCTGTTTCTGAATCTCTACAAGTACGTCAAATTTTACCCCCCCCCCCAACAAAGACTGTGCTAGTCAATCCAGGGTCGTTCTTGGCCCTGGAAGTCACCCCTTTGAGACCTCTGCTCTCGGCCCCCACCCCAGCCCTGCCGGAATGCTCACCACTGCGGGGGGTGGAAGCGGCAGTAGGATGGCTCCACTCACTCCAAATCCCGGCCTTTTTGGAGCCGTAGATGCCAAAGGGGTTGCAACGCACTTGGACGAAGTAGACGGTGCCCGGCTTCAAACCAGCCAGGCGGCACGAGGTCTGGTTGCTGACGTCATCCACCACCTGCATAGCGAGGGCGGGGCCGGGTGGAGGGTGGGGCCGGGTGGAGGGCGGGGCCGGGTGGAGGGCGGGGCCGGGTGGAGGGCTTGGCCCGAGGGGCTGGGCGCCCACCTTCCAGTCCACACTGTCCTCCACGCGGTAGCGGATCTGGTACTTGGCTTGGAAGAGGAAATCCTTGAGAGCCGGCGGTGACACCCAGCGCACGCTCAGCTGGTCCTCCAGACCCCCGACGCGGCTCACATGGACCTCGGGCGGAGGGTCCGTGGTCACTGTGGGGCGGAGCAGGGCCTGGTGACCTGGGACCCCTCTTCTCGGGTGGCCGATGACAGTCTGGGACTGTCTGGGCTCAGATCCCCCAGCAGCGGGGTCCAGGGCGCACGGCTGAGGTGGGCCTGCCTCCGTTTCCCCTCCTCCCTGAGCTCTCTGCCCGGCTGGTGAATTACATGATATAATACTCTAGAATGCTCAGTATCCAGCGGCAGGCACTCAGTTAACGGTAGCTGTTATCACCGTATTATCTGTGATGGGAGAAACGTAATCCTTCGTCCCAGGGGCGAAGCTGAGGGCTGGGGGCCGCTTGCCTAGCGCGTGCGAGGGCTGGGGGTCAGGCCCAGCTCCGCAAAAACAAAGCGAAGCCCCTTGCCAGTGATACTGTTTTCACTCAGAGCTGCGACACCCCTCACCTCTGGCCCTTCCCTCGGCGCCCAAACCCGCCCTGGGGCCGCTCCTCTGGGCCGGGACACAACAGAGGCTCAGAACTTTGGCACTGCAGCCCCAGGAGATGACAAGAGGGGAGCGGCTGGGGCTCCCCGGGGATGCTCCCTTGGGCCTAGGAGAGGGCCCGCCTCTCCCCACAGGCCTTGCTGAGGGCCGAAAGGGTTAAGGCACAGGCCTGCTTGGGGCTGAGAAACACCCTAATTAGATTAGGCCCAATTCTGCGCGCGGATCATCCACTTCCTGCCTCCCGCCCGCACCTCTCCGCTCTGGGCCTCGGCTTCCTGGGGCGCCTCCCGACCTGGGCGCCCCCTCCTGCTCCCCTGGGCCCCCTCTTGCACACCTGGCTGTGGCGGGGAAGGCGCCGGGCCAGGTGTTCTCCGCAGAGTAGGGCTATCCTGGCTGTTTCAGGGCTCGGGATTGGCGGGTGGGTGCCCACTGTCCCCCCCAGCAGGGACAGCAGCTGAGGGCGGCATGCAGGGGGCAGCAGGCTGGGGCTCACCCACGTCCAGGATGTCTAGTGTGAGCACGTCAGAGCGGGCCGAGCCCAGGCGGTTGGTGGCCTCTACCCAGATTTCATAGGGCGTGAAGAGCGCCAGGTCCTTGGGGATGCGGCAGGAGTGTGGGCCCACGGTGTGGTACTCCTCACAGGTGTTGTCCTGCCCATACCACCTGGGGGGCAGCAGGGAACCGGGACATGGAAGACAGTCCCTCCTGGTGCCCAGGCCTCACCGCAGCGGCCTGGGGTACACACACGAACAGGGGGCGTTGAGGCCAGGGTGGGCCCAGGGTCACACACCCCAGCCAGGGGGCAGAGGGGACAGCACCGACCTGAGCTTGTACTTGAGGGAGTAGTTGGTGTGCAGGAAGGGCTCACCGCGGGCCCCCGGTGTCCAGCGGCACGTGAGGTCCTTCATGTTCTTGGACCAGCAGCTGATGTTGAAGGGCTTCTCGGGAGGCACTAGGGGCAAAGGGGGGTTGGAGGGGATGAATAGGGTGGTCTCAGCCCCGTCCCCAAGATGCACTGGCATGCGGGCGTGGCCAGGCTGCGAGGCCCTCGTGTGCACGGGGAATGGAACCACCCTCACCACAGTAAGCACGGGTTCCACCACCGAGCCACGCCCGAGCTTGTGGGCTGCCCCTTGTGGCGGTCAGGCTGTCCCCACGTTCGCTGTAGCCCCAGGCCCCTGGCCCTTGAACCTGTGCCCGGCTCAATCCCAGGTGGATGCTGCCCCCATGTCGTGTCGGTGCCCGGGGGCTACTTACAGCCAACGTAGAGGCAGGAGCCAGCCAGGATGCTGCCGTCGCGGGCGTGGCACACGAGATTGTCCCCAGACTGTTGCCTGGACCCATTGAGGTTGGCCAAGACCAGGGCCAGGGTGGAGGCGTTCAGCATTCGCGAGAGCTCGGCGGGGAGGCGGCGCCCGTTGAGGGTCCAGTAGAGACCCTCGGCAGTGGCCCCGGGCAGGTCCCCCAGCACCGAGCATGTGGCTTGCAGGTTGGAGCCAATGAGGAGCGTGGGGTCCTGGGGTGTGATCACAGCCGTGTCTGGGGTCAAAGGAGACAGCCTCCGTTACAGGCGGGGTGGGCAGCCCTGAGCCCCCGCCACGTCTAGGACCTGCAGGGATCCTTTGCTTGGGATGACCAGAAATGAGAAACTGTGGTTCTTCCTTTGCTACTCCAGGGCCTCCGGCCTGGGTGCTTCTAGGGGGAAGAGCACTGGCCCTGCTAAGCAGAGGATGAAGGGCACCTGAATATGGGGTAAGGCTGCCTGCACTTCCTCGCCAAATCCTGCCTATCCTGTGGAAGAAAAGCTGAACCTCTGAAAGTCCAAGTGTCCCTGCCCCAGGTCCTCAACTACGGAAGCCCCGATGTGCTGCTCCCCAATGTTCTTGGACTGTGTCTCTTGCCTGAGGACCAACACCCTCCTCATGGTTGTCTGTAGCAGCCATACCAGAAATCGAACTCAGGACCTTGAGCTTGCCAGGCAGGTGCTTATGCCACTGAGCTATATCCCCAGCGCCATGCTCCCTAGTATTCTATCCTGCATAGCTACCAAACCCAGAAATGGCTGGACGGCTGTAGGCGCCTCCACTCCCATCCAAAGGGATTTTCTGTCCTTGTTCACTCCCAAAACTGTTTTCCTAACATTTAACCCAGAAAGCAGGGGCTCTCATGCCGGGTGCGGAGGGGCCGCCTATAATCCCAGCACTTGGGAGGCTGAAGCAGGAGGATTGTGGCAAGTCGAGGCCAGCCGGAACTATATAGCAAGACGCTTTCTCAAAAAAATAAAAAAGGGGTTCTCTGTCCTTTGTTGGGGCCACTGTGACAGTTGCTGGAAGGGACTTCCCAAACTGGCTTTGTGTGAGTTGGGTGCCGGGCACAGGAGTCTCAGGAACGCCCAGCCCTCCTCTCCGGCCAGCTATCAGGGAGACTAGGACCTAAGACAGGTCTATTTTACCCAGGAGAAAACTGAGGCCCAGAGCAGGGGTAGGTGTGCAGGTTCCAGACCACTGACATTGCTGAATCTGTTTTATCATCTGGGAAGTGAGCGTTCTGGTGTCAGGCACAGGGGTTGTCCAGGGGATACGGTCAGAGGCCACTTCATGGGACAGTTAAATTAGGCTGACCCAGGTTCAAATCCCCCAGCTTGCTGAGAAAACCTGACTTGGTGACTTCGCTGTCTGTGCCCCTGGAAAGGGGCTTTTCCCGTCAGTGAGGGGCTGTGAGGACCGGACATTTCACCCATTTATTCGTCCATTCAATTCACAGATTCAGGCCGGGCGTGGTAGTGCACGCCTGTAATTCCAGCACTCGGGAGGCTGAGGCAGGAGGACTGTTGGAAGTTCGAGACCAGCCTGGGCTACAAAGTGAGCTCAAGGCCAGCC
>NW_004955524.1:2993982-2996642 GCF_000276665.1 Chinchilla lanigera | reverse complement strand
GGCTGGGGATTTAGCTCAGCGGCAAAGCGCCTGCCTGGCAAGCGCAAGGTCGTGAGTTCAGTTCCCGGTACCGGAGAAAAAAAAAAAAAAAAAATGTCTCCAAGGGGCTGGGGATTTAGCTCAGCGGCTCAGCGGCTCAGCGCCTGCCTGGCAAGCGCAAGGTTGTGAGTTCGAGTCCCGGTACCGGGGACAGCAAACAAACAAACAAAAAATATCTGGAAGACAGTGTTCAGGTAGCAGGAGCTGTAAGTGGAAACATCCTGGGGCAGTCATAGAGGAAATGAGGTTTGTAGGGGGAGATCACCAGGGACCTCAACTTGCAGGGAGGGCTGGGTAGTTTTTCCAGAGTTCTTAGCAGGTAAGGTCCTGGTTAGATCTGCATTTAAAAAGAACTCCCCAGGCAGCTGTGAGAAGGGTCTGACTACCGGGGCACAGAGGCCCGGATGGAGATCCAGTGCCCCCCAGGTCCCCTAAATACGAGCAGTCACTCTGCACTGTCCCTCACTGCCCCGGAGGGCCAAGGTAGGAAGAGCCGTCCTCGGCCCGCCCTGACGATTTTCCGGGGCAAACTTGGCTCCACTGCGGCTGGGATCACAGTTGCGTTTGGGGCTTGGCCCAGGGCTCACTGGAGGTCTCGGCGTCTGTCCGTGCGAAGAAGCCGGTGGCGCAGGCCAGCCGAGGCGGCGGGGTGGGGGCGGCCCGGGCGGGGGCGTGGGGCCAGGGGGCCGCCCCGGAGGTCCCAGGCAGCCAGCCGCCCGCTAATTCGGAATTCCTCCGGCATGAACTCGGGCGTGCCAGCGCCTCTGCCATGGCCCACCCACTGCTTCCTGCCTGGGCCCCCCCAGCAGGGTGGGAAGCACAGCCAGCCCGACCCCAGGCCCAGTCTCAGCCCTCCCAGGGTGGGTCACGCCCCTCCTGCCCCCACCCCCAGCCCTATCTGGCCCGAAGGGGGTCTCTGGGGGGTCTTGGCTGGGGGGTGTGCCCCTCTGCCACACCCGCCTGGCCCGGTACGGCCAGTCTGCCAGCAGCTGCAGCTGCCATCCCCGGGCTGGGATGGGGACAGGGGGCTGGAGGGGACAAGGCCGAGCAGGCCTGGACAGGCCAGTCCCCAGTGCCTCTGCCTAGCAAGCAAGGTCAAAGGGACGCTTTCTCCTCCGGGGACAAAGGCTCGGCCTTCAGTGGAGCACCTGGCTTTGCTGTCTGGGCTCGCGGTTCCTCATCCCAGAACGGAAGACCGCGTGCTACCTGCCAGGGGTTCCTGTGTGCTAGCGGGTGGGCAGGATGAGCAGGCTGCATGGAGACCCCACAGCCTGCAGCACCTGGGGACCAGCAGACCAGCACCACTGTCCCGCCCAGCCCAGGGTCCCTATGCCTTCCCTCTCTAGGTTCTGGGGAACAATGAGCCGGGTGCTGGGGGTGCAGGGGAAACCAGCAGCTGGGAACAAGCCACTGAGCCTGGAGGGGCGCTTGGCCTGGCTCGGAGGGGCTCCCAGAAGTCGCCCCAAAGCCAATCCCTAGGCTGGGCTCTGCCCCCCTTCGCGGCCTTCTGCCCCTCCTTTCCCGAAGAGCTGGGGCCTTTACAAGTTTTTTTTTCTTTTCCCTTTCAAAATCTGGAGCCGCTGCTGTTATTAAAAAGGAACGCCATGTGTTTTAAAAGGGAAAAGTGTGAGGTTCTCTGAGAGCTGAGCGGGAGGGTGGCCTCAGTCCCAGGGTCCCCGCGGGGGTCTCTACCTCGAGTCCCCCAGGTACCTGCAGACACTTTACGACCCACCAGCTTGCCGGTCAGGTGCTAAGACACACCGTAAGTGGAAACATATTGTCGAGGTGTGAGAATCTTTTATTTAATTTCTTCTCCCTTAAAGGAAAAAACACATGCACAACACCCACCCCACCCCCCACTTTCGCCTGTTGCTCTCTGTCTAGCAAACAAAGGTCCAGGCCACCCATCCCCTGGCAGAGGCACAAGGACCCCAGCAGGCCCTAGGTAGTCTCTCACCTATGCAGGCTCCTAGGGCAAGCTTGTGCCCGCGAGGTGCCCTAGCCCTGCCCTTTCCGGGATGGCACCCCTGAGCCTGTCCTGCCTGGATGCGGACACAGGGTCGCCGGGAACGTCCCCTGCCACTGTGCCTGCGAGCGTGCTCCTCGGCTGGCTCCCCGTGGAATGAGGGTAGGACCAGAATGTGTGTGTGTGTCGGGATGGAATGCGCGCGCCGCGATGGTGTGCGAACGTGCATCTGGGACGCAGTGTGTGAGCGTCTGAGGGCGAGGGTGACGGGACATAAGCCAGTGTGAGTCTTTGTGTGTCTCTGGGTGTGTCCCAGAGTGGGTCTGGATGTGGAGACCGTATCCTGGCGGGGGTGTGCACTGGGCGGGGGGCCGGAATGCCTGAGGCCAGGAGCGCCCCTCGGGGAGGGGCCTTGGGCCTGCGGGTTCCCTGGGGGCCTCCCCCAAAGCCAGGGCCCGCAGTGCCCGCGCTCGGACTCCCGCTTGCTCTCGCTCTCACCCACCCGCTCACAAAGACTCCTCTCGCTGGAGGCTCGCAGCCCGTGCAGCCTGGATGAGGACGGCTCTGAGCGCCGCCGGTGGCGGGGGACTGCGCGGATCCCCGTGCGCCGGGTCCCGCGGAGGGAGGGCGGCGGCGCCGGCCCGCGGAGAGGCGC
>NW_004955524.1:2971656-2993079 GCF_000276665.1 Chinchilla lanigera | reverse complement strand
GCCGTGCGCCCAGTCCCGCGCCCAGGGCCCCTTCTCCTTCCCCATGGCCCAGGACTTCCCTTCCCAGCCCCTCCAGGGCCAGCCTCTCCACCCCCAATGGGGGCCCCGGTCCCCCAGTTCCCTCCCAATGCCTATGCCTATACTCGGCACCCCTGGCCCAGCCCAGCGTCCCTTCGGGGCCCCCAGCGGTCCCCGGCCCTGCCCTGCTCCTCCCGACCCTCCCTCCAATCTTGCTTCTGGGCCCCCACCCCGCTCGGCCCCGCCCCCCACGGAGCGGTCCGGAGCCCCGCCCTCCCCCAGTCCCTCTACCTCCCCCGGGGCCGGGAAGTCGCCCCCCGGCCGGGTCCTCGCGCCGGGTCCCACCGGCCTGGCCCTTCCTTCCCCTTCATCCCTCCTCTCCCCTATCCCCCGCGTGAAGCCTCCCGGGCCCGGGGCTTTGCCAGAGGAAAGGAGAAAAAGCAGGAAGGCGCGGAGCCCCGGCGCGCTGTCCCCTTCGCACAAACTGGCCCGGGGGTGACCCGGAGCCTGAGATGCAGGTCCCGCGTGGACACATGGGGACTGTGGGCCCCGGGGCCAGGCGCACTGGGGGTAGCAGGGAATCCCCAGAAGGAGAGTGGCGAGGACTGCTCCTTGGACGCATTCTCCCCCCCACGGAAAAATCCACTCAGCGGCCCGCGGGTGGGGTGCGCCACGCGGTGAGTAATCGCTCCGGCGGCCGCCGCCCGCCCGCTCCAGGTAACGCGGCCGCCCGGAGCGACGCATAGTTTATCTTCCTTCTTTTGCGCACAGATCTTTCTCCTTGTTATTATTTTTGGCCGCTGCTCGGGTTTCGGGACCCCTCCCGGCCGGGCGTCTTATCCCTCTTCTCGTCGTCCCCACCCAATCGGAAAGGGAAGCCCTAGGAAAAACGGGGTTTGGGTATCCGAGGCCACGGAAGGGGGTGTCTGAAATGTGAGTTCCGGGGGTTCCCGCTTCCCAGGTTGGGTGGTAGCCTCCCCAAACCCCCGGAGACAGTAAAGGCTCTTAACTGGCCCTTCCCTGAGAGCCCTGGACCCTTCCTCCATGTCCCCAGCCAGCCGAGAGCGTCAAAGGGTCTCAGGAGGGCTTAGGGGTCCCCACTTTGTCTAAGGCTGCCCCTTCTTGAATCCCCAGCCCAGGCTCCCGAATGTCAAAGAAGACCAACAGATGGGTACTTGACGCGGGGCACCCCCATCTGGACCCTGGATGGCCCGGAGGGGGAGGGAAAGGCAAGCGGGCTCTGCCTCTGCTGGGACAACCCAGGCCTCTTTGCTGAGCGTCTCTCTCTGCACAAGGCCAGGCCCCTAAAGGTTTCCTCCGGACGACAGAGCGTGACAGAAGTCTCCCGAATCAAAGCCCTTGGCACGGCCTGGCACCTCTCCAGGGGCAGGGGTGGCCCACCCCCATCTGTCCCTCTGCAAATAGTGTCGTGGTCCTACCTGCCAGGTGGTGCCAGGGCTGAGTGGAGGCAGCAGGGCTGGGCTGAATTGAGGGTCCTCCCCTTCCCGCCCCTCCCCCACGGCCCTTGGCTTGCACATGCGCCCCAGGGGGGTCTGGCCCCCTCCTGGGGGGACTCCAGGCTTCTGGAGCTGAAATCCTTCATTTCCCCCTCCCTGCCCTGCCCCTCCCCCAGCCAGCCAGGTGCTCAGTCTGGAGACCTGGAAGCGTGTGTGAGGGCTCTCTCGCGCTCTTCCCACACGTCCAATCCATCAGCAGATCCTGTTGGCTCTGATTCCAAAACACATCTCCGTTTGGAGACTCTGACCCCCTCTCCCCACCTCGCCTAGTCCAGGCCCTCACCGTCCCTCTGGGTGCTGCAGCCCAGCCTCTGGTGGGACTTCTGGGCGGGCAGGCAGAGGGAGCTTTTAAATCAGCCCAGCCGGCTTCTCTGCCACCTTCTCCCTGGTCCTCGCCTTCCTTCCTGCGCTCAGCTCAGGCTCCCCAGTGCTGCAGGCCCCTCACCAGCACAGGCCCTTTCTCCGTGGCTCTTCCTGGGGCTGAGGTGCTGCTCCCCAACCCTTCCCACATAGCCACTTCTCTTGGGGGCCCAGGTCCTCCAAAAGGCCCCACCCTTGCTGCGCACTGCACCTCAGTTTTCTTGTATTGTCTTTGTAACCTAGATCTGCAAACCACGGCTTTCCCTCTGCTGAGCCTTCCTTCCTTCGGATCTGAGTACCCTGAGCCCCTCAGGAGCCTGCGCTGGGTCCAGTGAGCACCAAAGAGGAGGAGCTCAATAAATATTTGCACAATGAGAAGATGATGGAGAATCCTTAGTCTCTCCAAGCAGCAAGAAAAGTCTCAGCAAGCCTGGGGTCCCAGACTAGGCACACCCCCTGCCTTGCTGTGCAGACACCCTGCTCTGGTCCTCCTCGGGAGAGAGGTCGGACCATTTCCCAGTCCTGCCCCTGAGCATGACCTCTGGCCTCTGGGTGACCTTTGCCCCATCCGTTTGACTTTAGGGAAAATAAATTGACCTCCAGTGCACCTTTCCCTGCCCTTGGCCCCCAGCATCTTCATTAACCCCTTCTCCCCAGCCCCGCCATCTCTGCTAGGAGAGGAGCCCCTGGTCAATATTGACTGAAGCCCTTAAGGGCGGCTGGGAATGTGGTGACGGGGTTGGGGGCTCTTCCACAACCCACAGGTCATCTGTGGGTGAGAAGTGGGGGGCCCTGCAGCCCCAGTCCCCAAGAAGGCACAAGTGGTTCAGTGGGAGCAGCACCTGGGGGTCCCTTAGGAGCCCCAAGCCACTTTGGCTAAGAGCACCCCCCAATTTGGAAAGAGCTGCTTGGCTGTACAACCTTCGCCTTAGTTGTCTGCAGGTGAGGCCCGGTGGGCTAGTGGTGGGGCTGTGTGTGCCCTGGGCTTAGAATCTGCACCCCCAGAGGCTAAGCCTGAGCCGCCTGATGCTTGGGTCTCAAGCTCAGGGTGCTTGGATGCCATGCACTGGAGGAGGCCCTGGGACATCCCAAAGTGGCACCAAGTTCTGTTTGGGGCTGGTGTGTGCACCCCGCAGTGGATGCCTGGGTTCCCTGCCCCTCTGCATCCCAAAGAAACTCGAAGTCTGGAGGAGAGCTGCACCCCTCTTTTCTGCGCTCCTCCGCTCGCTGAGGTCGTCGGCAAGCCGCAGGCGCCACCGTGCCTAGCCTCCTCCCTAGCCTGGACCCAGCTTGGGGATGGGGGTCATCAGGGTCGCGGGGAGGGCGGCCAGGGACAAAGGGCGCTTGTCTGCCGCCCGCCCTGACCTCCCGGCCCGCCGCTGATTCACGCCCGGCGGCCGCAGCGCCCCCCGCCTGCCGCCCCCGCCGGGCGCCCCGGGGGGTAGGAAGTGGGGGGGCGAGGGGCGGCGCCGAGTCAACTTTCCCTCTTAAGCCCCGGAGGAATGTCGGCGGATTTCCTGAAACCCGACCCGGCCGCCCGCCGGCTGCCCGCCCCTCACCTGGACCGGCTCCCCGGGGACGGCGGGCGCGGGCTCACCTGGGGGCCGGGTCGAGGTCTCTTCCGCTGCCTGCGGAAAAGGGGGGCAGCCGTCAGTCCTTCTCCCCTCGGGCACCCTGGGCCAGGGGCCCAGCCCTCCAGCCTCAGTTTCCCCTCCTGCAATAGGGTACGGGATGCCCCTCCTCGTTCGTGCACCCTCCGCCGCACTTCCCGTGCCTTCGCAGGCCTCCGTCCTGTCGCCAGTCACCTGGGCGCGCCCCTTGGCCAAGCTGGGCTCGGATTGCCTTATTTGGAAAGAGGGCGATGCTACCAGTACTTGTCCCCCCAGAGTGGTTGCGAGAAGTGTTTGCAATCCGTGAGGGACAGTCCTTGTGGAAAGGTTAAGCGCTGAGGACGCGGGTTGGCATGTGTGGGCTTGACTCGCTCTGCCCAGGAGTCGGGAAGCCTGGTCCCACGTGTGATATGGGACAATATGGATCACAACCTGCAGGGAGGTTCCCAAGGCCGGGCCGGCCCGGTCGCGGGGTTCCGGCTGCGCGGGAGGCCCGGGCGGGGCGGGGCGGGGCGGGGGAGGGGCGCGCCGGGATCCAGATGTTCGGGGTCCGCCAGGCACAGCCGCGCCTGATTAAGCCACGTGGGGGCTGCCGGGCCGCGAGATGAAAGCGAGGGGCCGGCGGGGAAGGGGCGCCACCCCCTCCTCCCGGGCCGGAACCTGCGGCGCCCTCTGACCCGCCGACCCGCGAGGCTGTCGCCCGTCTGCCGGGGCGGGGCGTCGAGGGGACACGCGCCCTTCGCGAGCACCTGCGCCGGCCATGCAGCCAGGCCTGGGACATCTGTCCAGAGGACCGCGGCTTGGGGGCGTCTCCAGGTCCCTGTTTGGAGGAGCCAGAGGGTTGCTAATTCGAGGTCTTCAAGCCACGGTGGCACCACGGGAGTGGTACCGAGGGCAGCCAGAAGTGTCGGGTTTTTTTCCCACGAGAATGAGGAGTTTTAACAGCCCCGTGGGCACCTCTGTGTCCTTTCCAAAGCCCCCTGGCCAGGGGTCCCAGTGCGGGAGGCAAGGGCCTGCTTCCCCGGCTCCTGCGTCCGGCCTGAGCGGAGGAAGGCCACGCCGGGGGCAGCGCGGGCAGCGTAGGGGCGCGGGCTTCCTGCAGGAGGTGACCGTGCAGGTTGCTGCCTCCTGGCCTGGGTGCCAAGGGAGAAGGTGCCAGGCCTGAGAGACCCGGGCGCCCTGGACTCTTCGCCTGCACCCTCTGCCTGGTGTCAGCCTCCCCGCCCATTCCCCCTCCTTCCGCTCTGCCCTTCGTCCCTGGGGCTGGCGTGTCCCTCGCTGGGACCCCGGTCCCCTGGTCTCGCGCCTGGCCCTCCTGACGCACTTGACCCGTGGGTCCGGCGTCCAGTGTGCTCTTTTGGCTCCGAGCGCTGCGGCGATGCCCGGCCCCAGGGGAAGGTGCCAGGGGACCCCCCGACCATGCACCAGCTAGGGGCCGGATCCACCTGCCCGCCCACCCCAGGTGCCGCAGCCCACCCCGCCCCCCCTTCCCAGGCTGCCTCGCTCGCTGACGTCAGCGCCGCCCCGCAGCCGCGTCCCGCACCGCCGGCCATGGCTGCGGCCGCGCTGATGTCGCCGGTGTCGCCGCCGCTGCTGCTGTTGCTGCTACTGCTGCTGGGGTCCCCGCCCGTCGCGCCCGCGCCGCCAGCCCGGGACCCCTTCGCCCCCCAGCTCGGGGACACCCAGAACTGCCAGCAGCGCTGTCGCGAGCGCGTCCTCGGACCGCGGCCCTCGCAGGTGACGCGCACGGCTCTGGAGCCCCTGGTGGGGGAGGGGCGTGGATGCGGGGCGCAGTGACTGCGCGACACCGAGGTCCCCCGGAGGAGGCGGGGGAGGGGCCGAGGGTCACTCCCAGGGGGGCGAGGATGACCCTCCCGGGCGAGGCTGTGGTCCCCAGGTGGGGGTATTTGGGCATGCAGATCCCACCCTGGGAGCTCGGTGGGGGGGGTCCTTCTAAGCGGGGGTGGGGTGGGGGCTGAGGCTCTCGATGCCACCTCCCTGCCCCCTCTCCTTCACTGTGCTGCGCAAGGACCTCTGGGTGCCCAGGGCCCACCTTCCTCCTCTGCATCCTCTTCCCCACGCAGTTACCAGGCCCCCCAGCCATTAGCCCCTCAAACCAGTTCCCGAGGCAAACCCCCCTTCCTCAGGCCTGAGAATCTCTCCCAAGCCCCTCCTCCCAGGATCCCTGCAGGGCGACCTTGGACTCCCTGCGGATTTATTCCCAAGTCCCCCTGCCTCCTCAGTGCTGAGGATTTCCCGCTTTCTCCAAGCTCACCCCAGTCTCCCCAGACTGAAGGGCCAAACCTCTCTCCCCTCCCGTCCTCCCATTGCTTCCGATCCTCACCTCCCCCTGCTGAGCCCCATGTCCCCCCCCAAGGCAGGGCAGGAGGTCCCCTCAGAGTCCCCATACGACAGGGCTGTCCAGATCAGCGCCTGCGAGCGGGGCTGCCGGCTCTTCTCCATCTGCCGCTTCGTGGCCAGGAGCTCCAGGCCGAACGCCACCCAGACCGAGTGCGAAGCAGGTGAGGGCCCGGGCGCGCAGGTGTGCCAGGGTGGGGGCGGTGGCCGGGAAGGGCCCGCCTGGGTCACACGCGCCCCGCTGCCCCGCAGCATGCGTGGAAGCCTACGTGAAGGACACGGAGCGGCGAGCCTGCCGGGGGGGCTGCTGGATCCAGGCTCCCCAGCCGGAGCTGGAGTCCCAGCTCGAAAAGGTGGGTGTCCTGCACCCAAGTCCTGGGCCACCCCACCCAGGGGCCCCTCCCCAGCCTCTGCGTTCCTTCCAGGCTGGCTGGGTGGCCTCGTCCAGGCCCAGGACCCCTGTGGCTCGGGCCCTCACACTTGTCACCCCGCTTCCCACCCTGTCTAGGAGTAAAGGGCAGTGAACACAATCACCCTTCACTTATCAAACACGCGCCCTCGTCCCGCCCTGACCTCAGCCTGTCCCAGATTCCTCCTGCCGCCTGGAGACGCCAGGCGTGTCGCCCCTACCATCTGGTGGCCCAGAGGACAACTGGCCCGGTCATGCAGTTAGGGCTGTGGCGAGGCCAGTTTGAGGCCGCCAGGCCTCGTGGCTGCCTCCACCTCAGCTGATCCTCAGCGCCACTAGCCAGGCGCTGGTCTAAGCGATTTCCCTGTGACGAGGAGGTGGCCGTGGTCGTCTGAGGTGGGGAGAGCTGACGTTCAGGGTGCTCCCCCCCCCAGCACACAGGGCCTGGGGCAGAAATGACCATTGCTCACCTGCATCTGGGGGAAACTGAGGCAAGGAGGTGTGCAGCACAGCCAGAGACGTGTGGTCTGGGGCTCCCCAGAAAGCCCTTTCCCTGCCTCACTCCTGCGCTGCCCCTTCAGAGCAGCACAGTCCTGTCACTGGTCAGCTCTTCCCTTTGCAGTGGCCCTGGTGCAGAGGAGAGGTGTGTGGTCCTTGTGGCTGGTGGTCATTTGGAATCTGGGCCGCGCCAGGGGCTGGGAGAACATTGTGGAAATGTTACAGCTGCCTCGTGAGGGAGGACAATCACCTACCCCTGTTCTAGGGCCCAGAGAGGGCAGTGAATTTTCCCAGGGCCACACAGCAAGCCACATGCCGTGTGGAGGTGTGGGTCTGAACCAAATCGTTCAGCCAAATCCGAGCTCAGCCAGGGGCCCTTCCGTTCACAATGCTCTACTTTGTCACCATTTTTGTGCCTTGGGCCTCCGCTCACCAGAGAAAGGTCCTGGAAGCTCCTGGTGGGGCCCTGTCCCTCCTGGACTTATTTTCCACCCTCTGCAACGACCTCGTCAACTCGGCCCAGGGCTTTGTCTCCTCCACCTGGACGTACTACTTGCAGACTGACAATGGGAAGGTGGTGGTTTTTCAGGTGAGAAGGCTGCCGGGGGCCACCCCAGGGTAAGAAGGGGGGACGCAGAGTCCATGGTGAGCAGGATTCAGGCTCAGCTGGATCCAGGAGCTCATTGTCTCTGCCCCTCGACCCTGTTTTCCTCTGCAGTAGCTTCATTTCTGGGTGTGCTTTTCCCTCCTGGCAACAGAGTGGGTCCTGGGCCTCTAGATTACAACTCCTCTGGGTTCTGGAGTGGTTATTTATGTGTGGTACTGGGGGTGGAACCCAGGGCCTTAGCAGTGAGCTACATCCCCAACACTTTTTAGTTTTTGTTTTGAGACAGGGTCTGTTTAAGTCCCTAAATTGCCCCAGCTGGGCTTGAACTTGCAATCCTCCTGCCTTAGCCTCCTCAGTGCTGAGACTGCAGGTGTAGACCATACAGCCAGTCTTTGCTGAGCTGTAGTTGGCCCTGGCTGGGTCCTAGGCCATCCCTCAGCCAATCACAGTGATTCTGCTGGCTCAGCCTGGCTCCTCTTCCTTCTTCAGAAACTGGAGGATGGGGTCTAGGCAAACAGAGGGCCCCAGGAGAGCAGAGGACGTCCCTGATGTCACAGCCCGTGGACCATCGGTGTCCCCCCTGCCCGCCTGTAGTAGAACTAGCTGCTGGCAGGGGACACTGCCTGCCAGGGCCCAGGGCGCCTGCAACAGCCCTGCTGTGCTGTCTGCTCTGGTCTAGACCCAGCCTGTGGTCGAGAGCCTGGGCTTCCAGGGGAGTCGCCTGCAGCGAGTGGAGGTGACCTGGAGGGGATCGCGTCCTGAGGCCCTGGAGGTGCACGTGGGTAAGGTCCCGCTGTCACTGGAGGCCTCCTGGCAGATGGGCCCCATAGGATGGGGGTCTGCAACTGCGGGGTCCCACGGTCCATGTCCCAGGGTCCCACGGCCCGCCTCCCAGGGTCCCATGCTCCATCCCCAGTCTCCATTCCTGAACCCCATGGCCCACTGCCCCAGGTCCTGGCCTTTCCCCGCTCTGTGGTAGCTCCATGCTTCTGTGGCCCCGGGGCAGAACCCTGGAGGCTGCTGAGCCTTGTCCTTCCTCAGATCCCGTAGGCCCCTTGGACAAGGTGCGCAAAGCCAAGATCCGCGTGAAGACCAGCAGCAAGGCCAAGGTGGAGTCGGAGGAGCAGCAGGACAATGACTTCCTCAGCTGCATGTCCCGGTGGGTGGCAGGCCCTGGGGGCGGGCGGGCAGGGCTCTGAGGGCTCCCGCTGCCCCTGCCCCGGCCGGCGTGGGCGCTGAGCCAAGGCTGGGCCGCAGGCGCTCCGGGCTGCCCCGCTGGATCCTGGCCTGCTGCCTCTTCCTCTCCGTGCTGGTCATGCTGTGGCTCAGCTGCTCCACGCTGGTGACTGCGCCGGGCCAGCACCTCAAATTCCAGGTAGCTGGGACCAGGGGGGGGGCGGGGCGGGGCGGGGGAGCCCTGTCTGAGCTGGGACTGAGCGCCCCAGCCCCACAGCCACTGACCCTGGAGCAGCACAAGGGCTTCATGGTGGACCCGGACTGGCCCCTGTACCCGCCTCCGGCGCACGCCTTCGAGGACAGCCCCCCGCCCTACAAGCTCAAGCTGGACCTGACCAAGCTGTAGCTCCGCAGCCAAGGGAACGCCCCGGGGCCTCCCTGTCCTGCACCCGAGTCTAAGGTTGGGGGCCACCCTTGCGCCCCTCCGCCCTGACCCTCCTTGTCCCCCCATCCCATCTTGCACTCCTCAGTCCCGGGGTGGGTCTGGCTTGGGCTCTTCCTGTCCCTCTTCCTTGGGGCTGCGCTACTTTTGTCTTTGCTCTTGTGGCTTTTGGAGTATCTGACCTGTTCTGTGTTGCCCTCCGTCTTCCTCTGTCCCCTGTCTGAGGGGCTGAGGCAAGGTGGAGCCGCTTCCTCTGCAGCTTCCCTCTCATCCCTGGAGGCCCGCCCCCTCTGGGGGAGCAGGGCCCTGGGGACCCCAGCAGGGTGGGCGGGCGGGTGGAGGAGGGGCCAGGCTGGGGAGGAATAAACCCTGTACATAAAGGACATCCTGGCTGCGCCTCTTGTGTTTGACGCTCTGTCTGCCCCGGGAGCGGCCTGCAGTGACTATGACTCACGGCCACCAAGTCCCTTCATGTTGCCGTGGGAGCCCCTGGAAATCCCTGTTGGTAGAAGGCACCGACCTCCTGCAAGGACGCCCCCTCCCAGGTCACGTGTCCGTGGAGGGCATGTCTCTGAAAAATGGCACGTGTTCACCTTCCTGGCTGGGCTGGAGCTTGTGATCCACCTGTCTCAGCCTCCCAGAGTGCTTGGTTACAGGTGTGTGCCACCCCGCCCAGTTTAGTTTGTACCAGGAATGGAACCCATGACCTCATGCCTGTGCTGCTGAACTACATCCCCAGCCACTGTGCCCAGTTTAAAGGAGCTGTTTTCTTTTTTTCTCAATTTAATACACCGTTTGTTTCTTTTTCTTTCAAAAGGAGCTATTTTCAAAGGTGTGGAGAAAGTTTGGGCAGCTGATGGGAAAAGACGGGCAGGACAAGGGACGTGCAGCTGTGGTCTCAGGCCTGGGGATGCTGGGAGGGACGCTCTGTCCTGTCCTCTCCTGCCCGCGGTCCTTCTGCAGGGTGCCAGAGGGACTGACGGGAGGGCTGCCCCGGCCCCGGGCTCCTCGAGCTCGCTTCCTCGGCCCCGCACCACCAGTGGCCCTCACTCAGCCTGGAGCCCCTCGCTCCAAACCTCCCTAGGCGCTGGGCTGCAGCCAGCGAGTGACAGGAAGGACGCCAGCCAGCCCAGCCAGAGGGGTGTACTGGGAGGCTGCAGCGCAGATTGTGGCCGGGGTGCCAGGGTGGGACCCAGAACCTCGCTTGCGAGGTGCGCAGTCTACTGCTGAGCCATGCCCCTAGCCCTTGTTGGATTTTGTTTTTGAATTTTATGACAGTCTCTGAGGAGCCCAGGTTGGGTTTAAATTTAAATCCTCCTGCCTCAGCTTCCCGAGTGCTGGGAGCACAGCTATGCGCCACTGCTCCTATCTTCTGGACTTGCGCTTTTTTTTTTGTCTTTTTGAGAGAGGGTTTTGCTATGCAGTTCAGGCTGGTCTTGAACTCCACTTTATAGCCCAGTCTGGCCTCGAACTCGCCGTGTTCGTCCTGTCTCAGCCTGCTGACTGCTGGGATTCCGGGCACGTTCCACCACATCCGGCCAGGATTTGTACATCTTGGTTTTGGTGTCTGTGGGGGATGCTGGATTCCACCAAGATGATAGGATGACTGTATATACATTTACCTTTTGTTTGTTATTTTATCTTTTGGTTTTTGAGATGGGGTCTTGCTGTATAGCCCAGGCTGGCTTCAAACTCTCAGTCCTTCTGCCTCAGGCTCTTGGGTGCTGGGATTACAGGCATGAGCCACCAGCACATTCAGCTGTTTTCCTTTCGTGGTCGTTCGTGTGTGTGTTCTGTCTGTGGTATTTAAATGGCTACTGCCAGATGCAGTGGTACATGCCTGCTATTCTAGCTAGCCAGGAGGCTGAGGCAGGAGGCTCTCAAACCAAGCCGAATCTGGCAATTTAGGGGGACTGTGTCTCAGAAGAAAAAACAGAAAGGGCTGAGGCATAGCTCAGTGGTAGAGCAGCCCTGAGTCCCATGCCTACCACCAAGTGTAAGAGACCAGCTCCGTGCCAAGGGGACCATTGCCCTTCCCCTGTCTGCCTGCGCAGCCCTTGGCCTGTGTGTCAGTGGCTCTGGATACCTAAGTGCCCATCTTGATTCTCACGGCACCAGATGCCATCCACGAGACCCATCCTGGGCCCCAGGCAGCATCCCACCCACACTGGTTTTGTTTCCATGGCTACCACTGAGGTCTCTGCACCTCCTCTCCAGGCTCCCTGTTCTCCCCACCCCCGCCCCCATTGGTTCCATGTGGTGTAAAGCAGATCTCATCCGGACATCTATGACTTCCGGGATTACAGTGGCTAAGAGGAGCTCAAACATCCAAATGTACTGGTGAGGCACGTGACATCCAGCCCCAGCATCATCTCTAGCTACTTCATGGAGGCCCTGTCACTGTGACCCAGCCCAAGGCTGCAGTCCCTGAACTGCAAGCCTGCCTGGCTCCTTCCAGCCCCAGGGCCTTTGCGCGTATGTGTCTCTCCCGAGGTCGCACCTGAAAGGGCCCTGCTTCAGTGGAAGCAGCCCAGCCTCTCATGACGCCACAAGGCCTCTTGGGTGCCCAAATCTCTGTCCATCTTCTCTACTGCCACATTCGTAATTAGTTCATAATGATTTGTTTCAATGTGGGCCTCTGTTTAAAAAAAATGATCTATTTATCTATCAATGAGTAATCCTGGGGATGGGATCCAGGGCTTCACACTGTGCTCCACCCCTGAGCCCTTTTTATTTTTTATTTTGAGACAGGGTTTCTCTCACTAAGATCCCAGACTGGGCTTAAACTCACAGTCCTCCTGCCTCAGCCTCCTGAGTAGCTGGAACTGCAAGTATGCATCCCTGTGTCTGGGTCCTGCTTGCTTTCTGAAGGGCTTTCCCTGCTTCCACTTTCCTAAGAGAAGTCTGGTGCCATTTGGTCATTGGCCTGGGGCCTCAGGGTGGCTGCCCCTGCTGGCTCAGGCTGGCCCAGGCTTCCTTAAATATACCTGGGACTGGTAGGGGGATGTGTCCTGTGAGTGAAGCTGCTGAGCAGGGAGGATATAGACCTGGAGCTTCTGAGGGCCACTATGACAGTGCCTGCCACAGAGATGGAGAGAAGCTGTCTCCAGGCCATTGCTGGAAGTCCTGGAGTGAGCTGTGCCTGAAATCCACCTTGCCCCTTAATATTTGGCTTAGATCAGTTTATGCTCAGTTTCTTGGAACTGAAAGAAGCATAACTGATTGCTTTTTCTTGAACCTCTGCCACCTCCTTTAAGAATAAGCACCCTTGCATGGGTATGATTTCTATGTCATAGGTTCTCACTGTGTAGCCCTCAAACTCACGGTGATCTTCTTGCTTCAGCCTCCTGAGTGCTGGGATTACAGGAGTGTGCCACCAAGTCTGGCTTGCATGGATGTGTTTTACTTGTTTGTTTTGTACCATCTGTCTAGAGCATTAATTCTTTTGTTTTGTTTGTTTGTTTGCTTGGTTTTTTTTTGTTGTTGTTTTTTCCCGGTACCAGGAATTGAACTCATGACGTCGGTGCTTGCCAGGCAGGCGCTGTGCGGATGAGCTAAATCCCCAGCCCCTTTTGTTTTGTTTTGTTTTGTTTGAGACAGGGTCTTGGTATGTAGCCAGGCTGCCCTCACACTTGTGGAGGTCCTCCTGCCTCAGCCTCCCAAGTGCTAGGATGACAGGCGAACCTCACCATACCTGGCTCAGACACTCCTTTATGTCTCCCTGGCATGTCTCCTCCACACCAGCCTGGGCACACTGCAGACGCTGGGCTGGCTCTTCCATGACCTCGGCACCCATATATGCAGACCCTGGAGGCATCACCCAGGAGTACCTCCAGGGCCTCTGTCCTCTGCCCACTCTTCCATCTTCTGCCCGCATCCTGCACGGATCTGCTGGTGGTGGTGGGTGGCTGGCTGGTGTCATGGCAACCAGCAGGCACACCCATGTGTCCAGTAGCACAGGGTTGCCATGGCAACAAGCCATCCTGGTTTCCTGGTGATGAGGACAGCAATCTGGCTGGGGGCGGAAACCGCTATGGAGGAGAGGGAGTGAGACGGCTCCAGCATCCATCAAAAACACAAGGGAGCCGGGCACATAGTGGCGCACGCCTGTAATCCCAGCACTTGGGAGGCTGAGGCAGGAGGATTGTTGCGAGTTCGAGACCAGCCTAGGCTACAAAGTGAGCTCAAGGCCAGCCTGAACTGCACAGGGAGACCCCGTCTCAAAAAGAGAAAAAAAAAAAAAAAAAACAACTCACAAGGGACACTCTGGAAACTCGCAGGGAGGATGGGAATGGAGACTTGCTTCTGCAAGGCTGGGGTTCAGACCAAGCCCCCTCCTGGGGCTGCCCGTGTCCCTGCTGGGGTCCTTCCCTCTTCAGGGTCCCCACAAGGGCTGCTCCTGGTGGCGGTTTCCTGTGTGTCCCTCCGGGCCCTCGCTTCAGCTCTCCTCTACCTCTGTCACCTCGCAGCTCAGCCTTGGGCCCTCTAAGTCACAGTGCCCCAACTGAAGCGTTTATCATGTTGACAATTAAGTGGTTGCTTCTTTGCTTGTGTGATGATTGGTTTAATAAATGGTCCCTCTGCCAGATGTGACACTCTAGGCGTCTCGGTCACAGCTGCGTCCCACACACTGAGGAGGCTGCTCGCAATACATCTTTGTCAACACTCTTCCTTTTCATTCTGCCTGGCCCATTTTTCCAGAGCCAATGCGGCCTCATCTCTGTCCCTTGAGCCCTTTCTGGCAGTGGGCTAGGGCCTTCTACATTATGTCCACCTGGAATGTTCTGGAACATTCTGGACCTTTCCACCATGTTCTGGAAAGGTCCAGAATGTTCTAGAACATTCTGATTTCTGTTTTTACTATATAAGTTATCACCTCAGGGAGGTTCTCCTTGATCTTCTCACTAAATCAATCACCTTCTGTCCCATCTCTCAGCCTATTTTCTTCCTGGCGGTGATTGCCAAATGGAATAGCTTTAGTCGTTCATCAGTGCATGTGTCTCAGATGTAGCTTTCCCATTAGAATATACATTACAGAATATTATGGAACATGAGAGCAGGGCTCTTGCCTGGTACGATCCCTAGCAGGAACCCAACACCCCATTTGCTAGAGGCTCCTTCATGTCCCCTATGAGTCATACTTCAATAGTAGCCCCAGCTCTGACCTCCACCATCTTGAGCCCTTATTGTTTGTTTTATTTATCTATTTATTGTTTTGTTTTTGTTTATTTGTTTATTAATTTTTGTGGTACTGGGGATCGAACCCAGAGCCTTGTGTATGTAAGGGAAGAGCTCTACCACTGAGCCACATCCCCAACCCTTGTTTTTGTTGCTGAGACAGGGCCTCTCCATGTAGTTCAGGGTGGCCTTGAACTCACTATGTAGTCTAGGCTGGCCTGGAACTTGCGGCAATCTTCCTGCCTCAGCCTCCCATGCTGGGATAACAGGTGTGGGCCACCATGCCCAGCCTCCAGTCCTTTTTTTTTTTTTGGTCTTTTTTTTGAGACAGGGTCTCGCTATGCAGGTCAGGCTGGCCTTGAGCTCACTTTGTAGGCCAGACTGGCCTTGAAATTGCAGCGATCCTCCTGCTGGGCATGGACCACCACTCCTGGCTACTTTAGTTTTTGCGGGGCCAGGGATGGAGTGCAGGGACCTGTGTGTGCTAGGCAAGTGCTGTGGCATGGAGCTGCGGGCCTGGGTCCTCTCAAAGACGTTCAGCATCCCTATACATGCTGTGGAGGCGGTCGCCATGTGGCGTTATTTAGGGACTCATGACAAGAAGGAAAAGCTCTGCGTGTTGGGTGCAGACACGATTTATTTCTTGAATATCTTCCATCTGTACTCTTGTGGAGCCTCGGGTGCACAAGGCCAGCTGCACCGCCAAACACCAACTGGCGTCCCCAAGTGGTTGCACCAATTGACACTGCCACCAGCCGAGCATGACAAGCCGGCTCTGAGCCACCACCACGTCATCGGCAAAGGGGCATGGTGGGGCGCCTCTGGCATGTGCTCCACATCTGTGACGCCCTGGTTCTGCCCCAGCACCGCAGAAAGAATGGGGACAGTCACAGCTGTTCCCTGCCAGGATGTGGCTGCACTGGGCGGTGAGTGTCCCCTTCTTCGGGACCCTCACAGTCCGTCCACCTCAGGCACACGCATTGCAGGAAGAGAGGGGCTCCCTGACGTGCGGTTTCCAAGGCTGCAAGTCCAGGCAGGGTGGGAAGGCTCTGCCACGGGTCCCTTGGGCTGTGTCCCCTCGTGGCAGATGACAGTGGGGGGGCATATGTGGGGACAATCGATCGTCCTCCTTCTTTCTTTTTCTTTTTTGTGCTGGGGATGGAACCCAGTGCCATATGCCACTGAGCTGCAGCCCCAGGCCCACCTCTTCCTTGCTTCCTGATTCCTTCCCTCCCTCCCTCCCTGTCATCCTCCCTTTTATTCTTTTTTGGTTTTATTTTGCTTTTTCGAGACAGGGTCTTGCTATACAGCCTGAGCTGGCCTTGAACTCACAGCAATCTTCCCTGAACTGGCCTGGAACTCACAGCAATCTTCCTGCCTCAGCCTCCTGATAGTTGGAATCACAGGCATGCGCCACCATGCCTGGCTTGATCTTCCTGCTCTTTCCATTATGTGCCACAGGCAGGGAGCCCGTGGTAGGGAGCAGGGATTAGGTTCTGGCAGGACACTGGGAGGTCAGAGATGTCGCAGGTCTACAGGTGACTAAGGGAAGCCACGGCAGACTCAACCAGGGAAAACTCCACTTCTTTCACCCCCTCATTGATTCGTTCACCCACTGAGAGATTAGCTGTGGATTGATGCTGGTTGTGGGGTACTTTGGATTCCAGCAAGGGCCCAGCTTGGACACAGGTGCTGCCAGGAGTGGTGGCCAGGTCTGAGCAGAGAGAGGCAAGAGCTTGGGCATCAGGGAGGCTTCCTGGAGGAGGAGCCTGCGGTAGTGTAGAGAAGAGAGAGTGCATGCCATCTTTCCTTTCTTCCTATCTAGGGTGTGAGTGTCCCATGGCTGCCATAGAAAGCGATGACAAGCTGGCCGGCTGAGCACAACAGAAATTAAAGGCGGATGCAGTGGCATGCATCTGTGATCCCAGGTATACTGGAGGCTGAGGCAGGAGGATCCCAAGATGAGGCTAGCTCAGGCTACCTAATGAGACCCTGTCTAGAAAAAAGAAAAACAAACAGCTGGTGATTTAGCTCAGCAGCACAGCGCTTGCCTGGCAAGCACGAGGTCGTGAGTTTGATTCCCGGTACTGGAAAAAAAAAAAAAAAAGAAAAAGAAAAACAAACAAAACAACTGGAATTGATTCTTACAGTCCCAGAGGCCAGAAGTCTGAAATCAAAGTGTCGGTAAGAGGGCTGGGGATATAGCTCAGTGGTAGAGCACTTGCCTATCAGGCAAGAGGTCCAGGGTTTCACCTCTAGCACTGCAAAGAAAATCAACACCAAAAAAAGCTAAAAGTCTTGGTTGTGGGTTGTGGTGGCAGATGCCTGTAATCCCAGCTACTAGGAAGCTGAGGCAGGAGGACTACAACTTTGAGGCCAACCTGGACCATTTAGCAAGATCCTGTCTCTTTTTTTTCCGGTGCTGGGAATCGAACTCATGACCTTGTGCTTGCCAGGCAGGAGCTATGCCACTGAGCTAAATCCCCAGCCCCTAGTCTCAAAATAAAATAATAGTGGCTGGGGTGCAGCTCAGTGGTAGAGTAGTTGCCTAACATGTGTGAAGCCCTGTGTTCTACCCACAGTAGCGGAAAAAAAAAAAAAAAGGGAAGAAAGCCAAGGTTTAGTGGCACACATCTGTAAACACTGAACTTTGGGAGGCTGAGGCAGGAGGATTAGCAAGTTTAAGTCCTGCCTGGACAACATAGCAAGACTCTGCCTCAGAGTAAAAAGTAAAAAAAGGGGCTGTGAATATAGCTCAATGGTAGAATCCCTATGAGTTTGATACTCAGTACTAACAAAAGAAAAAGAAAAGAAAACAGTTTGGCTGGGCTCCTGCCAAGGCTCCAGGGGAAGACTGTCCTGCCTCTGCCAACTCTCAGTGGCTCAGGTTTCCTTGCCTTGTAGCCGCATCCTCTGATCTCTGCCTCTGTCTTCATGTGGGTTTGTCCCCTGCCCGGGGTCTTCTCTTCTGCCTCTTATAAAGACTTTTGTCATTTAGGTGTGGGACCAACCCTAACCCAGCATGATCTTTTCTGGGAATGGAAATCTTAATTCTATTGCAAAGACTCGTTCATTTATGTGTTTATTTTGCTGGGAATTGAACCCAGGGTCTTCTCACTGAGCTGCAACCCAGCCCTTTTATTTTTTTATTTTGAGACAGTGTCTTGTTAAATTCCGCAAGGGCTGAGAAGAGGTGGTGGGAGTTTAAGAGGTGGGACCTACTGGGAGGTGGCAGCCCTGGGCCCCAACTCTGGCTTCCAGTCTGGTGGTTGATCCTCTCCCTGGCCACACCCTTGAACCTCAGCACAGTGGTGTGCCGCTAACCTCTTTTCTTAGTTGTGAGCCTCACTCTGGTATTTCAGTATAGTAACACAAAACAGGCTTATACAGGTTGGCTCACCTTGAAGAGCAGTTCTGTACCCACCTAGATGTGGACCAGTCCCCAGCACCCAGAATAAGGTGGGGGGGTCCCCAAGAATTAACTGACCAGGCTTCCCATGTAGCCTGGTTCCCTAGCAGCCCGGAGCCTTTGCTGTGTGACATCCCTCACCTTCTCTGGGCTTGATCTCAGCACCCCGGTCCTGGCCCCTGGGCAGCAGGGACAGCAGGACTAGGGGCTAGAAGGAAGGTATGCAGAACTGGTGACAGTTAGCAGCCCGAGGCTCGGACACGGTGAACAGCCAACTTTCTGGCTCAGTGTTTTTGTAGAAAGGGTGACTAATTCTTTTATTTTCTCTACCCTTCTCTTTTTTCTTTTTGGTGCTGGGGCCAGAACCCAGGGCCTTGCACATGCTAGGCAAGCGCTTGCCCTGAGCTCCACCCCGGCCCAGGGTGACTAATTCTTACCAAGAGCCGGGTTCCATTCCTTAATTCCCATTTCATGGACACGGACGCTGAGACCACCCAGCAGCCCTGAGAGCGCCGCGGTGATTCACTGGCGCACTATGTGTTTATCTAACCAATTGATTCTCGTGTGTCTGCTGCTGTCCGGCAGCGCGGCAGCCAGAAACAAAACAGCATCTTTGTTCCTAGGGAGCTGACATTTCAGTGGGGAGGATAAATGATAAGAAGGAAAGAAAATGTCTGAAAAGTCCTCAGAAAACTGAACACAGAGCTATCCTACTAGCCAGCAATTCCACACCTAAGTTTCTGCCCCAGAGGAGCAAAAATAGGGATTCAACCAAGTTTTGGGACACACATGTTTACGGTGGCACTGTTTACAGCAGCCCAGAGGTGGAAACAATCAAATATCCACTAATACGTAAACAGATACACATAGGGTGATTCATCCCTGGGTGGAATATTACTCAGGCATGAAAAGGAAAGAGGCACTGATCCATGCTACATGGATAAATCACAAGACCATGGTGCTGAGTGATAGAAGCCAGGTACAAAAGACCACATGATGTGTGATCCCCCTGACATGAATTGTCCAGAACAGGAGAATCCACAGGGACAGGAAGCAGATCAGTGTCTGCCAGGGGTTGGGGGAGGGCAGTGGGGAGAGACTGCTCATGGGGACAGGGTTTCCATTGGATGAGGTGGAAGTGTTCTAGTCCTACATAGAGGTAGCCATTGTTTGATACCCCAAGTGTACTAAGAACCCTTGGGGGGTTGCGGGTGAAGCTCAGTGTCAGAGCCCTTTCTCAGCGTGGGCAAGTCCCTGGGCTGCATCCCCAGCTCCCTAAGAATCAATTGGTAAATAAAATTTTAAAGAAGTTACAAAAGAAAATATAAAAACTATCCATCCCAATGCTTTAAAATGTTGAATTTTGCTGGGTGTGGCTGGTGTATGCCCTTATAGCCAGCTATTGGGGAAACTGAGGCAGGAGGATTGATTGTAAATTCAGGGCTAGCTTGGGCAACTAGCAAGATCCTGCCCCAGTACTGGGAAAAAAACAAAGATGCGGCGCTGTAGAGACAGCTGGCGGATGGTTTAGCAGTGGAGGAAGAGCTAAGGGCAGTAACGAAAGGTGAATCAGCCTTGAGAAGACGCTGGTCCGCTCGGCAGTGACCTCTGGCAGGGGGGACCTTGGCCCCAGCAGACAGTCGTCAGGACCCATGGCCATCCGAGGTTTTCGCTTCCTGCTCCGCAACACCTGGGTGTCCAGAGCCTGCAAGCGGGACCTGGGGCCTTAAGCCCCACAGCTGGGGGAGCAGATCCCTGCCTCTGGGATCCCGTGCCAGCTGGGGACCAGATGGCAGCCACGTTGTGGACAGCGCCTGCCATGTCCTGGCCCACAGCTTGGCCAGCCCACGGGCCATCCTGCCTGGACCAGGGGCATGCGGTGAGCTCCCTGCTCTGGCCCAGTGACGGTGGCCACTGCAGTTCGGGCCAGGACCCCCGGGGAGGGCACCTCTGGCTCTGCCCTGCCTCAGTCCGCATCTTGTCTGCACCGTTAGCACCCTCGAAGTGCATCCCAGTGAGGGCCACACAGCCCCACCTTTCTTGTTTTTGTGGTACTAGGGATGGAACCCAGGGCCTCACGTGTGCTGGACAGATGGTCCACCACTGAGCTACATTCACAGCCCTTTTCATTTTATTTCAAGACAGGGTCTCACTAAATTGCCCGGGCTTGCGATCCTCTTGCCTTGGCCTCCTGAGTAGCCGGGATCACAGGCACTCACTACTGTGTTCAACTGAGCTCCATCAATTTTGGCTAGATTATTTTCCTCCTAGCTAGTGCCCCTAATGGGAGATGTTGCCTCCCCAACTCTGAGAGGCATCTGGTAAAGTCATCACCGGTTTCTCGTCTCGTTTCACTAATAGGGTGTCTTCACAGTGAACTCAAGCCCTCTAGGACATACAGGCTGCCTTCCACCAGTCTCTTCCCTTCTTCTGTCTCCCTCCTGTCATTTGGAGAAACAGCTGCCCCAACACCATGCCTGCCCCAGGACCTTTGCACAGGCTATCATGTGTTCTGTGCTCTCAGGGCGCCTCAGTGACCAGGGTGCTGTGGGTCTGACGTACACTGTGTGTGTGTGCACAGCTGGGTGTCTGGAGACGCTCCTGTCCTTCTTGCCTACCACCGGCTATGTGTCTGTGCCTATCGTGTGGATCAAAGGTGGGAGTTTAGGGAGTCTGTGTGCGTGGATGCCCTTGGTGCCAGCTACAGGTATGGTGGGCGTGTGAGCTGCCGGTCTCTGTTGATGGGACTGGAGGCCTACATGTGGTTCATCGGGAACAAAGGCTGGCGAGGCAGGTGTCCGTGGGTGGGTGTCTGCACAGCTTGATGGCCCTGCCGTGGGCAGCTCTGGCATCCACTAGCTGCCACCCGTTCACACCCGGCCCGGCTCCTCTCTCAGGCTCCCTCCCCGACTTCTGCTCATTCTGCCCCTCCCGATTCAACCTCACCTATCAGCAGACCACGCCCCTCCTTAGCCCCTCCCAGCCTTTGTCACACTCGGATCCTGCACTCATCTCCCCTACGCCCCTCCCCAGCCGGGTCCTGCTCTTTACCCTGGGAGGGGTGCTCCTGGGCTACACCGGCCCTGACCCTCGACAGACTCCGCCCCCTCGCCGCTTGGACACGCCCTCTCCAGTCCTGGCCCCGCCCCTTACAACAGGGCTCCGCCCCAGCTCCCTACCCTCTCACCCTGGTCAAGCCCAGGCTCCACCTCTTTTCCGTAGACCCCCCCCCCCCGCTCCTCCGTGGCCCTCCCACTGCCCACGCCACGCCCATTATTAACCGGTCTGCCACATCCCTCCGCCCGATTCCACTATTCGTCTCGGGCCCCGCCCCCCCAAGGGCATGCTCCGCCCCTAGCTCCCTTAAATACCTCCCCCTGCCCCCTTGGACACACCCTTCTTCAGGCCCGGCTCTGCCCCTCTCCACAAGGCCCGCCCCAACCCCTGACCTCTCTCTCTATCCCCGCCCAGGCCCTATTTTTCATAGACTCCACCCCCAACACGCCCCTCCTCAGGCTCCTCCCCGTATCTCCAGACACGCCCCTTCCTCCGTCAGCTCGGGCCCTCGCTCTAAAACTCCTCCTCACTCTTCTGGATGGCTTAGCTCCGGCCGCTCCTTCTTTGCATATGAGGCTCCTCCCACCACTAGTCCCGCCCCGCTGGACAACCACGCCCCTCTGACCACGCCCTGCCGCCAAAGGCCCCGCCCCTGCAGCCCTGGCCCCGCCCCGCTGCCCGCATCTTGGTCTCCCTGGTCGGCGCACGCGGCTCCCGTCACTCGAACGCGCGGCGGCGGTGGCGGCGGCGAGAGGAAGATGGCGGAGTCCGGGGGCAGCGGCGG